>NW_020838000.1:3577622-3943359 GCF_003676395.1 Aethalodelphis obliquidens | reverse complement strand
TGTGTGTGTGTGTGTGTGTGTGTGTGTGTGTGTGTGTGTGTGTGTGTTTTAAGGCTCATGGGAGCTATAGAATCTGAATGCATGTTTGAAAATGTCTGCCTATTTCCTCTACGTAAAGATAGCAACTTGGCTGAGCACAATATTCTTGCGCAAGTCTTTTCCTCAGCACTTTGTACTTTGGCAGGTAGACTGCAGTTACCTCTTGAAAGCAATGTGCAGAAAATAGTGCATGCCCTCGGGAACAGCAAGATTAGGAATGTACACAGTCTTACTTGTGTCTCATTCTAAATTCAACCTGTAGGGAAGCAAAAATTTTTAAATGATAATTGGATGAAATGAGCTGAGTCCCTGAGAGTTGCTGAAAGAAAAAACAAAAAGAAAAGGGAAAAGGGAGTATCTGGACTTGACATAAGAAACACTCACTAGTGGGTTCCTCTATAGTCAGTAATTTATGTTTTTCATGACTGGGTTCAAATTCAAAGAATTTGTCTTTGTATAACAATTACCAGAAAAAAACCACAACTTTTTAGCATTTATTAAAAGAAAACTTACATACCCTCGTTCGAGACTTGCTTTTCTTGCAGAAATACGGACTAGAAGTTACAGAGTATTTTGGTCTTTACACCTAGGAAAATTACAGTAGGTTCATAGTAGGACATTAATGAGTATCTGGTGATGGAATGAGCCTCAGGCATGTATAATATTCAAGAGTTGTCCATTTTATGAGCTGTTCATAGACTGGGAGGCCCCCAAGTCTAGGTGTGGACATCCTAGAGCTGCGTCTAAAGGCCTAATGCACAACAAGCCTCCTAGGGTTGGAAAGCTCCCCACATCCAATAATCGCCTTCATCTGGAGGTGTCAGCACCCTCCCAAGGCCTCTGCTGCTTTGGGAGATCACTAAGTGTCAGTTGTGAAACCCTCACAACAACTTGATTTTTAAGATCCTTTAAGGACTATATAGGTAACGTATGTGTTTCTGGGGTGAAGTGTAAAAAAATGTTGTCTTAATTATTAATTGAGACAATTAATTAATCAAAGTTAACTTTTTAAGCCACCATCTTGTAGTAGTTCTGTACCAATTGATCAAAGTCATGTCTGGTGGATCTAAAGGATGGAGGAAAATTGGGAGACTGAAAGATCTGGATCTTCATGCCATTCCAGCAAATAAATAACTTTTATTGTATTCATTTTAAAGGGAAAAGAGGCTACCACTTGCCTTTGTTATTCTTTTCTTAATGCCTACTGCCTCTAGGAAATATCAATATATGATGACTGATACAGTGATTCATATCCAGCTTTGATTTTTTCCCACAAATTCCATTTAGGGTTGATCTGCCAGGCTTTGGAAAATGCTTTATGAAAATCCTTAAAGATTAAATAAGTTTTTTCCCCCAGCTAACAATTCTTTATGTTTATTAATCATTGCCTGGAAAAGAACACATATTGTCAGTAGTGAGTATTGCATAGTGATCTCAAATTTGGCTTTTTAAATATGCTGGTGAGGTCCCAAGGGGTAAAGGAGACTATAATAAGCATTTAGCATGCATTTCAAGAGTTACTGCATTGAACTGCTTCCTTCCAAAAGAGACAATTAAATTCATTGTCATTGCCACAAGCCTGGAGGGCTGCATAACCTGAGGTGAATACCAGCTCCATTGTTGCCCAGTGGATTCATCATCACTCATTATGACCTTATGATATGTTTAGGCAGGAACACTAAAGAGCTTGTTCTTGTGCTTCCTGGATGGGAACACTGCTGGGTTTTGTTTGGTGCATCTGTAAATAGCTGCGAGTTTTCTATTGAATACATTACTGGTACTCAGTAAATATAAACTTACCATTTACAGGATGGCCAATATTTTGGCCCCAAGTAAGCACAACCCAGGCATAGAGTTTGTAGATGGTTTAGGTTTGAGTATAGGAAGCTGACTCTAGGATGCCGGATGAGTTAAAAAAATAAAAGTGATAAAAATTTCTTGCTAGCACAACATAACACTCTTAACACTCTTCAGGAGCCATGACACACAGCACTCCAAAATCCTGTGTGAAGATTTCTGAAAGTTGGAGAGAGATCCTCAACAACCTTGGCCTGCCCATGGAACACTGATGTTGGAATCCCCAAGCTTCACTCTCTAAAGCCACAATGCATCAGTCAGGGAAACAAAAATCACTCATGCAGGAAGGAATTCAGTAAGAGTGCTTATAAAATTTTGGAAGGGCTGAAAGAGCAAAGAGCGTAGAAAGTGGTGTGCATGGCAGGAATTTCAAGCTGAAAACTTCGCAGGTTTGGGGTAGTGCAAATTTCCAGTAGCCAAGATCCAGAACATTGCTGGCATCTGCTTGCTTGATTTATTTATTTAAATGCTTAAAAGATAGCATTTAAAAGGCTTCTGCCAAGCAACCCATCATTGCTTTCTGAGGAATTCTTCCTGATAATTGACTGGAAGTAATCTCTTTCCTGTTCTTGAATACCCATCACATGTAGCTGCCCTATTGTATTGCAATTATTTATGTTTATCTCATTTTCCCTATTAAGATCCTTGTAACCCCACATACCTATTGGGAAATGGTATTTGTAATAAAAATAATAGCTGCTATTCATTAATCACCACTAGTCATCAAGCACTAGGTTTTGCCTTATAGTTACTCAATCTCATTTAATACCTGTGACAACCCTATGAAAAAGTAATTCCCATTTACAACTAAGAAACAGACCCTCAGAGAGTCACTACTTAGTAATGTAGTAGTGCTAAGGATTTAAATCTGCTTTGTCAAACCCAAAACCCATGCTGTTCCCATGTTGCCTCACTGCTGTGATGTCAGAGGATGATGGAGTAAAGGGTGACTTAAATGTTATCATAAATATCTCCACTGATGATGGATCATCTCTCAAATAGCTCACTGGATTATGGGAAACTCCTTAGAAAGTAGTTCCTTACAATGAACCTTACAGGGCATGGCATCCTCCATTTGGATGTGCTCCAATTTAACCACAGCATGTAGAAACTCTATGAAGAAGGGGAAAAACTGTCTCTAGTTAAGCTTTTTGGACAGCCCAGTCTGTCCTCTGCACACCCCAGGGGGCACCATTCATACAGATCACCATATGAATGCCTCCCCATCAGAGTTGTGCCACATGATGGCCTTGACATCAGTAAGAAATTAGAACTTATTATGCACTTGACAAACATTGACTGCTGACGCTGATGTGCTAGTACAAAAGAGGAGAGAAGGTTAAAAAAAGTTGTCTGGGAGCTTACTGTGTGAAATAAAAGCAGTGTATCTATCAATACTTGTAGACTGGTTCTGGGAATTAAATGAGCTGTCATATGTAACAACCTAGAACAATACCTGGCACATAATAAGCACCCAGTAAGTACTGGTTATTTCATTAATAATATAATAGTTCTTGTCTGACACATGAGTATTTGCAGGAGATACAATGGAAATGAAGATAGGGTCTCTACCTTCCAAGAATTTTTACACGTGATTATTCTCCTAAATTTTGCACCTGTATAAGGAATGGGATCTCCCTCACTCACTACTTCTGAAGTTCAGTGAAATGCTACAGCTGTGAAGAATTCTAGTTCTTCACTGAGAGGTGAGCATAGGATTACCTTTGTTTCAAAATCCACCATGTTTCAAAGAATAAGGAGAAAAGATTCATTCTTCTCACTGGGCTACTATGATTGTTAGGTAAAAGGCCAGACTTGACATGTGTCTCCTGGTCGTTTCTTCTAAAGCTGCACCATCCCATATTATAGCAACCAGGCACAGGTGACTATTCAATGCAGATTTTCATTGATTAAATTTAAAAAACAGCTCCTCAGTTGTACTAGCCAAATGTCAAGGGCTTAAGAGTCACGTATAGCAAGAGACAACCAACGGAACAGTGCAGACAGAGAACACACTCACCATCACAGAGAGTTCTATTACTACCCTACTGTGATAGCAGGTCTCTCACTCTGGGGTAAAGTCACAAAGCTAGATCTTTAAGACATCAGCTCAGCACTGCTAATGACTACACATATGTCAGGAGCTCTCTGGGATTAGGCAGTTGTGGGGATTATGTCACTAGAGACAAATGCCCATAAATATTTCTCACAAGCTGATGGTTTTTGCTGACCCCACCAGAAGAGAGGATCTCACCTTGTTGTCCCTGCTTATTCTACCACAATCACCCAGAGCATGTGAAGTGGTAGGAAGGCTAGAAAGCAAACTCCGTTAATTCACAAATTGTATGAACAATGGAAGCTGGGACAAAGATGCATCCAAAAAGTACTGATATCAATTTGGACTTTTAGGACCAAGGACAGCAACTCTGAGTTCCAAGACTTTGTAGGACTTAGACAAGTTATTTACTCTCCCAGAGGTCCAGTTTTTGTGGCAATAAAAAGGGAGTGTGATTGGTTATTGGAAGGATAGAAATAAGCTCAGGTGTGTAAAGCACTTATCATGGTGCCTGGCACATTGTGGGTTTTCCACAAACGTCTGCTAGCGCTGCCTAGAAGTGGGAAGCCAGTAGAAACAGAAGATATTCTGACACTGTGATCAAACCATTTCTTTAACCTGTGCTTCCATTTTTACTCTGATCTTTATCTCTGACATTCACTTCCCTCAACTTTGTTGCAAGGATATCACACGGTTATATACGTGAAAGTACGTAAAAATTTTCAAGTCACATAAAAATATGTTTTACTTGTTTTATCACCTTAATGAGGCTGATTATTTTCTACACCTGTCTCTCACGGATTGCTGGTATCAAAGTAGATACAACGTGAGAGATTTGTGGGAAAAAATGAAAAAGAACTACTTTAACGCATGATTATGCTATTTCTTACTCTCTATTTTATACGGGAAAACTTCAGGTTACCACAAGCACTTAACCTACTCCTTGACAAAACTGAGCAAAAGTCAGATTAAACCAGCACGTTCTGGGACTTAGAGGGTGCAAAGTCCCCCTTCCCTCCTCTCAAGAGGTTAGAAGTCTTTCCAGAAACAAAGCAAGTCATTAATCCTTGGTCGGCAGTATTTTGCATTTGTTAAGACAGCAAATTCAGTTTGACGTTTTCTATTTATTTTTCTAGCTGAGTTAGAATGCTCATGGATGATATGAAAGATTGTACTAAAGTGGCACCTGACCCATTTACTGCTGCAAGTAGGGCTATCAGGGAAACCAGAGAAACGCCACAAATCAAGGAGACGTCACCTTAAAGTTTTGCTCTTTCTACTTTAAAGAAAATAGAATTTGAACATATCCTGAATCTGAAATTAAAATGTCATATTGCACGTCACACATTCATGTTAATTCTCTGGCATTCTATGAGTCCACTGGTGGACTTCACTCTTCTCTTATTCTTGTCACCGAGGGAAGAGAGATAAATAAAAAATGAAAGTCTTTCAAAATGAAGACATGCAGAAAAGTGCCGAAATCTAGGTCTTGGCCTTTATTAACAAGTCAGAAACTTCATTCCAGTGGGAAAAAATAGCAAAGGTTGAAAGTAACACAGAAATGATCATCTGAATCAAGAAGTGCACACTTACTGTCCCATTAAAAGGCAGAGAGCATTTACTACAATATGTATAATCAGGTGTAGTTATTCACCTTTGTCAAGAGCAGATGTCTGAATTATATTGACATCTGAAACGAGATAGCCTGTCAGGAATACCAAAATCTTACAGGTCAAAGTCTAGGGATTTTTTTACAGCTACTTTCCCTTGATACCCTCTAAAACTGGGGAACCAATTAAAGAAGTTAGCCTCTATGACATTTAGATGTTCATAGCTTTCTTCCCTAACAAACTCTCAATAGTCCCCATGGGTAATCTTGTCACCCCTGGGAACTCAGCCTTCAGTGCCTCCTACTTGATTGGTCCCATATGTGAGTCCTTGCCTGGAGTGAGCTACCTCAGTTCATTCATTCATTGATTCATCCATCCACCCATACATCCACCCACCATTTATTCATCTATTTATCCATACCTCCATTATTCATTTTCTTCTAACATGTATCATTAGGTGTTGGGAATAAAACAAAACCATATCATAATATAGGTCCTCTCTGCTGTGCCCTTGCTTTCCCTCATCTCTGGGATTTATCCTAGACAATGAAAAAAGTTCACCTCCAGAAGTGAATTTTCGCTGGGAAAGCTGGACTTCATGATATTTTCTAAATCTTCTGTTGATTTCCTAACACATGCCATATAGTTCCTGCTCTAAGTATCTTTTTTGTACAAGTCTCCAATTTCGTTCATGAAAGATGACTGTGTCCTCTGTGTACAAAGAAAAGGTAGGACTTCCACATGAACCTCCATGCCTCATTTTCTTAACCCATGCACAGAAATGCCATGAATTGTTGCTATGATTTTTCCTAGAGCCATCTCTTGGATCCACAGTAATATAAAAGTTTCCTTTGAAGACAACCTAAGGAATGGGAGAAAATATTTGCAAATATTGTGACCGACAAGGGCTTAATTTCCAAATATACAAACTGCTCACACAGCTCAATATCAGAAAAGCAAACAATCCAATCAAAAAATGGGCAGAAGACCTAAATAAGCATTTCTCCAAAGAAGACATACAGATGGCCAACAGGCACATGAAAAGATGCTCAACATTGCTAATTATTAGAGAAATGCAAATCAAAACTATACCTCACACCAGTCAGAATGGCCATCGTTAAAAATGTCTACAAATAATAAATGCTGGAGAGGGTGTGGAGAAAAGGGAACCCTTGTAGACTGTTGGTGGGAATGTATATTGGTGCAGCCACTATGGAGAACAGTAGAGAGGGTCCTTTGAAAACTAAATATAGAGTTACCATATGATCCAGCAATCCCACTCCTGAGTGTACATTAGGAAAAGACAAAAACTCTAATTCAAAAAGATACATGCATCCCATTGTTCATAGCAGCACCATTTATAGTAGCCAAACATGGAAGCAACCAAAATGTCTATTAAGAGATGAATGGATAAAAAAGATGTGGCATGCATATATATATATATATATATATATATATATATATATATATATATATAAAATGGAATACTACTCAGCCATAAAAAAGAATGAAATAACGCCATTTGCAGCAACAGGGATGGACCTAGAGAAATAAGTAAGTCAGACAGAGAAAGACAAATATCATATGTTAACACTTACATGTGGAATCTAGAAAATGATACAAATGAACTTACTTACAAAACAGAAACAGACTCACAGACACAGAAAACAAACTTACAGTTACCAAAGAGGAAAGGGGAAGAGGGATAAATTAGGAATTTGGGATTAGCAGATACAAACTACTATATATAAATTAGATATATAACAAGGTCCAAATATATATATATATATATATCTGAATCACTTTGCTGTACACCAGAAACGAAAACAACATTGCAATCAACTATACTCCAATAAAAAAAAATTCCTTTGAAAGCCAGGACTATACATTACCATGTTTGTAAAAGCCATAGTGCTGGGACTTCTCTGGTGGCGCAGTGGTTAAAAATCCACCTGCCAATGCAGGGTACACGGGTTCGAGCCCTGGTCCAGGAAGATCCCACATGCCGCGGAGCAACTAAGCCCGTGTGCCACAACTACTGAGCCTGCGCTCTAGAGCCCGCGAGCTACAACTACTGAGCCCATGTGCCACAACTAATGAAGTCTGCACGCCTACAGCCCATACTCCTCAACAAGAAAAGCCACTGCAATGAGAAGCCCGCGCACCACAACAAAGGGTAGCCCCCATTCACCGCAACTAAAGAAAGCCCGCGTGCAGCAACGAAGACCCAACGCAGCCAAAAATAAATAACATAAAATAAATAAATCTATTAAAAAAGAAAAAGCCATAGTGCCAAATCCAGTGCTATGGATTAGAAACCCAATAGATGGGCTTCCCTGGTGGCGCAGTGGTTGAGAGTCCGCCTGCCGATGCAGGGGACACGGGTTCGTGCCCCAGTCCGGGAGGATCCCACATGCCGCGGAGCTGCTGGGCCCATGAGCCATGGCCGCTGAACCTGCGTGCCCCGATCCGGGAAGATCCCACATGCCGCGGAGCGGCTGGGCCCGTGGGCCGTGGCCGCTGAGCCTGCGCTCCGCAACGGGAGAGGCCACAACACTGAGAGGACCGCGTACCGCAAAAAAAAAAAAAAAAAAGTTTCCAGCAATGAATCTGGCTCTATCAAGAATGCTTCTCTAATGGCCACACATCCAAAACCAAAACAGTGTTCTTAACCTTGGTGATAGCATTAAGATGTAGTCAACTATAAAATTCAGAACACCTGGGAGCTGTCGTTAACATCTGTCTCCTCCTCACCAACCCACTGACACATCCCAACTGCCACCAAGACCAGCCAATTCCACCTTGTGTATATCTCCCCATTCTGTCCTCAAGGCTCCATCATGCTACCCCCTCCCTAGTTCAAGCCATCATCATGCCCTGCCCAGACCACCCTAATAATCTCCCATCTTGTCTACTCCCATCCACTCCTGTTCCCCTTCGATCTATTCTCTCCATCATATCCACGGTGATTTTCAAGGTCATGACAGCCTTGCTCTACTAAATAGCTTCTTATTGCTGTCTTTGGGAAATTTCAATCCTCAATTTGGCTAACAAACTCGTCATTAGGCCACCCCTCTTTCTTCCCTTTGTGACAGAGTGCTGCTCGGTCTTCCTTTCACTGCTTTCCAAACTCACTGGCTTACTTTAGTTTCCTAAACATGACATGACATGCTTCTTCTCATACCAGGACTTTCATACTATTGGTGTAGAGATTAGACCAGCTGACTGCTAACCTCTTATTCATTTCTGTGTATATGAGTGGGTTGGAATGAGACGGCCATAAACAGAAGCCTTCAGATATCATCCAGTTTGAGAGAAAGTAACATCACCAGGGGCTACTCCAGCCACTGAAACATGATCTCCATAGAGCTTAGAAAATTTGGAATTTTTCTTTTGGGTCCCACAACTCTGTCCTTTCTGTGCCTTTGTTTTCATGCTACTCAAAACAATCACTACCATCAAAGTCCACCAGATGCAAAGTTTACCCCACCCATGCCTGTCTTATCTGGGTACCTCTGGGATTAGCTCTCGTCCTGTCTTCCACAATCTTCACCTCACAGGTCCTTTTGGATCCAATTCTTCAAGTCCCTGCTATCTAGTCCCACAGTAAGTTGCTGAAGTAGGAAGAATGTGAGAATGGTAAAGAGCAGGGTCCTTGAGCTTAAAATACTGAGGTAATGCTCCAGCTCTACTACACACAGGCCCTATGATGCTAAACATATCACTCTTTCCTCATTCCCTACATTTTAGTGTAACACATCATTTTCAGTTGCCCTGTAACATCTCTGTATCTGCAGGGCTTTTTCTGTGTTGTTCCCGCTGCCAGCATCACTCCCGTCACTGACCTCTCTGCCTGCTTTACTCTTATTCCGATGGTCTCTCCCCAAGGGGTTCTTCCTTTAGTCCCCAAGTCTGTGTTTGCTGCCCTTGTATGTGATCCCTTGACACTTTCCACTTCCCTCATAAATGCACTTATCACACATGGTAATTATCTTCTTTAAAATTCACTTTCCCTCACTAGCTCTCAAGTCCAGTGTATATCCACAACTATATCCCCCAGGGCTTGGCCCTACACTGGGATAAGCAGTCATTATATGCTGAGTGAATGAAAATGCCAAAGGCAAAGTCTATTCATTCACCTCTAAACTCGACAAAGTTGTTGTGGGGATGAGTTTATTATATTTTTAAATATGCCGAGTGCAGTGCCTAGTACAAAAATGGCTAGTTTTGTCTAGCATCTAGTAGTAGCTCAATAAATATCATTTATTCACTTACCCACATGTATTTATGGCTACCATAGGCTACATTTATTACTCCCTCTGTAAGAATGCATTTTAGGTTTACATGTACCTTTTTGGAAATACAAAGTCTTAATTCACTGAACAGAATTAAGGTATTGTGGCAGGCAATCAGTTTAACATCTAGGCACGTAGTCTTTCTGACCCTTAAATCACAGCACAATGGATAGAGCCCTGTTTCTGTCTCTAGGGGGATCAAACTTTGCCAGAAATTATCAAAGTCAGGGTAGGTCTGCCTGGTGTGAATGACAGAGTTCCTGGCAAGGCTCCTGGTACACCTGCAGCACCAGTTGGAATGCCACCTGGGTAGAGGGCCTTCCTTTGCCCTCAAGTCTCCCATGACCTGTCTTTTATCCTTCCTCCTCTGGTCATCCTCTATTTCCTCCTACCTGCCATACTCTCCTTCAATCCTTTTCTCTCTGTGACGCTCATTTTCACTTCAAGTGCTGTGTGGTAAACACACTGAACAAAAAGAGAAAAAGAGAAATCTAACAACAGTGAGAAGTATCAAACCATACCTTTTCCCCCAGGTATATCTTTCCTTCTAGGGATCTGAAAATGATCACCTGAGTTGTAGCCACTTAAAATTAGCATAACACCACCACCTTCATTGCCTAAAGGTGTAGACCTATCATTCTAAGAATTACATCTTAACCAACTTCAGAACTGGGACCATATCTTTTTTTAAAGCAAGGCTAAGTATCAAATACTATCTAGCTGGAATAATTCCTCCCCCTTTCAGGAATTAAAGGAAAAGAAGCCTTGATCTGCCTCAACTGTTAGATCCTCCTGTAAGTGGCTTAGAAATCAGAGAATTATAACTAGTATCTACAGAATGGTTCCATGTTGACTCCTGTCCCTCCATGCCACCTATATGGTTTTCAGAAAGACCCAGTGGGCCACAAGCCAAAGGGGGGTTGATACCAGGATTTGAAGAGTACAGACAAAGCCTGAGCATTTATATAAAATGGAAAAAAAAATGAAGTAAACAGAAAGAAAAACTAGCCCAGTGGTTCTCCAAGTGTGATCCCTGGACCAGGAGCCTCAGAATTCAACACCTGGAAACACTTTAGAAATGCAAATTCTCAGCTCCCACCCCAGAACAACTGACTCCTGGTCTGGAGGAATCAGATCAGGTTTCAAGTGCAGAGGTTATTTTAAGTGAAGCTGAACAAATAGTTATGACTTAGAAATGACAAGACACAGGGAGAGCCATGCAAGTGAAGGTCTTTTCCCCCTTTATTTGGGTCCTGATCTTCTACACCTCGACTTTGGTCCTTAGCTTTACGTAGTGATTACTTCGTTATCATTTTTAAATTCACAGTGATACGTTTAGTCACAAATATTTTCCTACTCTGGGGAAACAATTTTCTGGTAAGTTTCTTATCCTTTCATTGAAACTTCCTCCTTTTGTCTTGTAGCACCACTGCATACATTCTGCATGAATACTTTTTGTTATTATTTGTTTTTGATGAGGTGAGTCCTCCTGGACCATTGGATGGGGGTTCTTGTCAGAGAGGAACTAAGATCAGTGTTTCTTCCTAGCAATTTTTCTCATGACAAAGGTTTGGGAGTGAGTGCTTTAATATTTATTTCTTGCAGCCAGTAGAGATGACCACTGCAGAGCTGATTGCAAGATAGAATCTTTCCCCTCCCCTCAGTCTCTCCAATGGTTTGCTGCAAATATGTCTCATTTATCTGCATCCTCTCTTAATCCTGACCTTCCTGCCTTTCCTGTGACTCAAGTGAAATTCAAAATAATCCCCTACGGCAGGAAGGAGCTATTCTAGATATTTTAAACTCTCTTCTGTAGGGAACAAAATTTGTCACCCCAAAATGTCTCTTTGGCACATGGATTATTTTGAGCTGAAAACAATCAAGGCCCAGAAAACTCTGGAAGAACCATTGACCGTCCCCCTAACTGCCTAAAGAATGTAGATAAAGGACCTGTTCCAGGAAGGGAGCATCACCATAGGTAACTACAGTATGAACTAGGTGTGTAGACAGGGAGGAACCTGGCAAAGTCTCTGTCAAAATTCCTCTCTGTGTCCCATTGTTTCTGCATTTGTTTACCAAACATTTGCTTTTCTGTTTTGTGGGAGGGGAAATTTCCCCTCTCTTCCCTCTTAGTTCTTTTGGCTGGCAATTTAAAATGGCATAAGGCAGACTACCAGGGGAAAAAATTGAATTTATTACTTGCACACAGGAAATTCACGTAAGTATGAAGAATTCCAAAGACAGCAAGGCAAGGTGAGGTATCTATATTCTGGATTAAGGAGAAAGAGGTAGGGGCCTGAGGCTTCAAGGGGAAGGAAGGTAACTCACAGAAAGATGAAAAGAGTTAACTAACGTTTGGTAAATAAATGTTTGCTGGGCCATCCAAAGACAGTGAGACACAGCGAGGACTTTGATGAAATGGGCTTTGCTAGGTTCGCCCCGTCCACCACTCCTAATAGTTTACATAGTTATCCGTGGTGATAGCTCTGGGACAGGCTTCCTCTCTTAAATTCTTTTAGGCAGTAAGGGAGAACTTCAAAGTATCTTCCTGAGTCTTTCAGGCTTTGCTTGCTTTCAGCTCAAAATAATCCAAATACCAGAGTGGCTCATCTTGGAAGCCCGCCCTGACCCCATCACCATCTCCATGTCAATTGCCTTCCTTCCCTTTAAATTCCCAAACCACTACCCCCAACATCCTCTTTTGTCTTTAACTGAAGATGGCATTTAAGGTGAGGGTTTTGGCCATTTTTGCAAGCTACTCAGTTTTTCTGGGTCTCTTCCATGTATACATGTTATTAAACTTCTGTGTGTTTTTCTCCTGTTAATCAGTCTCATGTCAATTTAACTCTTGGACCAGCCAGAAGAACCTAGAATGGTAAAGGAACATTTCTTCTTCCCTGACACTGCCTTCTGAACCTAAGTCAAGAAGAAGAATCCCCCCCATATTTCCTACCTAATCCCTTAATACATCTTCACACTGACAAGCAGTAAACAATAGGTCCTGTGCATGACGTCAGGCCATATGATCCAAGTCAAAAAGGAAAGATCATATTAAGTGACAAAAGACTGATTTAGTTGTGTTACCGAACTCAGGTTCGGCTGCTCATCACTCACGAATCCAACACTGAGAGACAGGGTTGGATAAAGGGAAAGATAGCTTTGTTGAGGAGGCCAGCAATCCTGGGGAGAAAGTGGACTCATGTCCCGAAGAACTGACTCTCCACTCCCCAGATTTTGCTCAGAGATTATGTAAGGAAAAGAGGAAGGGGTTACATGCTAGGGAGGGGGTGATCTGTTTTCAGAGATGACTCTCTGGACCATGCAGCTCCAAGCAGCTGTCACGTCTTGCTTGTGGTTGGAACACTATCTGAGCCATAAATCTTTGGTTAGCTATTCTTGGAGAAAAAAGAACAAGGGTGAAGCCTACAGAGCAACTGATCTTCAATCGTGATATACATCAACAGCTCTCTCCATCAGCATCAAGCTAAGCTAAGTTAATGGTGGACCAGAGGGAGAAGTCCGGCAGAGTCAGCATATGATACAGGCACACCAATGTTCACTGCAGCACTATTTACAATAGCCAGGACATGGAAACAACCTAAATGTCCATCAACAGAGAAGTGGATAAAGAAGATGTGGTACATATATACAATGGAATATTACTCAGCCATAAAAAAGAATGAAATAATGCCATTTGCAGTGACATGGATGGACCTAGAGATTGTTATACTAAGTGAAGTAAGTCAGATGGAGAAAGACAAATATCGTCTGATATGGCTTATATGTGAAATCTAAAAAAAGGTACAAATGAACTTGTCTACAAAACAGAAACAGAGTTACAGATGTAGAAAATAAACTTATGGTTACCAAGGGGTAAAGGGGGGAGGGATCAATTGGGAGATTGGAATTGACATATTCTAACTACAGTATATAAAATAGATAGCTAATGAGGATCTACTGTATAGCACAGGGAACTCTACTCAATGCTCTGTAATGACCTATATGGGAAAGGAATCTACAAAAGAGTGGATATATGTATATGTATTACTGATTCACTTTGCTGTACACCTGAAACTAACACAACATTGTAAATAAAATATACTCCAATAAAATTTTTTTTAAAAATCACAGACATATCGTAACTAAGAAATAGATCTGAAGTAATACTGAGGAGCTGAGAGTCCCCAGTTAGGTCTCACTGCCTCAGTTACAATCCCCACTGTCAGATTTTCCTTCCATCTCTATGGAAAAGGGACAAAGGTCCATCTTCTCTAACTTCTTAAAGCTTAGCATGGGTGATGAAGGATTCTTACAGTGGAAGAATTTGATGTGGTGTAAGATATATTCTTTGGTTCCCTTATGTGCTGGTTGGGATTCCAAAAGAGGCATCTCATTGCTAACTTTTTTAGTAATTCCTTTGCAAAGAGTCATCATTCCAATTATGAGCCCCTTGACTAGAAGATTAAACCCCACAATAATTAGTAAAAGAGTCCCAAGTTAAGGATTCCTTCAAGCATTGACCTAATCCCAGAAAGAATCTAAAAAATTCGTTAGTAAACCCATCTCATCTACCTTGAAATAGGGGAGTATGGTGGTCTAAAGTCATTTGGAGCCAGGTGACCTGTCATCCAATCTTTTCAATACTAGTCTCAACCTGTGAGAAGGTATTTATATAAGAGCAGTAGGTGGGGGCTATGTGCAGAACAGCACATTTAGCTCTGACAGTCGTCTTGAAACTGGTCATGCGGTGGTCTGGTCAGCATCATCTTGACTGTTTTAAGTGCAGTTAATCTTCAACTCCAGGGTCAGTTTGTTCCCATTCTCTTGAGGCCAGTTTTTGGAATTGTGTAAGCCCTAGATTCAGTACTGCTCAAGGTGGAGCAGCTTACGTCACGACTACAGTCTGGTCATTATGCGGTTAGCTTTTTCCCTCTGGCACCAGTCATAGTATCTGAGAAACAACTCAGCAATCTGTGTAGCTGTCATCTATGTCCTTCAGGGAGGAACTAAAGATTCTGTGACTCTATTGTCCTAATCATTAACTGCTTGAGCCTGCTCTTCTGTGACTCAGGGAGGCCTGGGAGACTTAAGCTTTTCTATAAGCAACAGACAGGGGACATGGAAGGGATTTTGTACCTGGGAAGGCCCTGCCAGGTCTTGCTCCATTTCAGCTGCAAATGTCAGTAGTCAGTTAGGCTCACTCACTGGCTGTTTGACAGACTTGAGCCCACCAAACTAAGAGATACAGGTAATGTTAACTTGCTGAATTATACTTAACTGGTTTCCTGCCCTTCCCCACCTCACTTCCCTGCTGTTGTTTCCTGGAATCATCTCCCAAAATAAATGACTTTCACTGGAATCTTAGTCTTAGGATCTACTTCTGAGAGATACGGGGTTATTATGACAATTAAATGTGTAACAAGGTCCAATTTCACTAACCTCAGATTGGCCAAAACTAAGTGAAACAAAACGTATAGCTGCTTTATATTCATAACTACTCTCATCTTCTCACATGCCTCTAACCTGCTAGATAATGCTGGAAGGAAACTGGAAACACCTTAAGAAAAAAGCACAATTAATAATCAGTCTTAATTGGTTGATAAAAGAAAAGGACTCCTTCAAATTCAAACTGCCGTCCTTTCTCCCAGTTCTTTATCCTCTTGTTTCTATTTACCAAGATGGCGTGGGTGTGCAGTGGGTGGGGTCTCCGTAGTAGATGTGGAGAAGGGAGCTTCTAAAATTTTGTTTCCTTTTGTGCAGTGGCTGGGTGGGTCTTCTCCCTGAATCCATGACACTGGTATGCAATGGCCCCATTTGACCCTTGGGCTGCCATGATGTTTCCTTCAGCTGAAACCTTTGTCCCAGCCACTTTCTTCTGATCATGAGAATCAGAAGCCATTTTCTTCCGATCTGATCCTTGCCCTTGGCACCTTCTCCATACCTGGTCTCTTCCCTGGGGTGCTCTGCACCTATGAATCCCCTGCCTTCTCCATGGGCCACGGGAAGCTAGGACAACTTCTTCTGCCTCATCTGTGGAGCCTGTCTTCTCTGTCAATCGTCACTTTATCCAGTTTGTGCCATGCTGGGCCGTGCTGAGTGTGGAGCTTCTGCTAGAGGTTTATTGAGGAAACGTACCACTGGACTCTTCTCCTAAGATTTTCATGCTCCACCAAAGTTAGCTGGCTATTTCTACCATCTGACACCTCATCTGGGTCCTACCCTGAGAGGGAGAAAAACGTAGACCCCTATTTCTTGTTTCTGCTGTATGTCTCTCCTTCCACTCCCTGTATTTACACCCCAGCCAGACATGATGAACTTTTCCCTTCTTCATATCACACTGAGTTCCCTCAGACCCTAGCATATAAAAAGGGTCTGATTTAGAGACACAGACGTGGCTCTTGATTAGGTAAAGGAGGACATTTGGAACTGAGAGATCTCTCCAAATCTTCGATTTAAAGATCATTTTCCCAAAACAAGAGGTCACCTTTTAGGCTTCACTATGACCAATACCTCTGTTCCTTACCACCAGGAATAAGCCGCATGATTCTACCTTGAAATAGAAGGCTACGAGCCAACCAGATAGAGGAGGACTATGGAAACTCACCAGTCCAATATGTTTAAAATATTATGTATCACACGTGTAAAGTGCCTGGAACAGGATGAAACTTGTAGCAAGTAGACTCTTGGGTCCAGAGGAAACTGAAAGGAACAAGGATGGAAGGTCTTGCTTTTGAATGGAGCCCTGAAGGAATCGATAAAATTTGAATATACAGAGACGGGCAAAAGCATTCCAAGCAGAGGGAGCAGTCTAAGTCGAAAACAGGACATGAATTAGGATACGAATCATGAAAGGGACAGGGTAAGAGCTTTGAACTTTATTCTATAGGCAACGAGGGACACTGAAAGCAGATCTTTGAGCAAGGAAGAGACATGCTCAGAGCTTCAAAAGAAAGACCAATATGCCAGCTATTATAAAATGAAGTTTGTACCATTATTTTATAGTAAATAGAAATGGAAACACTCTAATTTCAACAGACAAGATCCCAGGAGAGAATGATGCTTAAGTGAGATATTCTTCTCCCTTCTTAATTATTGGTTGGTACCAAAATACAAACAGGTCAAAATGCCAGACCCAACAGGGATACTCATTATAAAAATAGTCATATACAAAAATGATAATTTACTAAGAAAGGAATATATTATTCTCCATCGATTAGTGTACTTTCCAAAATGAGCTCTGCTTTACCACACTCTAGTAAAAGTATTTTGCAATTATTTTCAGTTCCAACACTTATTAAGAAAACATTTTAGAAGCAACCTAACTACTCCCTGAACAATTTAAAACAGGTACTGTATTACTTGTTTAAACCACTTCTAGTGCATTACTCTAAAGTCTAATAATTTAATGAAAGCAGACAATGTCACGCCACTTGTCAGCAGACTTAATAAATAAGACCAACTAAAAGGAGATTTCACAGTCCTGAGATGTCCTAATAAACTTACAGGAGACACCTACCAGGGTAGTGTGAAGTAACACTATAAATATTTTACACTTAGGTGTCATTTGTTAAAAATAAAGTGCACTGATGTCCTACGTTGGCTGGGCGAGCTTTGCATAATTTCTAATCCGCAACTCTGATAACTGCCAGAGTGGTTCCCAGTCACTAGTGAAGAGCAGCCAGGAGCTCATAAAAGCATGTTCCAAGGAGGCTTTCAAATGCAGCAGCTACGTGGCTCAAGATTTTGTTTTAGTCTCATGCCAGCTCATTCTGAACATCCAGGAAAAGACTTTCATTGTTTTATTTTGGATATGCTAACAATGAAATGCTAATTAAAAAAATAATCCTCCAGAGCACTAAATACCTACATCATGCACGGTAGAACTAAACTTAATTTTTAAATGCTGAATGGATCCTGAAATGGGGGAAGCTGAAATATATTAGGAAAAACTGGTGATTTCAAAATGGAGGCAGAGCGGTATTTTGTTGGTAATCTGTAACTAGGTTTAAAAATACTGCACTGTACATTAAAAAGAATGAAATAATGCCATTGGCAGCAACATGGATGGGCCTACAGATGATCATACTAAGTGAAGTAAGTCAGAAAGAGAAAGATAAATATCATATGATATCACTTATATGTGGAATCTGAACTGCGACACAAATGAATTTATCTATGAAACAGAGACAGACTCACAGACACAGAGAACAGGCTTGTGGTTGCCAAGGGATGGGGTTGGGGGAGGGATGGACTGGGAGGTTGGGATGAGCAGATGCAAACTATTATATATAGAATGGATAAACAACGAGGTCCTACTGTATAGCACAGGGAACTATATTCAGTATCCTGTGATAAACCATAATGGAAAAGAATATTTGAAAGAATAAAAAATATATATACATATATATATATGTATAACTGAGTCACTTTGCTGTACAGCAGAAATTAACACAACATTGTAAATCAACTCTACTTGAATAAATTTTTTTTAAAAAATACTATGCTGTAGCCCAGAGAATTTGGTACTTGGGCTGCTCTGATTTGGTATTTGGGCTCATCTGATTCAGCGCTTTATACAGACAAAATCTGAGCTCTACGAATCAACTACAAAAAAACTTCCAACCTCATCTGCCAACAACAGTAGATTTACCCAAACTATACAGTATCATTTTAAAAAATAATTGATTTATAAATTCTAAATTAAAGAATTATATATTTATGTGAAATGTACATTAAAAGCAGATACACAGTATGAACAGACACTCCATATTAAAAGGGATTTTGTTATTTTCACTGACATTAGAATAATGTGACAATAAATGTCTTCTTTGCTGATTTAATATCACATATGAGAGGAATTCACAATGTTTAGTAATTAATAAATCAATATTATTAATTATTTTTCCCTTTATAAATCATAGCTCAAAATATATGTAATTAAAAAAATATATAACACTAAAAATGTACATGCAATGGTGAGGTGTACCAGTTTGCAGAAACTAATATTTCAGAGACATTACCATTATTTTTCCTGGAAAATACTTTTGAGGGAAGGAAAAAAAAACATTCTTTAAGTTCAAAGGAAACACAAGTCAAAGAATTGTCTTTGGAGCCCCAAGTAGCATTTCTAAGGCATGCCAGCCTCTTCCAGAAAGGAAATCAAGTGAAAAGCTCGTAAGGGGCAGTAATTCAGCACTACACAGACAACCCTGAGAAAACAGGGGCATTGTTTTCAAAGGAAATGGGCTTTTGTAACATAACAAAGATACATCTCAGTGGGTGAAAGTTGTACCTGTGATAGAGATCACCCAATGGAAACACCAATCTAAGCCATCACCACTTGAAATCAAAGAATGGGAAGAGACCAAGGCTCTCCAGGTAAAATACCAAAGGCCAAGGGTGTTCCACATTTAACTCTTTTTTAAAACAAGCAGCCTGCAAGTGGTGTATTAAGGAGGAAAATTGTTAACTGGTACACGTTTTGCTTGATTATAGATAAGCTGACTGGAGAGGAAGAAGTCATGATGGGAAACAAATTTGGACGAAGCTTTTTTTTTTGTAGTTTATAAAAGGATTATGTTCAAGTTTAGATTCATTGAGCTCTAAATATTTGGAGAAACATTTTTAAAGAAACTATACAAATCTGATCCAAAATCTCATTGGCACAATTTGAAATAAGGTTAATAGTCACATGAAATCTGTGCATGACAAAGCCCACTGTAAGAGTCTACTTAACATAAACCAGTGTAGGGATTCACAAACCAGTGTAGTGGCCCCAAAAGAGGCCACTTTGGCATATTAATTACTTTGAATTAAAGATACTTGAGAAACAGCTGGCTCAAGAAGGACACTCCACCCTCCTTTGTCCCCCTGAAAGCAGGAGATAAATCTCCCATGTGAAAGGTACCCTCCCTGTTCCAGGAGGGTAGAAGGAATCCTTATCACCAGAGATAGGGAATTTAGGGCCAAGAAGACTGTATAAACAAATCATGTTACTCCTTCACCATTTTATTACCCCATCCCAAACCTCTTTGCCTTGTCAGTTCTCTCACAAATTAATTTTTTGCCTAAAAGGTACGAAAACTCTGGTCACTTCTTTGAGTCTCATATCTTTATGGGGCTCCTGTATTTGCATACGTAATTAACCCATATTTAACATGATGTTTCATAGTGAGAGGCTGGAATCTTTCCCCTAGGATCAGGAGCAAAGCTAAGATGTCCTTTCTCACCAGAGTAGGGGGTAGATCAATGGTTGCCAGAAGTTCAGGAAGGGAGGAATGTTTGACTAGGGGAAGCACAAGGAACTCACCTGTATGCCATACCTATATGCCATATATATACATACATATGGGAGAGAAGAGACAAATCTCTTAGGACAAACAATTCTAAATAAATGATGTAGATACTCTGTGCTCAAGGAGGTGGAGCGTAACTCCTCTCCTCTTGAGGAAGGGCTGGACTTAGTGACCTGCTTTCAAAGAGTAGACTACGGAGAACAGTATGGAGGTTCCTTAAAAACCTAAACATAGAGCTACCATAGGAACCAGCAATGCCATTCCTGGGCATATATCCAGAGAAAAACATGGTTTGAAAGGATACATGCACCCCAATGTTCATAGCAGTGCTGTTTACAGAAGTCGAGATGTGGAAGCAACCTAAGTGTCCATCGACAGAGGAATGGATAAAGAAGATGTGGTCCATATATACAGTGGAACATGACTCAGCCATTAAAAAGAAGGAAATAATGCCATTTGCAGCAACACAGATGGACTTGGGGATTATCATAGTAAGTGAAGTAAGAGAAAGACAGATATCATACGATATCACTTATATGTGGAATCTAAAAAATGACACAAGTGAATTTGTTTACAAAACAGAAACAAACAGACTTGGAGGGATAAATTGGGAGATTGGGATTGACATATACACACTACTATATTTAAAATAGATAATCAACAAGGAACTACTGTATAGCACAGGGAACTATGCTCAATATTCTGTAATAACCTAAATGGGAAAAGAAATTGAAAAAGAATAGATACATGTGTATGTATAACTGAATCACTTTGCTGTACACCTGAAACTAACACAACATTGGAAATCAACTGTACTCCAATATAAAATAAAAATTTTAAAAAGAATACAGTATGGAGAGGGGAAACTGAACTTGACAGTTTCCTAACAAACACTACCTCAGCCAGATGGTCAAGGTCAACAACATCAATGATAGGTCATGTTGTTAGCGTGTCCCCTTGATAGGATGTGATAAGAATGGCGTGTTTTGGGGAGGAAGATCTCATGGTCTTCTTCCCAAAAACCTATAACCTCAGTCCAACCATGAGAAAACATTCAGACACTGTCCCATTCTACAGAAACACCTGATCAATACTCCTCAAAACTGTAAAGGTCATCAAACACAAGAAACACCTAGAAACTGTCACAGACCAGAGCAGTCTAAGGAGAAACAACAATTAAATGTAATGTGATATCCTGTATGGGATCCTGAAATAGAACAAGGGCATTAGGGGACAACTGGTGACATCTGAAAGCAAGGGTTGTAATAATCATGCACCAACATGGTTTCTTTGTGACAAATGTTGCATAGTTGGATAAAATGTTAACAATAGTGAAAACTGGGCAAGGAGAATATGGGAATGCCCTGTTTTATTCTGTGACTTTTCTGTAAATCTAAAACTATTGGGAAATGAAATATTTACTTAAATTTTAAAAATAAGGTACTGGCTTCGGGATACTCTAAAGAAAAATCTCTCAGGTTGAAACAGAACATCTAATCAACTTCCTCTGTCTGCGTTCCAATATTTCATTTCCTCTTCTTTCATCTTGTCCTTATCCAGGGCCATGGCTTTTCCCCTTATCAGAGGGTCCCTCTGCAGATCTGGTTCTCTTTTCCTTCCCTTTAGACCTATCCTATAGCATTTTTTTGGAATTCTTTTTTTCCCAAAGATCTTTATTTAAAGCTGCAGTGAACTGTCCCCAAATATTCCCCTCAATCTTCCTTGTGTCAAGATATCTACTCCTCTGGGGACACTGAGCCTCATTAACAGTGAAATGGATAAAGACCTATACCCTGGGCACGGGGCAGAGCAACAATTCATGCCTCAGGAGCTCTTTAGCACAAAAGAACAGGCGACAGGCAGTGAACTCCATTAATAATGTAAGGCCCCAGAGGACCAACCCTCTAAGTATTGCTTACAAAACAATTCCTGTAACACAGCAAGGAATCAGTAATAATGCTCTAACCTGACGACAGTTTTGAAAATGGCTGCTAGGTAGATAGAGCTACCTCTCATTTCAAATCACAGCTCTTTTTCCTGCTCCTCCCAGCCTTCCTTTATATTCACGGCATTCCTATGTACCTAATAATAAATAGTAATAACATTTTACGTGTATTTAGTGATTACCATGTGCGATGTACTCACTGGATTATTTCCTTTACTCCTCATAATAAGGTGGCTACTATTATTACCCACAGATTACAAAGAACAAAACCAAGTTCAAAGAGGTGAAATAAATTAACCAAGGTCACATTTGTAAATGGAGGGGCCAAGATTTGAACCAAGGTATGTAAGACCCCAGAGTCCATGATCTTAACCTCTATACACCCTGCTTCCTACCTCGATGTCGTCCCTTCTATTACTTTTTGAGAGATTGTAACATTTGTCATTTGGTTCTCTGTCCACACCGCTTATGGTGGCCAGTTCTCGTGAACCCCGTTTTCTCAGCATATCACTGAGGTCCCCAAGAATCTGATCAGAAAGGGAGAGAAAAAGAGATAGCAAACTGAACAAAATCCTATAGTTGTGCTTCATCCCTTTTCACTCCCAACTCAATCCTTACCTCTCTGGTTAGAGTACCTACCTACAATTCTCATTTTTATTCAGGTCTCCCTCAAAATCTCAAACTTGGAAAATAGTAAAATATCCTTAAAAGAATGAGGCGCAAAATGACAGAATAGCAATTCTTTAACATCTTTTAGCAAGTTCCATTCTAATATGTAGGCAAATTCCTGAAACTGTCCATCGATCAGCTTATATCACCATTTTTCACTGGATGGTGGTTACCACCTACAGCCATTACACAATTTAAGACAGAAGTGCTAAACAATTTTAACCACTCAGACCTAATCAGTTTTCCCAAAAGTTCTCCTCCATTCCCATTAGAATCAAGAAAATGAATCTGTTCAATTAAGAAAAAAATCTAACTTGAATAGTACAAATAAAAAATGTGTTCCCTATGTTATTAAATTCCTAAGTGGTAAATTAGTAGTTTGAACACATCTATTTAAAGATAAAGGGAATTTTCCAAGAGAATAGTAATGTAGGAACCACATATCTCTTCGTTCTTTGGATTCCCAAGCACAGAGTACCCCGCTCATAGTAGAAACCCAAAGAATATCTTATCAATCACACACACAAAATTATTTTTTTAATGTTTATGGATAACTGTGTCAAAAATGTCTTGAGCTCAAATTCAAAGTGTTTGAGACTCTTTCTAGTCATTAAGCAATTTCAGGAGAGGGAAAATTATATCAAGTAAAAGGCATGGATTCCTTTCCCATGCACTTTCATAAACTGCTCTGTTAGAATTTTAAACAAACACGAAGTGACCTTTCCTAAGGCATATATGACTTTACTAGGAATGCCAAAACGTCTATACTGTTCAAACATTAGAATTTTAAAGACATTTATCAACATTTTATTAATAGAAGTAAGAAAGTGAATCTTTAATACTACCCATTTAGACAAGCCAACACCTATCAGAAGGTAATCCTCCACCTTAAATATACCAACTGTAGAGCATGGAATTCTCCCATGAATACAGATTTTTCAAAAAAGAAGCACCTGGTACAGAATCTGTCTTATACCATTTCCTCCTCATCAGACACTTTTTCCTGAAATGGAATTAGAATACCTATTTATGTGCTCAAGGAGCCTTTCAAAGATGCTCTAATAATCAACCACTATATGGCCAAACAGGTAGTCAGACTGATTAGATGGCTGAAATTCAGGCTACATCTTGGATGCATTTGGTTCCAGATAAAATATGGGAGGATGTGTGAAATCACATATTAAGCAATACTTTTTATAATCAAAATGTAATTCACTTATTTTATGTAGATTAGTAGTATCCTCAAGTGACCTGAAATAGAAATGTTTTCCAAAATGCCATTTCTTTTATAGCCTCCTTACTAATATCCAGAGAAGTTTTCAACATTTTTGATGTTACTTCCGGTCATTCAGAAACCCAGATGTTTTCTTTACCTCAAGCCATAAGTCATGGCACTGAAGGCCCTTGACAATGACCACATAGGATAAAACTGCCCACAAGAGAAAATCACCACTGGGGAGGATGCCAATGTGCATGATCTGCAAAAAAAAATTAACTATCCCAAGATAAATGCATCGTGGGCTATTATGTTACTTGTGAAATAGTCTTAGATATTTTTTCTTTTATTATATAGGGAGTGAAACTGAGCAGTACCTTGTGGGGCTCCTGGGCACAAAAGACTTTCTGGGTCCCCCATTTCTTTGATTACAGGAAATAGACTTCATTCAGCCTCCATGACCTTCCCTGAGTTCCAACCAGCAGGTTCAAACAGTTGTTAATAAGGGAAGGAAGAAACATTCAAAAGAAACAATAGTGTAGCCTTGGGGCAGGGTGCTGGTTCCCCCTCAAGGGATACACACAACAATATCTTTGAGCTGTTTTGCAGGTACTGAAACCCCCACCAGGTGGGAGAAGTTAACTGTCTGCTGCCCACAAGCACGGAGACCCCAGACCAGATAGAACCAGAAGGTTGATGATGCTGACGCCCACTTACCAGTTAGAAGAATGTCTATGAGCTGATCACACCCTCCTCTTTGAACCATTCCTATAAAACTCCTCACTACCCCCTCCAGGTTGGGACACACAGTTTTTGAGGGCATTAGCCCACTCTGGCCCCCTTGGCCTGGCAAAGCAATAAAGCTATTCTTTTCTCCTTCACCAAAAACTCTGTCTCTGAGATTTAGGGATTTCGGTGTTAGGGTACAGAGGCCGGATTCGGCTTCAGGAGTACATGAGTTCACTGTAAAAAGCAATCAACATTAATGCAGACATTTGTGTGAAAATCTCTTTTGTCACCCCTCCAACAGCAATACTGAATTCTAATTCCCTATGCTAAGGAAAGCTTTCTAGGTTCAGTGTGTACTGATCCACAGTATGTGTACAACTCAAGCCTACACACCTACACATATTTTACTTTTTTAAACTTTAAATCCATATATGACCACTGAATTGAAATTTCAACATGGATACGTAAATTTTCCCCCTAAATCTCCATACAGCGTTCTTTTTAGTATGTTAACTGGGAGGTGGTGGTAGTGGTGGTTGCTGTTACTATTGCTGTTTTTAAATTAAGAATGAAGAGAAGGCTAACTTGCTTCTTAGTAATCTTCATCTTTAGAACCCTGGTCTTGGGCAGCAAGTAATGGACTCTCACCGGGAAACTGAAAGGGATTTCTGTGTTTGCCCTGTGAACATTTACCCCAGGGATTCTCAGAGACTGGACTCGGTTTTTGTAGCTAAAGAGAACCAAGTATGACATGTGATTTGTTCAGTGTCACTCGTCAGTGTTCTTCAAACAGTTCTAATGCTTACATATTCCACTTTGGAAGTCCCAGCCATGCTCCCAACACATATAACCCCCGAGCTCTCATCACCTCACTTTTTTTTGTCCTCTCTTTACAAGTTGCATCTCAATAGAAACCAGAAAAAATTTCTTAAAGAACCTCAGAGCTTGTAGTCTGCACACCCCAGATGCAGAGTTAGCGCAGAGTTGGGCAAATGAGAACTGTGGCATGTATCCAGAACTCACCACATTTACCGAGCACCATTCAGATGGTGGCAGAGCTCATGAAACTCCATGGAAGAGCATTTATTGCTGAGGAATCTTCAAAGATCTCAACAAAGGCAGTCTTCACTACCAGGGGTCTGGATATGGAGGATTGGCCAAAACAAGGCACCAAAGACACTTGAATTGGCTCTCCAAATAAGCTTGAGTAAAGCACACCAAAAGTTCCTTTTTCCTGACTCATAATGAAGAACAGACTAGCCACGCTGTTCTCTGAAGGCAAATGGAACTGGAAATGTCCTCAGATCTCTCTAAACCCCAATTTCTTCAACCAATAAAATGAGAGCAACGAAACTGCCTACTGGTAAAGTCGATGTGCAAATGAAATCATGCACATAAAATGTTTAGTACAGAGTCTTCAAGATGATGCTTATAACCAGACATTACTGTTGGCATTATCATCTTGATTTTTCTGGAATTCGGGTCTGAAACTTATATTACAATGAGCCCAAATGTCTGGATATAAGGAATAAGATTTTTTCTCCCTGACACCGTTATCTTATGGTTCTCTGCTATACGCCCAGCACCTGAAACAGCAAATGCCAAATGAACGCACGAATGATCCGATGAATATGTTTTAGCACTATTACATTTTTACATTAACTTCTTTCCCATCTACTTCGTGGAATCCTGTATCCTTTATTATGAAACTATGATTTGTTCTCCATTTCCTCACAGCCTGTACCAGAACACTCTAGTCTTCACGTACAGTTATAGCTTTTACATCATTTGAAATTTTAAGTGGGCTGTTTTCCCTCTACTGCCTCAATCCATTTATCCTCTCTACCATGAGCACAAAGATGACTGGGAAGATCACTAATAATAGCAGGCAAACTGATCTTCCACAGATTCTCTAAAATGACTAAATGCGCTGTGCTTTTCTCCCATGGAAAAGATTGTGAGGTGACAGAACCAGCACAGGAAATTTGGAAAGGCAGCTCAGTCACACAGGTGTAGCCAATCGAGTCCACAGTGCAACTTTCCCATAAGCCTACCCTATAATCAACCACATATTTGCTTAAGATCCAAATCACTGCAGAGCTGCCTGTTAATCTGAATGGATTACTATCCTTACTTCTATCCATCCAACAGTTTAATGGGGGAAATAAAAGAAATATCCTTTTTAAAATAGACATACCAAGACGTTTTCCTACAATTCTCTTGAATTTCAAACTCTTTTTAAAAAATGTTATTGGAGTATAGTTGATTTACAATGTTGCATTAGTTTCAAGTGTATGGCAAAGTGATTCAGTTATACATATACATGTATTCATTCTTTTTCAGATTTTCTCTTTGGTATCACATGAATTAGAATAAAATTGAATAAGATTGCAATTCAAGGGCACAGCATTCTGAATTCTCCCTTCTCAATCATCTCTCTGTTCTAAAAATTCAAAAGAAAACTAGATATTAATCCAATGTCACAAAGCGTTTTCACATGTGCAATTGAAAAAAAGTCATTGCTCCAAATTTATCTTAATCTCTCACATCCTCCTAATTATTTCTGTTAAGAAACTACTATTTATATTTGAGAATATTTGTTCCTGCCAGCATCTTGATAAAACACAAACAACAAAAATATAAGAAAAGCAAGCAGAGGTAGAGTTGAAACCTAGTCTGAGAAACGATGCGTTTCATATTTAGCAGGAGAATGGAGTTGAAAGCAGTTAATGGAGAATAGAATGGGATGGCTAACTCTTCCTGAGATGTGAAGTTAGAGTGTGTCTGTCTCATTACTTTTGAAGTGAGGTGATCATCAGACATTCTCCTATGGCACTGAATCATGTTTCCAGGTCAAAAACAAAAACTAATTTAATTCCACCTAGCTCGGATTTTTCAAACTACTCCTCTGGCAGGTAGATAATAATAGAAAATGAGTCAATGAGCATCAACGCCCTTTGTAATAGCCACTAAATATTTCTATACCACTCTCTCATTGCTAATTGTGCCACAGAAACAGAGGCTTACTACGCAACCATGAAAACGCACCTCTCAGCTCTCTTGCTCCAAGGAGCACAATTGGCAATGGCTCAGGTAGCTGCATCTGAAATCCTCACTGTGTGTGTGAGGGCTACACTTGCCACGACAGCTCCCAGCAGATGACTCAACTCCTGTAAGATGCAGCTGTCCACTGATGGGAGGACTTCCGCTGGAGGACTCCCTGCCAGCCTTGCTGAAACAGTCTTAAGACGGAACTGTCGTCTAAGACCTTGCTTCTTCCTTCCTCCCGTCCTCCCTTCCTTCCTTCCCTCTCACCACCAGAACGGCAGAGAGTTCTCCCTCTCTTCCATCTCTCTCCCCATGCTACCTTACTAGCATTTCTCCCAATAAATCTAACCCTCCTTTGGTGCCCGCTGCTCAGACAACTGTGACCTACACCTGTACTTCACACAAAAGGAAACTGGGGCAGATCTATTTTTCATAAACAATCCCATTTTAAAGTCACTGGATAAATATATAAAACAAGCAAGAGAATCTCTCTCTATTTTTTTCATTTATAATTATTACCTGATTTCTGTTTCATCAATTCTGATTTCTGTTTATTAGCTTTTATTCAAGCTCGATACCACGGTACTAGTCTCCCTGATCCCTCACAGACACATTGCCCCTATTACACTCAAAAAAAACAAAAAAAAAAGCACGTTCCTTTGATTTTTAAATTCCAATGAAAGAACAAGTTTCTCAGGTGGGTTTGAAGAAACCAGTGCAGAGGTGGCTATGACTGCTCTCAAAAGGAAGTTTTGCTGTTTTTCTTTCTTTTTTGGGAGGGCAGGTGGGATGGGGCAGCAGTTTGTGGCAGAGCGCGCTAGCTAACCACCAACCCCGTTCCTTCTGCTGGACACACAGCCACCAGAGTACAAGTCTCTGCCTCCTCTGTGTGGCTGGGTGTGATTGTGTGACTGAGGTCTAGCCGGTGACATGTGAGCAGAAATGAAGGACACTGTTTCCAACCCTGGCCCATTAAACCTTTCCTGTGTGATTCTCCATGCTCTTTACTTTCTCATGTATCACTGCCCATGAGCACAGCAAACCTGGAAACCACATGCTGAAGACGAAAAAGTGACAAGACAGAAGGAGCCTGAACCTCCGAATTACCAACAGAACAAGAGCTGTTTGGACCAGGAACCCCTGGACTGCTACGTAAACAAGAAATTAACGTTATCGTGTTAAGCCTTTGAGATCTGATGCTGAGCTCCCTACAACACCAAGCATTACTTTAACGATGGTATAGTTGGATACCATGAGTCTACCTAACAGGAGTCATCAGAACGATGGCCCCTGCAAGGCAGTGATCACAGGCAGGGTGTGACAAATGGCTGGGAAGATGGCCACTGATGGTTCTGCCCCCACTCCTTGAATCTAAAGGGCCCTCTGACCTGTTTTGACCAACAGAATACAATGGGGACCAACCATGAGCCAGTTCCAAGTCTAACCTTTAAGAGCACAGGCAGCTTTCACTTTCAGCATGGACCCAGTGACCATGCTGTAACGAAGTCCAAGCTGTCCTGCTGGGGGCAGAGGTCACCTGGAGAGGCCGTGGAGGATGAGATTCCAGGGAGAAAGGGCCACATGGACAAGACTTAAGGCACCACAAGCCAGCTGCCAGCTCCAAGTCTCCAGCCCTCAGTGAGGCAGCCATGTCTTCTTTCCAACCCAGCCCATGAGCCAGCGGAACGCAGCCATGGGGGTGACCCCAGCTGATACTGTGTGGAGTGGAATGGTCCAGTCAACTCACAGAACCATGAAAAGTAATAAACTATCGCTGTTTTAAGCCATTAGGTATTTTTTTAGGGGGTGGGAGTTGTAGTTACACTAGAAAAGATAAACGATGCATTCAAATTTTAAATAAAGAGTTTAGAGTAGGAGACAGCTTGAGATGTGATATTTTCTATATTGTGTTTTCAGCTTTGAAATTCAAAAACAGAAATAATTATATCCTTTCACACTTTTAAAATATGACTGTATTCTCCTGTGAATTAAATGACAAATAGACATCTTTACCTTGTAAAAAATATACCCTGATTTCGACACAAACAAAAGTAGCAATACACGGAACATTCTTGTTATTTTAAAATAAAATAATATATTTACATCAAAAAAGGTCAAATTATACAGGAGAGTGAAAAGTGAAAATTCCCCTTCCTGCTTGTCTCATGACTCCAATGTCACTTCCTCTTCCAGAGGCAACTACTGAGGACATTTCAATTTAGCATGTTTTATCCTCGCAGGTTTTTTCTATGCAATGTCTACGTGTTTGTGCCTTGTGTAGTTTTTGGTGTTTGAATATTATTAGATCAGACTGGATGTGTTAGTTCTCATCCCACAGAATTCATTTTTGAGAGAACAAATACGCTATAACAGGCTGTATCAAGGGACTTACTTTTTACACATGTGCTTTCTCTTCTAGGACCAAGAATCTGCCACCAACTGCTTCTTTCCTTTGGTGAAAGCATACTACATCACCACAAGAGTTTCTGAAATATGGACTATCTTTCCCACAGAACAGTTTTTCATCTCTTTGATTTTCAGGCATTTTCATTGCCTGAATACTTATTTTTCATGTTTCCGTTTCAACTATTTCCCAATAGTCTTCAATTAAGAAAAAATAATGGTGGAGGATAAGGCTCTGATGTTCAGTCATCAACAACTACTAGTAACAAGGATTGTGAGGGCAGGATAAACCTTTACTGGCTCAAAATCGTAGCACTTGTCTCAAACTCAGATAAAGGAGAATTAGATCGAAAAACATGAAAATAGAGAGAGACTTTTCTCCTTAGACATCTCTGCACTCAGTGCTCTTGAATAATGTAAGATTCTCAGATTCTTGAGTCAACATTGGAAAAACTAATAACCCCACAGAGAGATTTCTTGGGTCAAAACTGCTAGGTTTCTTGAGTATCAGGCATCTTTAGAAATGAATAGTTTGGGTTCTTTAATACTAGAAGATAATGCATTTCCTGCTTCTTTGCAGATGAATGCAATGTCTAAAGGCATTTCCAGGACACACAAGAAAAGGTGATTCTCTTTTCAAACAATAACTCCAATTAGACTCCTTCATTGGATATATCCCCTTCAATATATCCCCTTGAGGTATGTGACAGTGTCAAGAAGACACTAGACAATAATAATAGCTGTGGATTGTGTCTTCTAAAGATGGCCTAGATAATATGTCCCAAACCACATATTCCTCTTACAAAGCAACTCCATCCATTAAAAAAAATGAAATCTACATTCCCACCCCTTGAAACCAGCTGGGCTTTTATGACAGGTTCAACGAGTAGAGTACAGTGGAAGTGATCTTGCATGACTTCTGAGGCTATGTCATAAAAGATAATTTAGTTTCCACCTTGCTGTTGAACAATCACACATTAAGCCCTGAGCCTCTCTGCATCCAAGCTAACTGCGGTGAAGCAGCCATGCTGTAAGGAAACCCAAATAGCCTACATGTGAGAATGGATGGGGAAATGCAGAGAACTCTTCAAGAGAGATGTAGTCAGCTCTCAGCTACTCCAGGCCCCCATCATTTCAGCTATAGCCCCTCAAACCAGAACCAATCAGACAAGCCCTTCCCAAATTGCTGACCTACAGAGAATATGAGAGAGAGTGAAATGGTGGTTTTGTTCTATGTCACTAAGTTTTGCACAACAATAGACAACTAGAATAATAGCTGATATATATTGAGCCATAATTGTGTGCCAGGCAGTGCTTAAAAAAAAATTACATGTATTAATTCATTTAATCCTTTTGAAAACCCTGTGAGATAAGTATAATTATTCTGTTTCAAGATAAAAAACTGGAGCAAAGAGTGTTTTTGTAACTTCCTTAAGGTCACCGTAGTAGGTGGAAAACACAGGGTTTAACTCTGAGTCTAGCTCCTGAGCTAACACTTCTATTTTATTATTACATTATAGACATATAGTATACGTAATATCTATAATATAATTGAACATAAGCATCAACACTGTCGATGAAATATATACATCAACCACAGTTATATTATTGGATAGAATAAAAATATTCAAAACTTTTTAAGATAACACACAAAACTTCAGAGAAATATCTGTTTGAAGCTGTTCATCCAGACACTCTGGAAAGCAAGACTTTTATCAAAGCATTTCCTGAAAACATGTTTTCATTTTGTTCTGTTTTATCATCATGTACTTGGCCTTTTACTGAGGGTCATTCTAAGAAATAGTGATATGAAAATTGTTTCTACCTAATCAGTAAGAAGCAATATCATAGACAGACACCACTGCGTGAGTAAAGACCTGTTAGAATTTCACATAAGGTACAAGATATCTAAACATGGAAATATTCTTGTGCCTTGTTGAGGCACTTTTCTGCAATGAACTTAATTATCTGGTTTCTCTTACCTTAGGATTTAAATTATTAACTTAAATAAACAGGTGGGATCCAAAAGTATCAAAATATAAGAATACCTGAAGGGTCTTTATCTTGGGAATTTATATAAGAAGAAAGCTTTGAGAAGTATTTATTTCATATTGAGGACAACAGAGAGTTTAACATACCGATTATTTATAACAAATTCTAAAGAACATGCAGCAGTATCCAAATCTTCAGTTCCTCATTACCTCGGAGTTGGTGGTAAACCTTAACTCCTATGGCTAGAAGAATGACCTCAGAAGTGGTCCCATCTGTATCTCCTTTGGTGGGGCTTTGTTCTCCAACCAGCCTACATCTTCCTTTTGTGGAACCCCAGGCAAGGGTACAAGTGGGAGCCTGCATACCATGTGTCTAAATATTTAAAAGGTATAACACATGCTGCACCTACAGACTGGCCTGCATTCCTACCCAAGGGTCCTAAAGCCACATATGAGACATCACCATGGGAACCCAAGGGCTAAAGGGGCTGCACTGAGCATGAGGAGCTGGGCAGAGTAGGGTGGATATTCACCTACTGATTACACCTGCTCACCAACTTAAGGAAATTCTCTGTTGTTCGGCAATATATGTTGGGTTTACACATGTCTGCAAGTTCTTTGATATTTCTCCTCTCTTAGTCCATCCAGGCTGCTATAACAGAATACCATATACTGGGTGACAGAAATGTTCACAGTTCTGAAGGCTGGGAAGTCTAAGATCAAGGCACCAGCAGATTTAGTGTCTAGTGAGAGCCGCCTCCTGGGTCACAGACGGTGTCTTTTCACTGTGTCCCCACATGGCAGAGGGGCCAGAGAGCACTCTGGGGTCTCCTTTGTAACAGCACTAATGCTCCACCCTCCTGACCTAATTAACCCCCCCGCAAAGTCCCCATTCCAAACACCACTGCATTGGGAGTTAGGATCTTACCATATGCATTTTGGGGAAGACACAAAATTTCGGTCCAGAATACCTCCCATCCATAGGTGGAATCTAATTGCTCTCCTCTTGAATATGGTCCAATCACAGTGACTCGGATCTAATACAAAAAAAGTCATACAAGTGATTCTGTGTGAGTTTCAAAGCTAGTAGAAAAGGAAAGGTGACAGAACCTCCTTCCAGGTAGGGGTATTTTCTCTCTCTCTCTCTCTTTCTGTGTGTGTGCTTGCGTATGTGTGTGTCCCTATGGACTCTGGGGGGTCACAGTCTCAGAGAGGCCATGCGTAGGCATTGCGGGTGACAGCCCCAGCTGAGGTGCCAGCCAGTGGCCTGCACCAACCACCAGATATGTGCATGAATGACCCTTCAGATGACTGCAGCCCAACTGATGCTGAGGGCAAGAGAAACAAGCTATCTCCACCAAGCTAACTCGGTCCAAATGGCAGAATGAAGAGCAAAACTGCTGCTGTTGTCTTAAGCCACTAAGTTTTAGGGTGGTTATACAGCCATAGATAAGCAGAACACCGTGTTAAATACTAGTTTTTTCCAGTATTATAAGGTTAAATGTCCCGGATTTCTATGTCAGAAGATCTAACAACTTGAATGGAAGCACCATCACTTCTTACTGTGCAGATAATAAGTCATGTACTATAGATTAGCCTCCGTTTCCACGTGTATATGACAGGGCAATAACCCACATCCTCAGAGACATCAAGAGTTTCCAAGGGAAAATGTATATGTAAGCATATGATACAGGGCACTTCACTTTTTAAGAAGAAGCTGGCAGGCTTTCATTTTGGAAAGCACTGCAGACTCCAGAAAAAAAATGGTACAAATGAACTTATTTACAAAACAGAAATAGAGTCACAGATGTAGAAAACAAACTTATGGTTCCCAGTGGGGAAAGGGTGGGGGGAAGGGTAAATTGGGAGACTGGGATTGACATATACACACACTACTCTATATAAAACAGATAACTGATAAGGACCTACTGTATAGCACAGGGACCTCTACTCAATACTCTGTAATGACCTATATGGGAAAAGAATCTAAAAAAGACTGGATAGATGTATATGTATAATTGAATCACTTTGCTGTACAGCAGAAACTAACACGACACTGTAAACCAACTATACTCCGAAAAAGTTTTTTAAAAAAGAACAATGCTATGTGTTCCACTGGTACCTTATGGACGGATTCATCTTCTGGATTTGCTTTCTCACTGAACTGAGGTTCTGGGAAGGCAAAATGCTCCCCACTCATACCCCTTACAGCTCAACTCTGTCATCTGCTCCAGCTACACCATTAGAAGGCTCTGCAGCCTAAAGAATGACTCAAAAACAGATTCTGACTTGAAACGTTGACTTTTCTAGGGGCTAAATTTCAGTGATACTAAGGCTTTTCTTTTTTAATTTTCTTTTAATGTTCTCTAAATGGCAACAGAAGATGAATTTCAAAGAGGTAAAATGTATTTAAGATTTCATTTACCAAACAAACACAGTAAAAGATGATATCAAACATCTGCGGTTTTTCAATCACACAGCTAGCAAATAAGCACAAAACGGTTTTCGTGAAGGGCATAATTTGGCATCCTTGCCATCAAAGGCAATTTTAAACACATAATTCAGATGCCCATCGACAGCAGCACTTTCTTGTTGGGTATTAATCTGCCAGGATGAATCTGGAAATACAGCAATGTCTCTCAATTAGAAGCATAAACTTTAAAAATGAGAAATAAAATCATGGTGGCGTGAACAGGACACAGGTGGGTAATTGACAAGCTTGCATAATGTGGAAAAAATCATAGGTTAGAGGAAAAGTCATAACAATAATATAAAGCTTTGAGTTTGCACAGCCACTTCCCCCAAAGAGATCAAAGCCCTTTACATATATTATCTCCTTAATCCCCCTGTTACCTGCTGCAGGGGCAGGGTTAGGGCAGATACCCTTTGGTGTGATTCTGTCACCATGGGCATCCTATGTGGCAGCCTTTTGTGAACCCTATTACTTCCGTTCTCTTTTCTGTAATAAAGTGTGAGATTAGCTTTCTAGTTACAGCTGGAGATATAACGCAGCATCAGTTCTTCAACAAATTTGTCCCTTTCCCCAACTTGTCACACTACACAGATAACTACGTAAAATATTTCTGGCTACAGGTACATTATTAATGGGCTGTAACTGTGTCTCTGAAAGAGAGTTCAAAGACATCAAAAACATCTGTAACAACTAATTAAAGACTTGCTTAACTACGTGAGATTATTTCAGAAAGCGGTTGGCTGTGGGACTCATTTGTTGCCCAACACCCCAGACATTTCAGACATTGGATTTTTTTCAGCCAGGCTTCTCCGACCTCCTACTAAAAAGATTATATACATGTTATAGAGCATGTATGCATAGATCCATGAAAAATACTGAAAATAAAGCACTATTTTGATATCATGCATACTAATGTCTCTGAAAGTCAGATTATCAAAATCTTATTTCACATCTCTTTATTCATTGTATTTCAGGAAAAGATAAGCCTCTATGAAATATAACTATGTTTCGAATGTTATTCATTCGCAAGATGTCGATCAGAGTTATCAAACTACAGCTCATCTTCCTTGAGGGAGAAAAAATTACGCTGGTTCAGAAACCTGTTTCTATGATCTACCAACCTTTATATATGCTAATAATTTTACTATATTAGAAGATTCTATTGGATAAATGTTTCTTTGATAACCCATCCCAGGATTTTATCTGCCACCTCAAATTCTCTTTGAAAATAAAATGTCAAAACTATGTGGCACTGAAATTTTAAATCAGTGACTCCACTTCCAAAATATAATTAGTTAGGAAGAAGCATGACCAGTTTTTTTAATCGCCTTGGAAATACGCACCTTGATTCTGGGATATACAGCTAAAGGAAAAGAGTCACATGCAAACTTTCAGTTTGTGTCTGCGTGGAGCTACTGCCTTGAATTTTTGTATAAAATAAAATACAAAAATTTTGGTACCCCCCGAGCTATAACAACACCCAGATCTTCAGAAGAAGTGTCATTTTAAGAATTTTTTTTTTTTTTTTTTGGCCACACGACATGGCTTGAGGGATCTTATTTCCCTGACCAGGGATTGAACCCGGGCCCACAGCAGTGAAAGTGCCAGGTCCCAATCACTGGACCACCAGGGAATTCCCCAGAAATGTCATTTTTTTCACAAGTGGATCCCTTACAAGAAAGTTGCAGAGGCACTTAGGGACTGAGTACTAAATTTAAGTACTCACTGATTTGAGTAATTTAAGCACTATGTGCAGGTTTTGCATTTACACTGAAATTCAACTTTTTTTTTTTTTGCGGTTATGCGGGCCTCTCACTGCTGTGGCCTCTCCCGTTGCGGAGCACAGGCTCCGGACGCACAGGCTCAGTGGCCGTGGCTCACGGGCCCAGCCGCTCCGCGGCATGTGGGATCTTCCTGGACTGGAGCACGAACCCGTGTCCCCTGCATCGGCAGGCGGACTCTCAACCACTGCGCCACCAGGGAAGCCCAGAAATTCAACTTTTTAATGAAAGCCTGAGTTAAGGCTGCCACATCCGGCTGCCAGTTTCTACAACTAGTTACAGACACACTTGCTACTCTAAGTGTGGTCCTGGGCGTCATCTTGGGATCACTGGAAATGCAGAATCTTAGGCCCCACTGAACTAAGGCCCCAACCTACTGAGTCAGAATCTGCATTTTAACATGATCCAAAGAAGATGGTTATGCACATAAAACTTGGGAAGCACTGAGTTAAGATCTCTCAGAAAACTAAAACACAGAATTAAAGAGGTTGTCTCAACACAACTAAAGGTGGCATATTTGGTCCAATGCATCTTTCATCCATCAGATCACCACCACCATCCCATGTACCCTCTCCTCCATTTTCAAAATATGCCTTGGTCTGTCAGATAAATGTAAAATACATAAATAAATAAATACGGCCACAAGGTCCACTGTTGGTTTCCTCCTGGATTTTCAGCACTGACATTTTCTGCCTCAATGACCGAGAAGGATGATTTTATGTCACACCAAGGGGGAAAGGGAAGCAAGAGAAGAGTTTTGGGTTCCCAAGAGGAATCTACAGTTTTGCCTTGCTTCAGACACTGTCTAGTTTTGGCTCTTCTAGATTTTAATTGATTGGCTTACCATCCTCCGGTGTGACACACAAGTGCCATCAGTGGAAGTGAAATGTGTTTGAATTTTTCCTGCTTCTATAGTATTTCATTGGCTTCATGTCATTTTACTATGAAAATGTCACTGAAGTCTTCTAAATATTAAGTTCTAAGCAGAAGCTATAAATAAAGTGTCATTTTTCTGGATGTGAATGGATTTGTAGAGAAATTCGACAGAATACTCCTATCGACACTGAAACATGAAGTGAATAACAAAGTGGTAAGTTCCACTAGAATAAGAAGGGTCCTCAAAAATACCCCGAACTGCCCATGCGGAATTGTGCCTTCTAAAACCTCAGACCACAGGAAGTAATTTTAAATGGTGAGCTTTCCCATCAAAGGCCTTTTAGAATCATACTATATTTCCAGGGAATGTTTAGTATTAACAATCAACATTTTGAAATATTTGGAATCTGTCTCCCAGGTCACATAGGTTATGATGAACTCACAAAAGGCCACAATTAGCCCTATTTTTCTCATGGTTGCCAGATATCATAAGCAGTTTTCAGGGGTAGCAATTTCCAGAATTCCATAGGTCCTTTACTTCAGCCTAAGAAAGTCGAATATAATCTCTATAATTTTGCTCTGGTCATATACCGCAGCTTAACTAACCCACTCCAAAATTCAACATAATTTTTTAAAAACCCACCAATTTTACTATGCTCACAGATTCTGTGAGTCTTAGGAATCCAGACAGGGTGTAGCAGGGATGGCATGTCTCTGGTCTATGATGTTTGGGGCCTCAGCCATGAAGACTCGCATGGCTGGGGGTGACTCAAGTGGATTTGCATGGCTGGGGGTGACTCAAGTGGATGGGGGATGGGATCCCAGAGCCTGGACCAGGACTGCTGATGGAGACTATGAACCAGCATCTCTATAACTGCCTCTGCATGTGGCTTGGACTTCCACACAGTACGGTGGCTTCAGGGTAGTAAGACTTCTTACCCTGGTAAGGTCACAGCCTCCAGAGCAAGTGTCCCAGAGAACAAGGCAGAAGCTGCATGGATTTTATGACTTGGCTTCAGAAGTTACATCGTGTCTCTTCTACCATACTCTACTGGTTGAAGCTATAACAAACCGGCTCAAACTCAAGGGAAGGGGACAGAGACCTTAATCTCAATGAAAATATTGTCAAAGAACGTGAGGCAATATTTTAAAACTGCCACATAGCCATTAAGTTAATTAATTTATTTATTTTGGCTGCCTTGGGTCTTCTTTGCTGTGCTTGGGTCTTCTTCTTTCTCTAGTTGCTGCAAGCGGGGGCTACTCTTTGTTGCAGTGCACGGGCTTCTCATTGTGATGGCTTCTCCTGTTGTGGAGCATGGGCTCTAGGCACACGGGTTTCAATAGTTATAGCATGTGGGCTCAGTAGATGTGGCTCGTGGGTTCTAGAGCGCAGGCTCAGTCGTTGTGGCGCATGGGTTTCATTGCTCCGTGGCATGTGGGATCTTCCCAGATCAGGGCTCAAACCCATGTCCCCTGCACTGGCAAGGGGATTCTTAACCACTGCGCCACCAGGGAAGCCCAGCCATTAAGTTTAAGAGCAATATTTCCATTTAACAAATGGTACCAAAGTTTTATTAAAAAGTTAAAGAAAAAAAAACCCAAACAATTGGTCAAATCCAACCCTGCTATTTTGCAGGTGAAGAAAAAGGTCTTGATTGAAGGACAATCATGCACAACATATTTCTTTTCCTTTTGTCATCTGAACTAGATTGTATGCGTTTCTCTCAAATTTAATCTCAATATTCTTAGCACTCTATGGAAGAGGACTTTCCTTGTTAATGACGAGAATAATTCATCCTATGTCCCACCTGGAAGCTCTATGAAAGGTACAAAGACATACCGTCTTTAACAGAATATTTATCTACCAAAGTCACTGTGCACTCCCCAAAAGGCAAATCTTCTGAATCAAATAGTTTATCTATGTCCATTAAAATGTTCTTTGCTGGGAGGGCTTCCCCGGTGGCGCAGTGGTTAAGAATCTGCCTGCCAATGCAGGGGACACGGGTTCGAGCCCTGGTCTGGAAGATCCCACATGCCGCGGAGCAACTAAGCCCGTGAGCCACAATTACTGAGCCTGTGCGTCTGGAGCCTGTGCTCCACAACGGGAGAGGCCGTGACAGTGAGAGGCCTGCGCACCGCGATGAAGAGTGGCCCCCACTCGCCGCAACTGGAGAAAGCCCTCACACAGAAGCGAAGACCCAACACAGCCAAAAATAAATAAATTAATTAAAAAAAAATGTTCTTTGCCCACACATAGTAAGATAGATTCTCTCCACACCCTGCATCCATTAGTGTCCCCAATCACTCTTACACAGTGAAACAGAACTGAAATGTATTCAACCAGGTAGAGACAGGATGGACGAGGGAGGTCAGCAAAATCGCACAGGAAGTCAGTGACATTTCTCAAGGTCAAAGTGAGTAGTAAAGACGTTTCCTCTATAACGAGAGATAGGGATTGCACTGCTGGAAAGAACCATAATAAACATTACAGGGGAAAGTTGTAAATCATTCCAAGACTGAGAGAATACAGTAAGAAGAGCTAAAATAAGAAGTTGAAGCATTAACTGAGACGATCTGGGGGGAGGTTGAGGGAAGAGGGCTGCAAGGGCTGGCTGTTCCTGCTACTGCCCCAGTCCTGGGGCACACAGAGCTGAGTGGGAGGGCCAGCAGTAAGGGCTCCCGGGGTGAGACGCACCGAAGCGGGGTTCTTGGGGCTGGCTGCACCAGCCAGGGGGCTTGTGAAATAGGGCATTACTTATTTATCCCAACTGTAGAAGTCTGAACTGCTAGTACTTGTGCATTTGAATTTCTAACACTAGGAAAAGATGTTGTCCTTGAATTTGGGGATGATGCAGCAAGAGGGTGGTATCAGAATTCCACAAGGGACTTCCCTAGTGGCACAGTGGTTAAGAATCCGGCTGTCAGTGCAGGGGACGTGGGTTTGATCCCTGGTCCGGGAAGACCCCACATGCCACAGAGCAACGAAGCCCGTGCGCCACAACTACTGAGCCTGTGCTCTAGAGCCCATGAGCCACAACTACTGAGCCTGTGCACCTAGAGCCTGTGCTCCTCAAGAGAAGCCACCGAATGAGAAGCTGGCGCACCGCAACGAAGCGTAGCCCTCACACGGCAATAAAGACCCAAAGCAGCCAAGGATAAATTAAAAAAAAAAAAAGAATTCCATATGAAGATGGACTAAGAAATGCTGTTTCTCAGATAAAGATGAAAAAGAAATCTGCTTAGGAATAGGAGGATGCGGTTCGTGTAATTCTAAGCATGGCAGTTAAATGTACACACACACACACACACGTGCAAAATCTCCACTTTCACTGCAGTGTGCCAAGTACCTGCTTCAATCTAACATAAAACAAGTTTTCATTATTCTCTTATAAATGGCACATGCCTTTCACACTGTGTGTGTGTGTGTGTGTGTAAGACAGGTAATAAGTTATTTAATTATTTTTAAACGAATGCCTTAGAAAACGTCTTTTTAAAATTAAACTATTCCATCAGTTTTTAAAGAAAATACTGGTATTTCACGGTCAGTTATTTTTGATTAGGCTTCAGCCCCCACCATCAGAAGCCATGATGGGCAGAATAAGAATCTTTCAGGAGACATTTATTCCATGAGAAAATTTTCCTATTAAAAAATAAAGAGGGCTTCCCTGGTGGCGCAGTGGTTGAGAGTCCTCCTGCCGATGCAGGGGACACGGGTTCGTGCCCCGGTCCGGGAAGATCCCACATGCCGTGGAGCGGCTGGGCCCGTGGGCCGTGGCTGCTGAGCCTGCGCATCCGGAGCCTGTGCTCCAGAACAGGAGAGGCCACAGCAGTGAGAGGCCCGCGTACCGCAAAAAAAAAAAAAAAAAGAAAGAAAGAAACTTTGATGAAACTAGAATTGAAGTGAGGTAGTTAATGATCCATAATTAAACTAGTTGCCTTAGAAATCAATGCAAAAGAAAAACAGGTTTAAAAACTTTTAATTTTCTTCCAAAAGCTCAAATAACATGGAATCAGAGTCAATAAAGCCTGAATTCATTATGGAGCCATTGACCCAGTTCATTAATGACAAACCAAGTGTTTTTTCACAGAAAAGAAAAATCAGACATTAGTTCCATAGCTTTGCTTCATGTACTAGAATAATCAACAATGAGTAAGGGAAATGAATTAGGTACCAAGGGTATAAGCACAGGGGACCCATCTGCCCCACAGCAACACCTGTTCATGCCAGGTCAGCTTGCTGAGTGGTGAAAAATAGAGCAGAAGGAATGTCTTGATGATAAACAATTTAGTCAAATGGATTAAATCAACCACTTACTTAAAATCTCAAGTGAACTGACTTTAAAAAAGAAATACTTTTGAGGGGCAATATACTGAAATAGTCTCTTCAAGTTATGCACTTCCTAGCCATCATATTTTTAATAACTATCTTGTCAAATTTTCTAACAAGATTAATCATTTTACCTTGGTCCAAATCTTCCCTCCTGCTTTGTCATACACAGGGTGCCCATTGCAGTAAGAGCCACTGGGGTCAAAGAAATGAACTAGATCCCAAGGGGAAGAACAGGCCACAGAACCTGCCTGATGGCTCAGAGGAAGACTAGACTATTAAGTCCGTGAGGCTGGAGAGTAAATTGTTTCTTCTTTTGTTTGTGTTTGCTGTTTTTACCAAATTGTGAAGGGAAAGCTGGAAGTAGAGCCTTACTAGTCAAATTCTAGGACTGGACTCCATTCATTGTTGGTGATTCTTTTTCAATCATGTGGATATTCCAGTTTCCCCAACAGTCGACTAAACTGGATGCTTGTCATGGTCCGTCTGAGGGTACTAGGAATATAGGTTAGTAGCAAATAACTGGCTCCTCTGACTCTTCCGGTCCACAGCTACTCAGGCTCAACCTCTGACCCCAAATTCCTAATGACTTCCAACTCACTCGTGACTTCAAGACAAATACCTTTCTTACTTCAAACTCACTTCCAGAACCTTGACTCTTTCAGTCCTTCTGGCTGTCAGCATTGTCATCACTTCTTTTCCGTTCATAGCCAGTATTGGTCTCAAGGTTAATCACCTGAACTTATCTCTCATCAGTATCCTTTGTTCTCCTGTCCCAACACCTTCTGAGAATCTGACCAGGTGAAGTCCAACACCTGCGTAATGTTAAATCCCTCCAACTCCAATGAAGGCAGGGGTGAACTAGATATTCACAGTAACGTGTCAAATAGCACCTTGCTAAATTCCCATTCCACAACCTCCCCTGGGACATAAGAACCATCAAATAGTCCTGAATGGTAGAGTAACTCCAAATCCTCACTCTAAAGGGCAACGATAAAATTGGACAAAATTGTCAAAAACAAAAATTTCAGGACTCTGAAAAGAGAACAAAGGCACAAGATAAATTGAGGTGTGTCTGCACAAGAAAAGCTTGTGTGGTGGCAGTAGTAGTTTTTTCAACATGTGTGTTGAAGCAATTCAGGTAAGAGTTTCACCGTGGTGTTTTATCCCAGCGTGGCTATGATTCCAATGTGGCCACCCACCCCAGCTCTGTATTTGTGCCCAGCTATGTTCTAGGTTGGTGTGAGCCATGAAAACCAGCACCTTCTCAGCCAGGAAGGCTAAGGGCTAACTTGATATTCATCAGAATATGGAAAAATCCCCACACACATTGTCAGAAACAGTAGCGATTTTAGCGACAAATAAGAAAGACGAATGTCAGCTAGCCTGAGGTTGTGGCAATCAGACTAGGCGTAAGTTTATCAGGAAATGAGACAGCCAGAGTAGGTCTTGATGGGTCTCCACATAGCCCTGGTGGTTCCAAAGGCAGTGTGCATGGACAAGGCTGCACACGTTCTTAGGAGAGACTGGAAAAGGCAGCTATCTGTTTGTGCCTGGATGAATGTGAGAACTTGTGCTAGCAGAAGGTAAAAGCCAAGAACAACAAGTAAACTGTCTGAAGTTGACATGTGTCTCCCAACTTACACACAAATCCATGAACAAGGGCAGAAACTTAATAGCTCAAGGTAGATGAGAACAACTTTTAATTATTCAGTTACCACTAAACAATTCTGACATGGGAGCAACCCCTATGAAGTCAGGCTTGAAAATAAAATTAATAAGGAAAAAGAAACACTTTACAGAGACATCAAAGGTCACAAACAGTGGGGGAAGATAGACTCCACAGAATTAGCCCAAACAAATCATTAACAATAAACAGAAACAATATCAGAGAAGAAACAAACTCACATTTGCTATGATATATATTACCTAAAATGTCCAGTTTTCAAATAAAAACTTATAGTATATGCAAAAAAACACAAAAGTGTTTCCCCTTCACAAGGAAAAAAGCAGTCAAAAGAAATGGTCTACTAGGGGACCTAGATGTCGCATTAGCACAAAAAGACACCAAAGCGGATATCACAAACAGGTTCAAGGAACGAAAAAAAAATCACTTCTATAAATTAAAGGGAAATATGATAAAGTGGCTCATCAAATAGAGACTACCAATAAAGAAATAAATACTGTTTCTAAAAAAGGAAATTCTGGAGTTGTAATGTATAATAACAATAACTGGCATTTCCAGTGTCCATTCCAACATGTGAAGAGATTATAAGTTGTAACTCCCAACCTCATAACAAGAAGAAAGTTAAAAAACTAAAAATCAACAACTCTCCTTAGATTTATCAGAGAATTGAGGTCAGAGGGCAAACTACTGCCCTGAAAACTGGAGAAATAGAACCAAGAGAGTAACAGCTTACCAGGAGCAGAAGCTGCTAGAGCCAGAAACTGGTAGGAGCACTAAAAACTGTAAATGACACATTTCTGGAGGTTGAGTGTTGACTAGCTTTAGAGTTAAAACTCCTGAGGGCCCAGGCTTCAGGGAGCCTCTGTACATCCGTAAGTTTCACCTCCAAAAATGTCACCAGATCCCCACTTGTGAACACTTGGGGGAAAATGTCCATGCACTTTGGGGAAGATAAGAGAAAAAAATAACCATGTTAAGATACAACCAGTGGGTTCTGTTCTCCAAAACGAAGCCCTGCCCTCAAGGAAAACTAATTCACTAGAACTTTATCTCCAGAAGAGCAATGAGCCAACTCTAATCCCCACAGCCTTCCTGTCTCACACAGAGATCTAGGGGGAAAAAAACGGAAAAATATAAAAAACTTCTGAAGGTCACAGTGCAGGAATTCTGGCCCTTTTTATAAACGGAGATTTAACCATGAGAGTACAGAATGCTTCCCTTCCCTAATACCTTACTACCACATCAATAGGGATGCAGTATAATAACAGTAAATTACAACTGAGTGAGCTGCAAGACATGGACTCTATGTAAGAAGGAGTTTCTACGGAAACCCGAAGACAACAGGGGAGACAAAAACAAGGATACCAGAGTAAATTGAAGCATCTTACACTACAGCCACAGTAAACATTAAACACAGCCTAACTCCTAGCCAGATAAATACAAAACATCACACTAAAGACCTATTTACCTCAGTTTCTAATACATTATGTCTGGATTTCAATAAAAAATTACAAGGCATACTAAAAGGCAAGGAAAGATCAGCCTGGAAACACAAAGCAAGCATCAGAAACTAACTCAGCTAGGGCAGAGAAATTTTAATTATCAGACCAAGAATTTAAAATAACTACAATTAATATGGTAAGGACTGTAATGGAAAAACTGGACAGCGTGCAAGAAAAGATGGGTAATGTAAGCAGATAAAAGTTCTAAGAAAGAATCAAGAGTAAATACTAGAAAATGAAAACACTGTCAGAGAAATGAAGAATGTCTTTGATGGACTCATCAAAGGTTGAACATGAATGGAACATGGCTGAGGAAAGAATCAGTGAGTTTGAAAATAGGTCAGTAGAAGTTTCCAAAATTGAAGTTCAAAAAGGAAAGAAAACAAAACAAACAAACAAAACCAGTATGAAACAAGATATCCAAGAACAGTGGGGCAATTAGAAAAGCTGTACTAAATGTGTAATGGGAATACCAGAGGAGAAGAAAGACAGAAAGGACCAGAAGAAATATTTGAATGATGACTGGGAACTTTCCAAAGTTAATGACAGACATCAAACCAAGATAATCAAACACAGATCCAAGAAACTCAAAGAATACCCAGCAAGATAAATACAGGAGGTGCGGGGGAACCAAACACTACGCATAGGCATATCATATCAAAATGCAGAAAACCTTAAAGTAAATCTTGAAAGAAGCAAAAGCCAAAGGGAAAAGAACACCTTATCAGTAGAGGAAAAGGATAAGAATTATATTGAACATTTCTTCAGAAACTATGTTAGCAAAGAGAGTGGACTGAAATATTTAACATGTTGGAAGAAATAAAATCACAAACCTACAATTCTGTATCCAGCTAAATTATCATTCAAAAGAGGAGGAGAATTAAAGACTTCCTCAAACAAACAAAAACTGAGGGAATGTATCTTCAGTAGAACTGCATCACAAAAAAAGTTAAAGGAAGTTCTTCAGAGGAAATAAACATCATATAAATAGGAAACTCAGATCTCCATAAAGAAGGAAGAACATTAGAGAAGAAATAAATGAATTATTTTATTTTCTTTACTCTTAATTGATCTAACAGATACGTGTTCAAAATAATAGCAACAATTAATTGGGTGGTTAAAACTAGTTAATTGGGAAGACATAGGGGAGAAGCTGGAGCTGAGGCTGGAGTCGCCCGTGGGGGCCAAGCCCGCCGTCTACCCGTGGCCGCTGCCGGTCTACGACAAACCCCACGATGCTGCTCACGAAATCATGGAGACCATCCGGAGGAAAAGAGACGTAGAGTTACATCCAGAGAACAAGTTGCTGGACCGCTCCCTGAAGAAGAACCAGGAAGAGTAAGACCAGGAACACACGTAGAAGAAGAAGAAAGAGATGATAAAGTAAAGCCTGGTCACCTCCAGGTTCTGATAGAAATAAAGTTTCCAGAAGTTGTGTTCCTGCAATAAGAAATAAAGATGTGACCTTCCAGTTGTGTAAAGCTCTTAAATGTTGTGTAAGTGCATCGGGTGCCTAAGGAACCTGGAGCTAAACGGGCTAGTTCTGAGGGAGAGAGACTTAACTACGTTAACAAAGGAAATCCACCTCCGTCCTTTGCGGGGGCAGTCCCGAGCTCGTGCTTTAATGGACGCGAATGCAAACCGTGGTTCTCACGTGACTTTCTGAAGCGCCCCTGCAGCAGGCCCAGCTACGTCTCACTTTACGGCAGTGGCATCAGATGATGGCTACAGAAGGTTGCCGACGTCCCTGTGTGCTCTTACAGGCTCTGCAGACCGGGGGACGAAAGGACCAAGGAACTCTGCCCTCAGGAATCCCAAGTGACTGGAGGGACACTGCGTCAGGGCCCCAGGCGGTGTCGCCCACGATTCAGAAGGTGGGCGGAGGCTCCGCGGCTTCATTTCGTCCAGTCCCTTCCAGTATTTAAAATTGTTGTCAAGATGCTGCATTAACTCAGGCAGGTCTGCAAAGGCGTCCCAAGCAGCAAACATGTCTGTGATGAAATAGTCAATGAAAGAGATTTGTGATTTGGGGATGCTGCAGGTATTTCTGTCCAAAACTGGCATCACTACAGGCAAGTCCTGTCGCTTCTCTTCATCGGTCTGAGACAAACATTCTTCTGAGATACGTGCGGGCCACTCAATGCACTTTCCCAGGGGTCGGCAGGGATTGGACGCATCAGCACACTGAATCAGCATTCGTTTGATCAGACTGCGGTTGTCTGGAGTTCTGAGCATAGTGATTATGGCTTCTTGATTTTTATCAGTTTCCCCATCTTCCTCTAATGCTACCAAGGGCTTGTTGATGCTATTGACAAATTTGTTGACGTGCTCAAAGTGCTTTGTCATTTCTGTGGCTAAGACCATGTCGATAATACTCTGGCGCAGCGTCCGGTAGTCATCCCTCTCCATGTTTTTAAAGATGCTGCATTTATCATCACGAGTGGTCAGCTGGGAGGCCAAGGCCGCGAGGTGGCTCTCGAGCACAGCAGTGTCGTTATACAGAATGGCCACCTCGCTCCCAGCATTGCACAGGAAGGAGTTGGTTCTCCCGGGGTGGTCCAGGTCATGGACAGTGGCTGCAATGAGGGCAGTGATCTCAGCAAGTGGATCTAAAGTTTGCTTTATCCTCTCTTTGCAGAGAAAATAGGCAGTGGCGTGAAGCACATCGGCAGAATGTGTAGAATTGTGGTAGGGGTCAGAAGCATGATAATTGGCTTCGATAATTGGCAACCATGATCTCAGCGTTGTCTCAGAGCATTTTAAGACTTCACAGACTCCGAAGTGAGCAAATATTTTGAGACCAAGATAAATCAAAGGCCATTTATGAGTGGCAGCCTCCAGTTCAAAAATATCAAAGTCCCAGGATTCCTCATTTTCCATGGCCCGAGTTATCTGTGATGGGACGTTGTGAAGGGAGGTGGGGGTGATTACACTGCTGGAAACCTGTTTAAAGTTTTTTGTTGAAAGAACATACTCATTCCTGGATGGTCTTCGCAAAACATCAGACATTAAGCCCCCAACAAGGTCAATGGCATGAGGATCATCGTCCTTAGCATCAAATTGTGGTGAATATAATTCAGTGGTTCTTAGAATTTCCAGCACACGATCTAAGGCTACTGTCACAGGCATGGGACTGCTTTCCTGGGCAGCACTGATGATATCGATTGCTTTGGTGATGGGTGTCCCATCTACATGGAATGTATCTGGGCCAAGGAGGAGCATCGTCTCTGGCTGGAAACTTTGCTTGTTCGAGAGGCAGCAGTTCTGACATCTAGTGAGCTTTTTCTCCCATCGTTATGTTTGCCTGACTGATTACCTGTATGAGTGTCAGACTGAACACATTCAGCTATTTTCTCAGCCTTATTGTTGCCATTGCACACTCTGACAATGGACACATAGTGTCTAATTTTTCCTCCCTGTCCAATGACAGGTATCACCTTCACATTTTGTTGTTGACAGACATACAGAGAAGCCAGGGTGAGTCACCCCATCTCTCCCTCCTCTGGACCTCAGTTCCTCCTGATTGTCACTCGTTACACTGAGAACAGATTTCAGGACTCAGCACATGCAGCCATAATGTGTGCCTAATTCCACATCCCAGTCACTGGGACACAAAAGTTTGGTGTCTTCAAGTCTGGCTCCCACATCACCACTCACATATGTCAGTTCTTCCTCTACAGCTGAGTCAGTGAGTAAAGACACATAAACAGAAGCAGATTAATATGAACAAGGTTTTATTGAAGAATCAACATTGTGAAAATGACTCTACTACCCAAAGCAATCACAGTTTCAATGCAATCCCTATCAAACTACCACTGGCATTATTCACAGAACTAGAACAAAAAATTTCACAATTTGTATGGAAACACAAAAGACCCCGAAACGCCAAAGCAATCTTGAGAACGAAAAACGGAGCTGGAGGAATCAGGCTCCCTGACTTCAGACTATACTACAAAGCTACAGTAATCAAGACAGTATGGTACTGGCACAAAAAACAGAAAGATCAATCAATGGAACAGGATAGAAAGCCCAGAGATCAACCCAGGCACATATGGTCAGCTTATCTTTGATAAACGAGGAAGGAATGTACAGTGGAGAAAGGACAGCCTCTTCAATAAGAGGTGCTGGGAAAACTGGACAGGTACATTTTAAAGTATGAGATTAGATCACTCCCTAACACCATACAAAAAACTAAGCTCAAAATGGATTAAAGACCTAAATATAAGGCCAGAAACTATCAAACTCTTAGAGGAAAATATAGGCAGAACATTCTATGACATAAATCACAGCAAAATCCTTTTTGACCCACCTCCTAGAGAAATGGAAACAAAAATAAACAAATGGGACCTAATGAAACTTCAAAGCTTTTGCACAGCAAAGGAAACCATAAATAAGACCAAAAGACAACCCTCAGAATGGGAGAAAATATTGGCAAATGAAGCAACTGACAAAGGATTAATCTCCAAAATTTATAAGCAGCTCATGCAGCTCAATAACAAAAAAACAAACAACCCAATCCAAAAATGGACAGAAGACCTAAATCGACATTTCTCCAAAGAAGATATACAGACTGCCAACAAACACATGAAAGAATGCTCAACATCATTAATCATTAGAGAAATGCAAATCAAAACTACAATGAGATATCATCTCACACCAGTCAGGATGGCCATCATCAAAAAATCTAGAAACAATAAATGCTGGAGAGGGTGTGGAGAAAGGGGAACACTCTTGCACTGCTGGTGGGAATGTGAATTGGTACAGTCACTATGGAGAACAGTATGGAGGTTCCTTAAAAAACTACAAATAGAACTACCATATGACCCAGCAATCCCACTACTGGGCATATACCCTGAGAAAACCATAATTCAAAAAGAGTCATGTACCAAAATGTTCATTGCAGCTCTATTTACAATAGCCCAGAGATGGAAACAACCTAAGGGCCCATCATCAGATGAATGGATAAAGAAGATGTGGCACATATATGCAATGGAATATTACTCAGCCATAAAAAGAAATGAAATTGAGCTATTTGTAATGAGGTGGATAGACCTAGAGTCTGTCATACAGAGTGAAGTAAGTCAGAAAGAGAAAGACAAATACCGTATGCTAACACATATATATGGAATTTAAGGGAAAAAAATGTCATGAAGAACCTAGGGGTGAGACAGGAATAAAGACACAGACCTACTAGAGAATGGACTTGAGGATATGGGGAGGGGGAAGGGTAAGCTGTGACAAAGCGGCAGAGAGGCATGGACATATATACACTACCAAACGTAAGGTAGATAGCTAGTGGGAAGCAGCCGCATAGCACAGGGAGATCAGCTCATTGCTTTGTGACCACCTGGAGGGGTGGGATAGGGAGGGTGGGAGGGAGGGAAACGCAAGAGGGAAGAGATATGGGAACATATGTATATGTATGGCTGATTTGCTTTGTTAAGGAGCAGAAACTAACCCACCATTGTAAAGCAATTATACTCCAATAAAGATGTAAAAATAAAAAATAAAAACTAGTTAATTGGGTGGTTATGAACTAGTGAAATGAATTATTGCAATTTTGTAAAAAATAGAAGGGAGAAATTGTGAATACTCTGTTATAAGATACAGACTACCCACAGAGTTGTATGGGTTATTTGAAAGTGGACTTTAGATTAGTTGTAAATGTATATTTTAAACTCTAGAGCGACTATTAAACTTTTTTTTTAAAGAAGGGGAATTGGTATGCTAAGCAATTGACATTTCTCCAGAGAAGACATACAGATGGCCAACAAACACATGAAAAGATGCTCAACATCAGTAATTATTAGAGAAATGCAAATCAAAACTACAATGAGGTATCATCTCACACCGGTCAGAATGACCATCATCAAAAAGTCTACAAATAATAAATGCTGGAGAGGGTGTGGAGAAAGGGAACCCTCTTGCACTGTTGGTGGGAATGTAAATTAACACAGCCCCTATGGAGAACAGTATGGAGTGTCCTTAAAAAACTAAAAATAGAATTACCATATTATACAACAATCCCACTCCTGGGCATATACCCTGAGAAAACGATAATTCAAAAAGATACATGCACCCCAATATTCATTGCAGCACTAATTACAATAGCCAGGACATGGAAGCAACCTAAATGTCCATCAACAGAGAAATGGATAATAAAGACGTGGTACATACATATAATGGAATATTACTCAGCCATAAAAAGAATGTGCCATTTCCAGAGATGTGGATGGACCTAGAGACTGTCATACAGAGTGAAGTAAGTCAGAAAGAGAAAAACAAATATCATATATTAACACTTATATGTGGAATCTAGAAAAATGGTATAGATGAACTTATCTGCAAAACAGAAATAGAGACACAGGCGTAGAGACAAACATGGATACTCACGGGGAAAGGTGGGGTGGGATGAATTGGGAGATTGGGATTGACATACATACACTACTATGTATAAAATAGATAACTAATGAGAACAGACTGTATAGCACAGGGAACTATACTCAATGCTCTATGGTGACCTAAATGGGAAGGAAATCCAAGGAAAAGGGGATATATTTATATGTATAGCTAATTCACCTTGCTGTACAGCAGAAACTAACAGAACACTGTAAAGCAACTATACTCCTATAAAAAAAATATTACAGAACAAACACAAAGATACAAAGAATAGATTATTGGTTGCCAAAAGAGAGAGAAGTAGGGATGGGGGGAAGTAATGAAATAAGTGTAAGGGATTAAAAAGTACACACAACCAGTTATAAAATAAATAATTCATAGGGATGTGATGTATACTGTCAATATTTTATTATAACTTTGCATGGTGTGTAACCTCTAAAAATATTGAATCCAATGTCACAGACCTAAAACTAATATAATACTGTAAGTCAACTGTACTTCAATGAATAAAACAATAAATAAAAAGAGAAGAAGAAATGCAATTTCATAAAATGTTCAATTAAAACCAGAGAAGGCAAGATAAAGAATGGTGGATAAGAAAGAAACAAAGAATAAGGGGAATAAACAGAATTTTAACAGGAAACAGTTACAAATAAGTGCACCAATTTAAAGATGGAGACTGACAGTAAATTTAGAGCAGAAAAAAAAAAAACCCACAAATGTACACTGTCAACAAAAAATCCACATTAAATATAAAGATAAGATAGATTAAAAGTAAAGAAATGGAAAAAGATATATCATACTAAACTAACACTGATCAAAAGAACACCTGCATAATAATATTGTTTCAGAAAAAGCAGACTTCAAAAAAAGGAAAATTATAAGTGATAAAGAGTCAATTCTGTATGATAAAGAATGATAAAGAAGTCAATTCTCCAAGAAGACAGTAATCCTTAATGTTTATGTGCTTAACAGCAGAGCGTAAAATACGCGAAACAAAATCAGATAGAACTACAAGGAGAAAGGATTAAGTCCACTATTACTTTTGAGACTTCCCACATATCTCAATCAACAATTGACAGAACCAGCAGACAGAAAGTCAGTAAAAATACAGTTGAACAGAACAGCACCATCAATCAACTTGACTTAATTGACACTTACAGAATACTTCATCCAACAACAGCAGAATGCATATACTTCTCAAGCTCACATGGGACATTCATCAAGACAGACCACATTCCAGACCATAAAACACAGTTAAAATTTTTTAAAAAAGAAATCATAAAAAATATGCTCTCAGCCCACAAAGGAATTGAATTAGAAATCAGTAACAGAAAGATAACTGGAAAATCTCAAAATATTTAGAGACTAAACAACGTACTTCTAACTAAGTCAAAGTAGAAGTCTCAATTTTTTACATACAGTTTAAACTAAATGAAAATAAAGATACAACTTATCCAAATGTGTGAGACACTGCAAAAGCAGGCCTAGAGGGAAATTATAATATTGAATGCATATATTAGACAAGAAGAAAGATATAAAATCAATAATCTAAGCTGCCACCATCTAGAGGAATAATAGTGACATAAACTTAAACCAAATAGATGAAAAGAAATAATAAAAAGAAGCACAGAAATTAACAGAATTGAAAACCAGAAAACAAGAGAAAATTAATGATACCAAAAACTTATTCTTTGAAAAGATGAATGAAATTGATAGTGTCAGTCAGGCAAACCAAGAAATAAAGAAAAAAGACACAAATCACTAATACCAGAAATGAAAGACAGACCATTATTTCTGACCCCACAGACATTAAAAGGGTAATAAAAGAATATTCTGAACAACTCTATGCTCAGAAATGTGATGACTTAGACAAAATAAACCAATTTCTTAAAAGACACAACCTACTGAAACCCACACAAGTAGATATAGATAATCTGAGTAGGTCTATATCTACTAAAGAAATTGAATCAATAATTAATAACCTTCCAAAAAAAGAACGCATCAGGCCCACATGATTTCTCAGGTCAATTCTATCAAATTTACAGAAGAAATTATGCCAATTCTCCACATTCTCTTCCCCAAAATAGGAACAGCGTGAATACTTCCTAACTCATTCTATGAGGTTATCATTACCCTAAAAGCAAAATCAGATAAAGACATTACAAGAAAGAGAAATTATACCAATGTCTCTCATGAATACAGATGTAAAAATTCTCAAAAAAATATCAGCACATCAAATTCAACAATGTATAAAAATAATTAAACACCACAACTAGGTGAGATTTATCCCAGATATGCAAGGCTGATTCAACATTTGAAAATTAATTAATGTAATTCATTATGTCAACAGTCTGAAGAAGAAAAATTACATGATCATATCAATAGATGCAGAAAAAGCATTTAACAAAATCCAATACCCATTCATGATAACAACTCTCAGTAAACTAGGAATAAAAGGGAACTTCCTCAATTTGATAAAGAATACCTACAAAAACCTACAGCTAACATTATACTTAATGGTGAAAATGAAGAAAATAAATGCTTTTCTCCTAAGATCAGGGATTAGGCAAAGATGTTCCTTCCCACCACTATCTTTCAACATCATATTGGAAGTCCTAGCTAATGCAATAAGATAAGATAAAGAAATAAAATGTATGGAGATTGGGAAGAAAGACATAAAGTTTTCTCTGTTCCTGGATGACATGATCATCTATGTATAATATCTGAAAGAACAGGCAAACTCCTGGAATTAATAAGTGATTATAGCAAGTTTTCAGGATACAAGGTTAATATACAAAATTCACTGACTTTTTGTATACCAGCAAAAAACAAGTTGAATTTTAAAAACACAATACCATTTACATTATCACCCCCAAGAATGAAATACTTAGGTATAAATTTAACAAAATATGTACAAGATCTATATGAGGAAAACTATAAAACTCTGATGAATGAAATCAAAGAACTAAAAAAATGAAGAGAAAATTCATGCTCATGGGTAGGAAGACTCAGTATTGTCAAGATGTCAGTTCTTCCCAACTTGATCTATAGATTCAATATAACACCAATCAAAATCCCAGCAAGTTATTTTGTGGATATTGACAAACTGATTCTAAAGTTTATATGGAGAGGCAAAAGACCCAGAATAGCCAAGAAAATGTTGGAAACATCGGAAAATGAACACTACGCAACTTCAAGACTTACTGTAAAGCTGCAGTAATCAACGCAGTGTTGTATTGAAAAAAGAATAGACAAAATGATGGATCAGAACAGAGAGCTCAGAAATAGACTCACATAAATAAAGTCAGCTGATCTTTGACAAAGGAGCAAAGGCAATCCAAAGGCAGTACAATAGAGAATAGATAGTCTTTTCAACAAATGATGCTGGAACAACTTGATACCACATGCAAAAAAAAAAAAATATGAATCTAGGCACAGATTTACAACTTACACACAAAAAAACTCAAATGAATGATAGACTTAAATGGAAAATGCAAAACTATAAAATTTCTAGAGAACACAGGAGAAAATCTAGGTGACTTTGGGTTTGACAATGACTTTTTAGATACAACACCAAAGCATAATCTGTGCAAGAAAATATTAATAAGTTAGATTTCATTAATATTAAAAACTCCTGCTCTGTGAAAAGCACTGTTAAAATAATGAAAACACAAGTCACAGACTGGGACATGCTGAATGAGTTTCTAGTAGCTAAGAGAGAAAAGAACAGGAGGCCAATCAAAACCTTTTTGCCTGTCATCTGTATGTTCTGGTTGACATACTTAAGGAGACTTCAACAGATGGTGACATGAGTCAATCTTCTCAAAACTCATCCAAAGGAGAGGAAGAAAGTATTGCCTATTTATTAGGAAAAGGTGAGTTGTTAAAACACAAACAATATAATGAATAAAATACAGCAGTTGTTATTAATTTCTTTCTTACAAGTCCAAAATGAGAAGGACTGTAATAGAGGAAAGATAAAATGCATCAAAAAATTCAAGTGAGAATCCCCAATTCCCAGCCCCTTGGGGCTATTTCACCATACTGACTTTGCCCTGCAAAGCCACTGTAGCCTGAGCAAACTCTTGCCAAAGCATGAAGCGGTAAGTGCTACCACTGTTATTTTATTTTGATTACAACCACAATATTCTGACATAGCAATGATTTTTAAAATAATAATCCAGTAAGAGCACTCAATCTCAAAAGAGGTCAAGAGCGATTCTGGATCAGGCATGATAATCCAAATATTTCACAATTCGCCTAACATGGGCAATGAATGCCACACAGATACCAAATAATTAGAAAGGAGGCCAGCCACAGTCCTGAACCATTCATACCAGATGATATCAACCTGCTGTCTGTTCATGCCAGCAGGGGGAGCACAGCAAATCCTCCACATACCTGTGACCTCAGGCTACAGGAGCACATGTGGGATCTGAGGATGGTTTCTGAGCTAAGGTAGGGAACCAGTCATACCAGCCAGGCTCAACTGCAAGCGTTGTGCAGCTCCTCTAAACCAAAAGCTCCACCAAGCCCCCAGCACCTGAAGGGTTTGAATGGGAATGTCGCTGAATCTGGGAGCTCCTTTTTCAGGGAATAGGTACCTGTTCTTCAAGAATCTCTGTGGATTTTGAAGAGGAGAGTGATGCTGCTGCTGCTGCAGCTCTTCTTGCAGAGTTGGAAAAAATTTAAAAAGAAAGAGCGGACGAGCAGGCCAGGAAGGAACAAGAACAAAAGGTTCAAAAAGAAAGGATTCCTATGGAGAACATTCTGAGTGGAAACCTCCTTAATCTCACTGGCCCATCCCAGCTTCACGCCAACTTCAAAGTCAAAATAAGGTGGGATGATGATGCTGTTTTCAAGAACTGTGTAAAAGGTGTAGATAATCAGAAGACAGACAAAAGATTTGTAAATGATACACTGCGATCTGAATTTCACAAAAAGTTCATGGAGAAATAAGTAGTACGGTTTTATGTGCTTAATTAAAGGCTATAAAATGTAAACGATCTGACTTTATTTTGGTCTGTTTTTCTCTTTCCCTCCCATCTAAATTGTGTATAGCCTTCCCTAATTTTAAGTTCCAAAATATCTTTTCCTTTATTGATTCCTTACTTGATAAGGACTTGAGAATTTGTTTATCCCAGTTTCCATCTCTGTATGTTTCCAGTTATGTGTTTTCTTTGAAGAATGGAAAAAGGAATCTGCTTGTAATAAATATTTTTAATAATCAAAAAAATAGGGAAGAAAAGGGAGCTGATTCTATGTAGCAAAAGTTCATGAACACGATTGGGTTCAGGACTGACTTACGTCATACCAGGAATACAGGAAAATAAACTCCCACACAGGCCCACCTTGTTGAGCAGATGGAAATCAGGACCACAGGAAGCCAAGACCAGGAAAAGTATCTGCGCATCCCACTGAAATGTTTCTGTCCTTTTTCTGTCCCTCCAAGACGGGACTTCTCTGAGATAACAAAAATTGGTTGGGATCACGTGTTGCAGGACACACCTCAAGCCCCAAGTTGTGTTATCCTGGAGTAGTAGACAACATCAGTGCTCCACTCAGATCCCCTCGCATCTATATTATGCCATTTTCTTGCACCCCACCCCAGATTTGGGGTATTTTCGATAAGCAGGACCTGCACCTCTTTGCAGGAGGAGGACTGCCCTCAGGCCACTGGAACCACTTTGCCTGGAGACGCAGAGGAGGACTTGGGTATCCATGTTCACCTGGACCAGACTTGAGCCAGTGACAAACACGTGTGAGAGTTATTCCCTTGCCTTGGTTTGTGGATCTCGTACCCCAGCGTTCCACCAAAGGGTAGAGGCAAAGCTGTCGTCTGTGACCTGAGACCTCGCCCTTCCTTGGCTTCTTCCTCTTTCTGTCCCACGCCTATCCTTTTCTGGTTTCTCTCAGACACTTCTGCAATACATCGCTTGCACACGAAATCTCATCTCAGGATCTGCTTTGGGGAAACCTGACCTAAGATGCTTGGGATTCAAAAGGTGGCCTGACCATAAGGGAGGTCGCTCACATTTGTAGACTGAGGAGAAGCCTCGGGGATTCGTGGCAGCTTTGAGGAGTCATCAGTGGCTACTCCTACTTTGTCCCATAGAAACATACTGAAAACTACTTAGAATTTGTTCTGTATAAAGAAAAGACAAATGACCTGTCTACTTTTAAGTCAAAAGAATCATCTTCTTTTGGTCTAGATTCCTCTATCCTATGCTCTCGCCCCTGAAGTATACAGTAAATAAGTAATCTTCCATTTGAAGACAAAACCAAGATAAATGTGTCTCCTTTAGTTTCTAATGAATAGAACTGAGAAGCTGCACAAGAGAAATAGAAGATCCGAGAAGGCCTTCGCGCAAGTGCATTTACTTAGCTGGGCTAACAGAGGGAAGGAAAGCCATATATAACACAAACCAATAGATTATCTAAAAGTAATTGATATTTGCTTTAGTCTCATTTTCCTATTTGTCTTTGCTTTAGGCAAATATCCAGGTGAGATATGCTTCCCTGAGCACATATCAGCTATAGAACCAGGAAGAGCACAGCTAGAAACACACTAAGTAGTAAAGGTCTGAGGACACCAAGTTGCCACAGTGAGTGCAGAAAGCAGGCTTGCTTCGTATGGGTGAGCAAGAATTGAATCCAAATAATTTAAGTACTAGAAATAAAGACATTTCTCACTAGACTAGAATTTGGTTAGGATTACTCCACAACTCCAGGAACAGAGAAATGACTTAGTGACTGTAGCTACCCAATAAATCCCCTCCAATCAGGAACTGCTAAGAAGAGGAATGGAAATTTCCAGAGAGCAGCTTCATTTTTTACTCCGTAAGAAAAAATTTTAAAGATAATAGTAGACTACAAATGGAATATCTGACCTACGTATTTCTTGGGTGTAAAATGGGCAGCAACTTATAAAAAGTTAATGAGAAAATATTTTGTGTGATTACCTGTGGTCAAGTGATTTAATTTATTTAGATGGCATTTTGGCTTATGATGGAACACTGAAATGGAAATTAGATTCTCTGTATTGGATACTGTTAAGGCTGTCATTTTTAAACTCAATTACAAGAGCAGAAAACAGCTTCAGAAAATAATTGATTTAGCATGCTTAATTAGTAATAAAAGAGGCTTTGGATGAAAGTAGGCTACCAGAAGGACAGAGTTGACTTGAGTCTTATTAATTCTGAGAAATTTAGACATCCACATATTGCTTTCTTTTGTAGTCAGAAAACAAACTCGAGACAAACTTTGAAAAGCTAAAAACTTTCGGGAAAAAAAAGGCAAGGGAAGATTTTAAGGGAGAAGAATTATTGAGTAAATACATCACTTTCTATTTACAATAATATTTAATAACACAGGCATGTGTCTTTATCTTATAATCTTTATTTGATAGGGCATTCCAGTGAGTATTAAAGAGAATATATTTGCATTTCATCAATAGGTAATTATTTTTACTATACTTACATCTTTGTGGAAAGTCTAATACCCTTGAACTTGACACGAAGAAACCATCCTTGAGGAGGGCACAATCGCACAAGAGGATACGTAGGGTCACCTGGGGAGATTTCTCAACTTATCTTTGCCGACCCCAGGGATCCCAGGATTCTAAATCATCACCTGCCTCAGAGCGGAATCATTGCCTTAGTGGCTGACCATTACTGAGAGGAGTGTGGTATATTTCTTTGATATACTGAATGGATAAAAAGTTGAGAAACACAGAAAAAAATCAATACATTAAGAATTGTTAGTCCTTGAGATTGTTTTATTCTGGAATTCAATTCAAGTCTTGAGCACCTACTATGTGCTAAACACTCTTCAGGGTGCTGTGACACAGGGGTTGAACAAAAGAGAAAGGATCCCTGCTCTCCTGAAAAGCTTTACAGCCCATTATTTTTATTATATTTTTATTTATCAAATTCATATACGCTGCTTACATGTGCCAGGCATTGATCTATAAGCAATACTTCCTTTAATCTTCATAAAAACGTTATCAGGTAGATATTATAAATATTCCCATTTTACAGATGAGGGAACTAAATCATAGCTAGTAAGCAGTCAAGCCAGGATTAACTACAACCACTTTTCTTCAGAATTTGTGCTTTTAACCACCATGTTATATTTCTTCTAGTGGAAGAAGCAACCAATAAATAAGTTAATAAACCAACATGCTATTTATATGAGCTACGAAAGAAATGAAAAATCTCTATCTCAGTAAGGGCTCGACCAGAGAAGCAGAACCAGTACGAGATATATATGCTATCGTCACGTCTGAGGCTGGAGTTTGAAATCACACGCAGGCCGGCAGGAGGGGAAGATCAAGAGCAGGCTGGAATCCTACAAGGACAGAGTGAAACCCGTGTCCATTCTTGTTTTCTCTGACCTTGATGACAAGAGAATACTGTAAAAGCCAGGACTCTTAGAGGCTGAGCCACATGTATCTGGCCCAGCTACTGCTTTACACCAAGGAGGCAAGTCAGGAATCAGCAGCAATGAGATGTGTATACGACATGCAAAACGGCTGCAACCTCCTTTCCTTTCTTTGAGAGAGAATTTCCTTAATAGCTCTCCTTAGTGAGAAATATACAAGAATGGGAATTCCAGGAAACATGGTCCAATCTAGCCAAACTGGTACATCACAAAGCCATTGCCAATGTTCTGAAATGGAAGAGTGAGATAGGGTTGGGCACATACAGCGGTAAACCATTCCCTGACCTTAAAGAATCCAGAACTGAGTGGGGAAAACACACACTGAAGTAATAAATGGGACGAATGTCAAAACAAGGGTCAAAAGATCTGCTGGGAAGACTTGCAACTAGAAGAATTAGAAGGTCAGCAGAGGATGCACTGAAGAAATGACCTTTAAAACAAGAACTTCAGAAACGATTTGGAATTACCTGTTTAGGAGAGAGGTTGGGAGAGGAAAATGAGGAAAGTTCAGGACTAGGAAATGTGCAGAGGGCAGGAAAGAATAAAAGCATGGCTGGAAGTAGAGATTAAGAGCTTGAAAAGCATGTTGGTGCCAACATGACACAAACGTATAATACTTAATCTCCTTTCCCTTATTATCATTAGATGGCCTGACCACTAGGAGGATTTTAAAGGCAGGAACTCTGTCCCCCATCTCTGAATCACGAGACATTTAACATTAGGATAGATGATAAGCATTTAAAAAATGGTAAATGAATAAATCAACCACTCAGTGGTTCCTGCCTTAAGACTTATCGTATATGTCCAGCATGCTCCAAAATAACTTTTATTTTGGTTTGGTTGAAATACTATCACTGCAATTTATTTTACTATAGCTCTGCCCAAGACGTTTCTATTACAGGTCAATAAAAAATTTTAAATCATGAGAATATATTTGCAAATCATATATCTGATAAGGGGTTAATATCCAGAATATGTAAAGAACTTCTATAACTCAACAACAAAAAAATTAAAGAAACCGATTTCAAAATGGGTAAAAGACTTGAATACACATTTCTCTAAAGAAGATAACGAATTGTCAATAAGTACATAAAAAGATGCTCAATATCACTAATCATTAGGGAAATGCACATCATCAAAATTACCATGAGATACCACTCCATACTCATTAGGATTGTTATTACTAAACACAGAGAGAGAGAGAGAGAGAGAGAGAGAGAGAGAGAGAGAGAGAGAGAGAAAATAACAAGCATTGGCAAGGATGTGGAGAAACTGGAACTCATGCATTTTTGATGAAACTGTAAAACAGTGCAGCTTCTGTGGAAAATATTATGACAAATCTTAAAAAAAATAAACACAGAATTACCACATGATCCAGCAATTCCACTTCTGGACATATACTCCAGAATTGGAAAGCAGAGTCTCAAAGAGATATTTGTACATCCATATTCATAGCAGTATTATCTATAGTAGCCAAAAGGTGGAGCCAACCCATATGTCCACTGATGAATGAATGGATAAAAAAATGGTATATACAGAATATGAAATGGAGAACGAAATTTTGACACATGCCACAACATGAATGAACCTTGAAGATATTAATGCTAAATGAAATATGCCAGACACTAAAAGACAACTATTGTGTAATTCCGTTTATATAAGGTACTTAGAATAGTCAAATTCATAGAGACAGAAATGAAAATGGTGGTTGCCAGGGTCTAGGAGAAAGGGGGATGGGGAGTTATTGTTTAATGGGTACAGAGTTTCACTCCGGGAAAGTGAAAGAGATTATGGTGGTGATCGTTGCACAACAATATAAATGAACTTACTGCCACAGAAGTGTACATATAAAAATGACTAAAATGATATGCGTATTTTACCACAACTTTTAAAATATTTTAAAGATTTGTGTTTTTGAGGGCATGTGCTTCAAAACAATTAAAAATTATTAGACTGTATTGTTTTCTATAATAATATCTTTAATGTGCAGAAAGAAAAATGACTGTCAGTTTTCTTCTAAGTGACCCTATCATTCAGGAGAGGGAAAATAAACACACTGAGAGTTGTCAACAAAGGATCACACCAGATAGAGTTAAACAGACAAGGCAGACTTCATTCAAGACTGTTGCAATATGGAGAACAGTATGGAGGTTCCTTTAAAAACTAAAAATAAAACTACCATATGATCCAGGAATCTCACTCCTGGGTATATAACTGGAAGAGACAAAAACTCTAATTCGAAAAGATACATGCACCCCAGTGTTCACAGTAGCACTATTTACAATAGCCAAGACATGAAAGCAACCTAAATGTCAATCAACAGATGAATGGATAAAGAAGATGTGGTACATATATACAATGGAATATTACCCAGCCATAAAAATAGAATGAAATAATGCCATTTGCAACAACATGCATGGACCTAGAGATTATCATGGTAAGTGAAGTAACTCAAAGACATATATATGATATCATTTATAGTGGAATAAAAAAATGGTACAAATGAACTTTACAAAACAGATATAGACTCACAGGCATAGAAAACAAACTTATGGTTACCAAAGGGGAGGGGAGGGAGAGATAAAGTGGGAGTGTGGGTTTAACATATACACACTACTACATACAAAATAGATATACAACAAGGACCTACTGTATAGCACAGGGAACTATGATAACCTGTAATGGAAAAGAATAGAAAAAAAAGAATATAGATATATACATATCTAACTGAATTACTTTGCTGTACACCTGAAACTAACACAATATTACAAGTCAACTGTACTTCAAAAAGAAAAAGACAATTGCAATAGAGAAGAAAGATTGAACTCAATCACCACTGAGACAAAGGCGAGAGGGTTTCTGAGTGCCAGGGTGAGTAGCGGAAAAGTATGGGGCGATGTGAGTGGACAGGCTGTCACTGTGATGAGGATTCTACTCATTGTTTACGGAAAGTAGGCTCCCGCCCTCCCCCAGAAACTGGGAGATTGCGTCACTATCTTTCTCAATGACATGTCAAGTGGGATGGCTCTCATTCTTGGGTGTAAAACTGGAGCGAAGATGGGAGAAGATCTCCATCTCAAAGGAGCAGAGAAGGAATTTGAACTGACAACTTTGCTAAAGTAAATGCTCTTTAAAATGAGAGGCGGAGGGGCTGGGAGTCTGGGAGAAGTCGGTCCAAAGTTTAGCCAAGCTGACATACACACACTACTTTATATAAAACAGATAGCCAACAAGGACCTACTGTATAGCACAGGGAATTCTACTCAGTACTCTGTAATGACCTATATATGGGAAAAGAATCTGAAAAAGAATGGATATATGCATGTGTATAACTGAATCACTTTGCTGGACACCTGAAACTAATACAACATTGTAAATCAACTATACTCCAATAAAAATTTTTTTTAAAAAGTTCAGTCAAGCTGAGAGGAACTTTAAGGCTGTCTTGGTTACAGTAAAGAAAAAAGACTGTCACCATTTACTCTCAATGAAAAAGCCATTAAGTGTGTATTTTAGCAAGAATGTAATTGAACCAGGAAGGGAGGAATGGGAACCAAGAAAAAATGCTGAATAAAGAAACTGGTTATTTGGGGTGGAGAAAAGGGAACCCTCCTACACTGTTGGTGGGAATGTAAATTGATACAGCCACTATGGAGAACAGTATGGAGGTTCCTTAAAAAACTACAAATAGAACTACCATATGACTCTTCAATCCCACTACTGGGCATATACCCTGAGAAAACCATAATTCGAAAAGAGTCATGTACCACAATGTTCATTGCAGCCCTATTTACAATAGCCAGGACATGGAAGCAACCTAAGTGTCCATCGACAGATGAATGGATAAAGAAGATGTGGCACATATATGCAATGGAATATTACTCAGCCATAAAAAGAAACGAAATTGAGTTATTTGTAGTGAGGTGGATGGACTTAGGGTCTGTCATACAGAGTGAAGTAAGTCAGAAAGAGAAAAACAAATACCGTATGCTAACACATATATATGGAATCTAAGGGGAAAAAAAAGTCATGAAGAACCTAGGGGCAAGATGGGAATAAAGACGCAAACCTACTAGAGAATGGACTTGAGGACACGGGGAGGGGGAAGGGTAAGCTGGGACGAAGAGAGAGAGTGGCAGGGACGGGGAAGGGTAAGCTGGGACGAAGAGAGAGAGTGGCAGGGACATATATACACTACCAAATGCAAAATAGATAGGTAGTGGGAAGCAGCCGCATAGCACAGGGAGATCAGCTTGGTGCTTTGTGACCACCTGGAGGGGTGGGATAGGGAGGGTGGGAGGGAGGGAGACGCAGGAGGGAGGAGACGTGGGGATGTATGTATATGTATAACTGATTCACTTTGTTATAAAGCAGAAACTAACACACCATTGTAAAGCAATTATACTCCAATAAAAATGTTAAAAAACAAAACAAAACTGGTAAACATATTAGTAAGTTAAAATAAGTATTGAGTGTAAACAGGGCTTGTAATAAAAATCAAAATTTGGGAGAATTTACCAATGAGATGGAACTAAAATAAAAGACCATGATAATGGACAAGAAATTGGATGGAGGATGTTAAAGTTGGAACATTCTAAGATCTCTGGTAGGCTATAGAAGTACTGATATATTTTAGAATTAGGCACTTGAGGGTTACTGCTGATATACAAGAAGGAAAATAAACTATTTCCAGTTTTTAGTGAGAAAGGGAATGAAATAGAGCTCAAGCAATCAGAAGCCTGCAATCAAATATGCCAAGAGAAACCAACGGACAGACCAAAAAGCTCTAAAAAAAAGCCTGCTCTCCCTAAAGGATCAGGAAAAGGGCAACCTAGCAAAACAGAAAACTGTTCAACAATCACCTTCCCATTAGACCTAAACACCGTGGAGGTAAAGCATGGTCCTCCACCCACTCTGTCAGTCAAGGCCTGGCTGGGGGCCGGACTGTCCAGACTGTGCTGTTCTCTCCCCCAGGCTGGTATCAGAGAGAGGGAGTAGGGAGCCCAGACTTGCAGCCCAGTTTAGGGAGCTTGTGTGCACGTTGTAGACATGAGTGCAGTGTCATCGGGGGGCCACGTGGAAAGCCGGGACTTCTGCCTCCATCCCGTGTTACTGAGATCTCCCTCCTCCCTGCCCCCCATCCTGGTAGTGTTAGAGGAGCTGAGGGGGAAAATCAAACATTTCCCACCTCCCAGCCCTAACGAGGCCCCTGACCACCCGCAGCCCCCAGGGGTGTCAGAAGCAGTGACAATACCTGATACCACCATCCAGGGTGAGGAACCTGAACGTCCACCTCCTGCCCAAACTGTGGAATATCCATACCCTGGAATACTACTCAGCAATAAAAGGAACAAACTACTGATACAGGCGACAACCTGGATGAATCAAGGGCGGTACACTGGATGAAAAACTAAAAAAGTAGGGCTTCCCTGGTGGCGCAGTGGTTGAGAGTCCGCCTGCCGATGCAGGGGACGCGGGTTCGTGCCCCGGTCCGGGAAGATCCCACATGCCGCGGAGCGGCTGGGCCCGTGAGCCATGGCCGCTGAGCCTGCGCGTCCGGAGCCTGTGTTTCGCAACGGAAGAGGCCACAACAGTGAGAGGCCCGCGTACCACAAACAAACAAACAAACAAACAAACAAAAAAGCAGCCTTAAAAGGTCACATGGTGTATGATGCCATTTATACAACATCACCGAAATGACAGAATTATAGAGGTGGAGAGCAGATTCATACTGCCAGGGGCTAGAGACAAAGAGGGATACATGTGACCATACAGAGGGAGCATGAGGGAGACCCCGGTGGTGATGCAGCAGTCCTGTATATGGATTGGGGGTGATGGTTACACATTGACACATGGAATGAAACAGCACAGAGGTTCACACATTGATCGCACCACCACCGATTTCCTGGTTTCGAAATTGTTCTGTAACCACGTAAGACATGAACATTGGGGAAAACTGGGTGAAGGATCTGTGAGAATTGTTTGTATTAATTTTGCAACTTCCTGTGAATCTATGATTATTCCAAAACAAAAAATAAAATAAAAAACTCAATCTCATGAAAGGCAAGAAAGGAAGAGAAAAAGCAAAGTCATTGCTAAAAGAGTGGAAACATGCAATCACAGTGATTAAAATAAACTGTTTCTCCTTTTAAAAGATGGAAATTACCTAATTGAATTTTTTAAAAAAGGTGCTGTTTACAATAGATACACCTAAACTATAAAAACAAAGAAAATTTGAAATTAAAAAGATGAAATATTAATGAGATAAAATACCACTTAAAAAATATCAAGATAAAAGAGAGTCACAACCTAATGATAAAAAGAAACCCACTAGAGATATTTAACAATTCTAGGTCTATATGCATTCTTTTTTTTTTTTGCAGTACATGGGCCTCTCACTGCTGTGGCCTCTCCCACTGCGGAGCACAGGCTCTGGACATGCAGGCTCAGCGGCCATGGCTCACGGGCCCAGCCGCTCCGCGGCATGTGGGATCTTCCCGGACCGGGGCACGAACCCGCGTCCCCTGCATCGGCAGGCGGACTCTCAACCACTGCACCACCAGGGAAGTCCTATATGCATTCTTGATTTTTGTTTTTTGGCCATGCCCCAAGGCATGTGGGGTCTTAGTTTTCTGACCAGGAATTGAATCCGCACCCCTTGCAGTGGAAGCGCGAGTCTTAACCACTGGACCACCAGGGAAGTCCCCCCTATGCATTCTAATAGCATAGCTTCAAAATAATGACAAAACTGATGAGTATGAGAAAAAATTGGCAAACAACAATCATAATGGAAAATGATTTAAAACTGCTCTGAAATTCACAGAAATTTTTAAATACCTCCTTGAGAAAATAATAAGGCACACATATAAGAACAGTCCTAAGTACAGATCTGCCTACCTTAAAACCGGGTTATATCCCCAAAAGCCCATTCTAAGTTGAAAATATCACAAGTCAAAAATGCATTTACTACAGCTAACCTCCTGAACACCATAAAAGTGCTCAGAGCACTTACATTAGCCCACTGTTGAGCTAAATCATCCAACACAAAGCTTATTTTACAATAAACTGTTGAATGTTTCATGTACTTTATTGAACACTGTGCTGAAAGTGAAAAGCAGAATGGTGTGTGGGTGCAGCATGGTTGTGAGTGTATCACTGTTCACCCTCATGACTGCCTGGCCGACTAGGCGCTGCAGTCAGTGCCCAGCAGCATGAGAGAAGCGTACCAGATATCACTAGCGGGGAAAAGACCAACGCTCAGAATTAGAAGTATGGTTTCTAACGAATGGGTACAGATTTCACACCATCGTAAAGTCAAAATATCATGAAGTCGAACCGTCACAAGCTGGGGACGGTCTGCATTTAGAATACTTAAGCAATGTAAAACCACAGACGTGGAAAGTAAAGACACGTCAACAGTGTAACTTCAACTTACATGTAAGTAGGTAAATGAAAATCCTAAACCAACTGGTTCCACTTGTGCCAGGGATGTAGAAATCTGAGAAGAGCATTGCCCCAAACTGCAAAAACAAAAAAATAGAGTAGTGGTTACTGGTGGATGAAGGGGGGTGAGGAGTGGCACGAGGAATCATCTTGGGTGTAAACTCTATGGTATGAAAAATATGCCTCATAAAAGTAATTTTAAAACAAGAGTGATGCCCCTGTTTTAACAATCAGAAAAGTCTGAATAAACTAGAAAACCGTAACTGCTCTTGAATATCTCAAAGAACTGAGGTTACCAGGAAACCAAGTACCCAGTGGTATACTTGGGTAATGATTTCAACAACACAACACAAATCCAGCTCAACTCCTTATTTATAACAGAGGGAAAAAAAAGTGTAGCTGCGAAGAGTATACATCAAACATCATATAAAATCATGTAACTCTGAGATATTTCCTTACAATATTAGGAATAACTTTTGACATTGCTCAATCCTAGTCAGCAAAGTTAGGCAAGAAAAAAATTAAAATATATAAAAATGATAGGAAGGAGCATAACTGAAATGAAAGGAAGAAGCATAACTGTTGTTATGTGCACATAATATAATTATGTCCTTGGAACATCCAAAAAGATCTACAGACAATAAAAGAATTTGTCAAGGTGACGGGAATATAAATCAATAAACAAAAATCTATTGTATTCTTATACATCAACTTAGAAATTAAATTTTTAAAATGTTTTAATATATCACTTGCAATAATCACTAATTTTAAAAAAAATAGTAAATAGCAAGAATAATCCTACTAGATAATAGCAGAACATACTATGTTCATAATATGGAAGATTCACTAATGTGAAGATTTCAATTCTCTCTAAAATGGTTTAGAAATTCAAGAGAATCCCCATCAAATTCCAATTTGTTTTTGTGGAACCAAACAAGCTGACTCTAAAATTTATATGGAAGTGAAAAGGGCCAAGACTAATCAACACTTTTTTAAAAGCTAAACAAGAAGTCTTGTTCTTCAAGATATCAAGGGTTGTTCTAAAAAGCTACAGTAATTAAGCCAGTATGTACGATATAGTGATAGTCAGTAGACCAGTGGAACACAACAACCCACTGCAAAGTAGACCTATATTTATGTGGCCTTGGACTCTTGTAATATTGTAGGGACGGCTTTGGAGACTGTTAGGAAAAGAATCATCTTTTCAATAAATATGAAAAACTGAACTAAAACCCTTTAAGAAGACATTATGGGAAAATGCTGTACTTTCTTTTGGATAGGGAATTATTTATTAAATAAGACGCAAAGAACACTGACCATAAAGGAAAATATAAATTTACATTGAAATTAACAACTTCTGGCTCCCCAGAGACACCATACAAGGAGTAAAAAGTCAAGGGCACAGCATGAGAATGTTTGCGGCACATATAGCTGAAGAACTTACACTTAGACTACATGAAGAATTCCTAAAAATTAATAGGAAAAGACAGAAAACTGAATTTTAAAATGAGCAGAACACTAGAATAGTCATTTTACACACACACACACAGGAAACACAAATGACCAATTAGTTTATTTAAAGCGTGCTTTACCTCATTAGTAATCAGGAAAATACAAATTTAAGAAAAATAAGATACTGTTACTTACATAATATTGAAAAGAGAGACAAGCCCAATGGTGGTAATGATGGAGAACAAAACAAACTTATAAACCTATAAATTGGTACAAGCACTTGGGAAAACAGTATGACACTATCTAGAAAAACTGAGGATACAAATATCCTATGACTCTGCAATTCCACTCATCCCTATATATACATAGTAGAGAAACTCAAACATATGTGCCAGGACACATATATGCAAATGCACATAGAAACATTGTTTTTAATAACCAAAAGTTGAAACAACCCAAATACCCAGCATCCACAGAATGGATTTACAAGAGTAAAATATTTATACAGAGGAAAGTTTCGGGAAGCTGAAAGAGAGGGAAAACAGAATCAGACTACATAGTACATTCTCAACAGGGGGGAGAATTGATTCCTGAGAGGTAAGAATATCTTACTCTTTTACGTATTGCAAACATACAATACAATTAAGAGATGTATAATATGTCTGCAGGCATTAAAATCTCATGGGTCGGGGCGTGTTAAGAAAGACAATGTCCCATCTGTCTCCTTGGGGAAGTAGTAACAGAATACTGTTGGCAGATACTGGACAAGGCAGTGAACAGAGCAAGTGGGGATAAGGGTCTCCATGGTGTGGATTAACAAAGGACAAGATTAACAAGAGTAACAGACAAAGCAGGATGTAAGGCAGAAGCGATATGTTATAGCAGGCATTCTGAACCAGAATGGTGATTAGCTCAGGCTGTAGTCCCAATTTTTTAAATGGAAGTTTTAGGATCTCCCCAGAGGACAGTTTCTCCAGCAGCTTACTGCACGGGGGTGGGGAGGTGATAGGACAATCTTAGGGTGACTGGTATCTCCAGGGTGAGGCAAGTTTGACTTACAAGATAATCACTGGTGCTCTGACCCAGTACTGGATCCAACAGGAAAGGTTCATTTCATAAAGAATTCTAGGGGTTATCACGAGTGCAGGATTGCATCCTCCAATTGGTATTCTCAAAAATGAAGAACAGAGCAACTAAAGTTGGTTAAAAAGTTAATTACTTGGTCAAAATAATAATTGTGGAACAAACCAGAGCAGCGATGACAGCAAAAGTCAGCGGGAAGTGTAATTTAAAGGAGGGCTCAGAGTGGGAAACTGTTGGGAAAAGCTCACAGTAAACGAGAAATGCAAGCTGAAATAGACAGTGAATAAAAGAATAGACTTACATCTGCAGCAGCATGGATGGACTTGGAGGGCATTATGCTAAGTGAAGTAAGTCAGAGAAAGACAAATATTGTTACGATATCACTTATGTGTGGAATCTAAAAACTACCACAAACTTGAGAGTATAACAAAAAAGAAACAGACGCACAGATGTAGAGAACAAATTAATGGTTACCAGTGGGGAGAGGGAAGGGGGGAGGGGTAATATACAGGTAGGGCAGTAAGAGGTACAAACTATTAGGTATACAATAAGCTATATTGTACAACACAAGGAATATAGCCAGTATTCTGTAACTATGAATGGAATGTAACCTTGAAAAATTGTGAATCACCATAATGTACACCTGTAACCTATATATTGTACCTCAACTATACTTCAATTAAAAACAATTTAAAAATGAATAGACTTACAAAACAGTCCAACTAGAAGGACTTTTGGTGATAATGAAGCCCTGAGCAGTTCAGTAACTTGGTCTGGTCCTGAAGCAAGTGGCCAATGTGGGGCTGAACCTCTTAGGTCATCCCGTTAGAGCTTCTCTCTGTAAATGGTGTAAGCTCTCAGAGCACATCAACTGTCAATTTTGACTTAGAGTGATTAGTAAAAAAATCTGTTTTCCTTATTCATTTTTCAATTTTTACATTAAACTTTTGTCTACAAGTAAATTCAAATATGTTATTTTAAAATAACCTTTCAAAGAATAACTGAGAATTATATTCACATAAGAAGCATATCAAGATACTGGGAGCTTTGAAACCATGACCACAATTCTCAATAAGAAATAAAAATATATATATTACACTGGACCAATTGTTATTGTAAAACTATTCATAACAGAATATTTTATATCTCATTCTATTTCCTCAAAATTTGAAAAACTCAGGAAAATAACTTGTTAAAGAGAGTTTAGAATAACTGAAGAGTGTGATTATTCTCTCAAATAATTTACACAGATTTTAGGAGAGTGTACTAAGTTATTTATTAGACAAAGAGGAATATTAAGTGGCACTGATCTTTAAAATAAAAACCAAGCAGGGCCACAGTATCTGTGGATTAGAAACCCAAATAAGAATTCATAAATGCTTATGCCTAAATTTGATGACTCCAAGAAACGCAAGTAAAGGATATAGATCTAAAATACATTATTGAATGGAAATGGAAAGAAGGAAATTTTTTCGAGTCATTCTTTCCAGTTGGCACTGCTGTTACAGCATTTTGTGGATGGAATGTAAAGTAAAAATGTTACATAACAGCAGATGGAACATTTCTATTTATCAGGGACAGACTCATCAATTTATTGTGCTGTTTCACAGGAAAAGAAAATGTTTTTCTTGGCAGTCGACTCTGAAGAAAATCCTCAAGACATAGAATCAAAGGGTCCACTGGGATAGACCAGCCTCCAGCTTTTTTTGTTTGTTTTTTTAACATCTTTATTGGGGTATAATTGCTTTACAATGGTGTGTTAGTTTCTGCTTTATAACAAAGTGAATCAGTTATGCATATACGTAAGTTCCCATATCTCTTCCCTCTTGTGTCTCCCTCCCTCCCAACCTCCAGGCTCCAGCTTTTAGGCAGGTGTGGTCTTCATGATTCCTTTTATCAGTGAGATAGATTCCATCCGTGGCTTGTCCAAGATGCCACAAGTAACGGGAAGCATCATCAAGCGAAATGGAAGCTTAATAGTTACGCTGTTACCTGTTGACTTGTCCTGTGTAGATTATTGAACCTTATAAAATTTGCTGCATTAAGGACTTTTGTCTGCAACAAAAAAGCTATCAAGAATTTACTAAATCAACACTTGCCCTCAGAGCATATCTATACAGCTTGTTATCTGTGAATATGTTACAGGTAGAAAAGTAAAACAGAATGCCAAGAAGAGATAACTGATTATACGGGTCCTCAAGCATCCATCATTGTAACAGTTCTTTTCAGACAGTAAGTTAAAAGTGAATCCTTAAAAAGTCAGGATTGCTCCAAGTGGTGATTAAAAAAAAAAAAAAAAAAAAAGGACTAGTGACCAAGCTTCATTGCCTTTTGTGAACTCCTAGTAATGAATAAATTTCTTTGAGTAAAACCTGCACACAAGAACCAAAAGACCTCAATAACGGGACTGTCTCGGTCAGGGAGTGTCCTGTTTTATTGAATTTCTGATGGTCTTAGGTTTGAATATAAACCCCTTCCCAGTACTGGCTTATTATATATAGCCCTTTTGAGTGAAAATATATTTGAAGTCACTACCTGAAGGTCAATTATCATTGTGTTATTTCCCAGGCATAAAACAATCCCACTCCTCTCCTGGAATATACTTTATAGTTACTAAATCTCTGTTCTCAGTTTTTGGTTTTTTTTCTATTTGCCTCTCCAAGGTAAAAATCACATGTAAAAATGGTTGCCACTGTGAGGGTTCCAGTTAGTTGAACTTTTTCTGTACTCTGTTCAATTTTAAATGTTAAAATGTGACTTAGAAATCAAAAGACAGTACAAGTCCCCCACAAATTTGGAAAGTTGCTTTTTACCAAATGCTTATGCTTGCATAACAAGCAATTAGGAAACGCCTTCCTAATACTCCATCATCCCCATCCTAACTCCAATACACCTGGTGAACTAGCCTCCAGATGAATCTACCTAGTAACACACCCTTTTGATAATATAATGCTCCCTACCTAACATCCAGTTGTACACCAAATAAAATCGAGGCTTCTGAATCTGATATTCAAGGCTCTTCACAACTTGGCACAAATTACTTCTTCTGTCTGATATCCCCCGATTCCTCTACACATATCCTGTATTTCAGTCAGTCTGATCTACTCACCATTCCAACCATATGGGGGGTGCTTATAAAGGGTAGAACACAAATGCAATTCTATTCCGGGTGCCCAGCTTATAAGGCAGATGTCTAAATTTCGTAGCTATTTACCACTAATTCTCTTTCCAGAAAGAAACTCCATTTTCTCTAACAGTCAGATTTCTTTTTTGTTTTAGAGAACTGTGTAGTGTCCATCACGATCGGCTTCTACTTAGGTGGTCTGAGCTGCGATGCTTAGGACTGAAGTGATCTTGGCGTTACAGGAAACAGAAAGGACACACAGGGATCTAAGTGAGAGCCTTCGGCCCAGGTGAGAGGAGGACCTACAACCACCTGTTCGTGGGAAGTTTCTGTACATCAGAGAATGCCAGACGCCCAGCAGGGGATGATAAAGTCCTTAATGAGAGCAAAGGGCAAACATTTCCAGATCGTGGCCAAGGTGACAACAGGAGGCTTTCACCTCCTATCTTTCATAATACCACTTTTGATTACCCTTACTATGAAATATGAGTTTTATTATGTAATTTTAAGTGAAAGTCTAATGCAAAAACATGGGGTGCTCACCCGTCAAAACCTTAGTATGTTCTCTGAGCAGCATCGCTTGCTACCATGGTGATGGCAGCTCCTACAAAGTCTCAAAACTCTGAAAAACAGATCAGACGGCCTCTTGCTTCTTCGTGTTCCCTAGGGAACCAGGGAAAGTTCCAGCTGCTGACAGCTTCGGTGTTGTACTGATAACAGTCTGAGCCTTTTGGCGTCTGCAAGTCTGTCAGGTCGCGCCTTCTCCCTATGACTTGCCCTGTTAAAACCCATGCCAGCCTCTAGAGGCAGCTCAGGGGTACACCCAGCACGAAGCACCTCTCATTCCCTACTCCTTTTCCCTGGTAGAAAGTTTCTCCTCCTTCAATTCTTCATCTACGTTATAGCACAATCCTGTTATTTGTTCTCGTGTTGCAGTTCATTTTATACTTGAAGCAAAAAAGGGGGCTTGATTTGGCTTTCGGTTTGTAATTTTATCATGCCTCTGCAGTTCCTCATATGGGGCCCTTCTATACCGGCGGGACTCACTAGACACTGGCTACAGAAACGATTCAAAATCAAGTATGTGTCAGCACCCTAAGTCATACGTCAGAATTAAGGGAGATTATTTGATGTGCTGAAGAAAGGAGAATGGACAAAGGGAAGGAGAAGATATAGTAGAGAAGTATTCTCTAGACAGAAAGTTCCACGTGCTAAGGCAGGGAGGTAAGCATCAGCACGCATGGTGGGGAAACTACAATGAATTCAGCAGGACTGAAGGGCAGCGATGTTTGCTCATGTTTCAGAAGACGCCAAAGGGTCAGTCTGATGTGCTAAGAGAAATCGCGGAGAACGTTTCTCACGTGCGGAGGTGCTGGGGCTACGATCTGTCTCACGTCCCCTTCTGAGCTAAAATTATTTCAATAAAGCAGTTTACCGAAAATAACTCCCATGTGGCTACAGACACTGTGTTTCCTGCTTCTTTTTATCCTCCTTCAAATAAAGAAGAACTGATAAGGAAACCGCACTTCTCAGATGGGACTGGAACCCAGCACACTTCAGACTGGGACTTGAATCCACAGTCTCTGACTTAGGAGGGCACCGCCCACTCCCCTCACTGTCGTCCAACTGAAACTGCTTACCTTATCTCAGGACTATTTTTTTTTTTCACCTTTATTGGAGTATAATTGCTTTACAATGGTGGGTTAGTTTCTGCTTTATAACAAAGTGAATCAGTTATATATATACATACGTTCCCATATCTCCTCCCTCTTGCGTCTCCCTCCCTCCCACCCTCCCTATCCCACCCCTCCAGGCAGTCACAAAGCACCGAGCTGATCTCCCTGTGCCATGCGGCTGCTTCCCACTAGCTATCTACCTTACGTTTGGTAGTGTATATATGTCCATGCCTCTCTGCCGCTTTGTCACAGCTCACCCTTCCCCCTCCCCATATCCTCAAGTCCGTTCTCCAGTAGGTCTGTGTCCTTATTCCTGTCTTACCCCTAGGTTCTTCATGACATTTTTTTTTTCTTAAATTCCATATATATGTGTTAGCATAGGTATTTGTTTTTCTCTTTCTGACTTACTTCACTCTGTATGACAGACTCTAGGTCTATCCACCTCATTACAAATAGCTCAATTTCATTTCTTTTTATGGCTGAGTAATATTCCATTGTATATATGTGCCACATCTTCTTTATCCATTCATCCGATGATGGGCACTTAGGTTGTTTCCATCTCTGGGCTATTGTAAATAGAGCTGCAATGAACATTTTGGTACATGACTCTTTTTGAATGTTGGTTTTCTCAGGGTATATGCCCAGTAGTGGGATTGCTGGGTCGTATGGTAGTTCTATTTGTAGTTTTTTAAGGAACCTCCATACTGTTCTCCATAGTGGCTGAACCAATTCACATTCCCACCAGCAGTGCAAGAGTGTTCCCTTTCCTCCACACCCTCTCCAGCACTTATTGTTTGTAGACTTTTTGATGATGGCCATCCTGACTGGTGTGAGATGATATCTCATTGTAGTCTTGATTTGCATTTCTCTAATGATTAATGATGTTGAGCATTCTTTCATGTGTTTGTTGGCAGTCTATATCTTCTTTGGAGAAATGTCTATTTAGGTCTTCTGTCCATTTTTGGATTGGGTTGTTTGTTTTTTTGTTATTGAGCTGCATGAGCTGCTTATAAATTCTGGAGATTAATCCTTTGTCAGTTGCTTCATTTGCAAATACTTTCTTCCATTCTGAGGGTTGTCTTTTGGTCTTGTTTATGGTTTCCTTTGCTGTGCAAAAGCTTTGAAGTTTCATTAGGTCCCATTTGTTTATTTTTGTTTTTATTTCCATTTCTCTAGGAGGTGGGTCCAAAAGGATCTTGCTGTGATTTATGTCCTAGAGTGTTCTGCCTATGTTTTCCTCTAAGAGTTTGATAGTTTCTGGCCTTACATTTAGGTCTTTAATCCATTTTGAGCTTATTTTTGTGTATGGTGTTACAGGACTTTCTGAAGTTCAGGTTCTCTTGTCTCCATGCAGAAGGAATTCGGAGACAGGCCCAGTGACAGGGAAAGAGTGAGTTTATTAGCATAGGATGCTTGTGAAAGATACAAGTGGGCAGGCAGTGGAGCGCAGCTCCAAGAACAAAGAGGGCTACACTTTTATAATCAAGGAAGGAGTGGGGAGGGGAGGAGACCACCTTCTTCCTCATTTTTGGGTAGACATCAAGGCTTACATCATTAATTCCTCCTTTGGCCCTATATGGTCTAACCAGGACTGTCACAGCACTATTTAAATCATATGTATATTAGCAAAATGGTGGTAACATACACTAAAATGCGGTAATTCATCTCAGGTTTTTGTATAATATCCCCTTTCATCTAGTTTCTTTCCCCTTTCACCTATATTCTTGTCTTGGCTACATGCAAGAGTGCAGTTTTTCAGGGTCTGTTACCCTATAGACCTCCCAAGGCCAAATGCAGGTCTTGGGTCCATTTTTTGGTGGTAGTGGCACAAGTAAGTCTGTTTACTTTCAACATGTTCTGATTGTTGCTTAGCTGCCAGATGCTCTAGGCATTTTCTGGTTGGTGTCTAGCTTATGGTGATCGCCTCGAATCTCTATCTTTCCCTAGTGGGATTTCTAGCTGTGTACCTATCTTATTCTACCCCTAGCAGTAACACTTCCAAACCACTAGTCAGGAACCTGAAAGTTTTCTTGAAGAGCTGTACCACTTCTAAAATCCATCATAATTCTAATACCAGCCTTCTCCAATAAGCAGACAGGTTTGCGCTTCCAAATGTCTTTATAAGGTAGTTGTCTGGAACTCAGAACACAGACACCATGGAAAAAGTGGCAGGTAATCTCCAAGGCTCACTCATGGTCTTTGTGCTTCCGGCTCAGTGATTTACTCCATTGTTCTGTACTAGATCCCATTTTTCTTTCCTTTTCTACTTCAGCTTTCACTGAAGTCCCGTACTCTTCATTGAGTGTGCATTTGTCCAAAACATCATTTTATACCAGTAATATTTGGAAGTACTCACTTCTAGAACTCTGTCTTTTCAATATACCCAATGCACACAATCAAAGGTCTTTCCACAGAGGCTGTTATAAATCTGTGATAACATAACATAAAAGTACATCTAACTTTTTCACATTCATAAATTATTTGCACAATAAGGTCAAAGTATCTGAAGGGTGTGAGCCGTGGATGTCAGTCAAATATAACTGAGATTGGCAGGAAGATTTTATTTATTTATGGCTGCGTTGGGTCTTTGTTGCTGCGCGCGGGCTTTCTCTAGTTGAGGCGAGCGGGGGCTACTCTTTGTTGCGGTGCGTGGGCTTCTCATTGCGGTGGCTTCTCTTGTTGCAGAGCACACGCTCTAGGCATGCGGGCTTCTGTAGTTGTGGCATGTGGGCTCCGTAGTTGTGGCTCTTGGGCTCTAGAGCACAGGCTCAGTAGTTGTGGCGCACGGACTTAGTTGCTCTGTGGCATGTGGGATCTTCCCAGACCGGGGCTCAAACCCGTCTCCCCCTGCATTGGCAGGCAGATTCTTAACCACTGTGCCACCAGGGAAGTCCTGGCAGGAAGAATATAGTTCTGTTTAGATTGGCCTCATGAAACCATAAGCTCTTTAAGCTCCCTACTTAAATTAAAGGAGGGCACAGTTTCCATTCATCACCCTATGCCTCACTGTCGAATAACAACTAATAGTTATTGAGCCATGCCCCCTACAAGTCATTTTCCATGTATCTTTTCAACCCTGATAAGGTAAACTGTTTCAACATCATCTTCATTTTACACCTGGGCAGATGAACTAAACTTCCCTTGGCCATCTAGCATGTTCCATGACTTATTGAATAAAGAAAACCAGTTGATACACATCAGATAAAATTCTTTATTTCATATGTCAGCAGAGGGGTCAGGGAATTCCAAAACTGTCATCATAGGCCACACGGCAGCCAGATTTCATCCCTCTGTTTAAACGAAATTGACTTTGGAATCATGTTGTTAAATTATTTCACTCTCAGTAATTCTTAACATGCTTTAAAAAAACCTCCACAAGGAGTCAGTTCTTGACAAATTGATCTATAAACTCAATGTAATTTCAATGAAAATCCCAACAAGTTATTTTGTGGCTACCAGTACAATGAAGTTTACATAAAGAGTTAAAAGACCCAGGATAGCCAACACAGTATTGAAAGAGAAGAACAAAGTTACAAGACTAACACTACCTGACTTCAAGACTTATTATAAAGCTTTCTTTCTTTCACCAGTACTACAAGATAATGTGGTATTGGTTAAAAAATAGACAAATATTAGTGAAACAGAATGGAAAGCCCAGAAATAGACCCAAATAAATATGGTCAACTGATGTTTGACAAAAAACAAAGGCAAGGGACTTCCCTGGTGGCGCAGTGGTTGAGAGTCCACCTGCCTGCCGATGCAGGGGACATGGGTTCGTGCCCCGGTCCGGGGAAGATCCCACATGCCACGGAGTGGCTGGGCCCGTGAGCCATGGCCACTGAGCCTGCGCGTCCAGAGCCTGTGCTCCGCAACGAGAGAGGCCCCAACAGTGAGAGGCCCGCGTACCGCAAAAAAACAAAACAAAACAAAACAAAAAAAACAAAAGCAATACAATGGAACAAAGCTAATCTTTTCAACAAATGGTGCTACAATAATTGGACATCCACATGCAAAAAAAAAAAAAATGAATTTAGACACAGACCTTGCACCCTTTACAAAAAATAACTCATAATGGATCATAACCTAAATGTAAAACTATTACATTTCTAGAAGATAAGATAGAGAAGAATCTAGATAACCTTAGGCATGGTGATGACTTTTTAGATATAACAACAAAAGCACAACCTATGAAAGAAATAATTGGTGAGCTAGACTTCCTTAAAATTAAAAATTTCTGTTCTGCAAAAGACAATGTCAAGACAATGAGAAGGCAAGCCACAGATTGGGAGAAAATATTTGCAAAAGACACACGTGACAAAGGACTATTATCCAAAATAGCATAGAACTCTTAAGACTTAAAAATAAGAAAAAAAATTTAAATGAGCCAAAGACATTAACGGACCCCTCACTAAAGAAGATATACAGATGAAAACAAAAATATCAATAGATGCTTCACATCATATGTCATCAAGAAAACGCACATTGAAACTACACAGTGCAATACTACTACACATCTTCTAGAATAGCTAAAATCCAGAACACTGGTAACACCAAATGCTGGCAAAGATGTGGAGCAATAGGAATTCTGATTCATTGCTGGTAGGAACTCAAGAAGGTGCAGCCACTTTGGAAGACAGTTTCGCAGTTTCTTACAAAACTAAACATAAACTAAACATATGCTTACCATACAATCCAGCAGTCGCACTCCTTGGTATTTACTCAAATGAATTGAAAAATTATGTCCACACAAAAACCTGCACACAGATGTTTACGGCAGCTCTATTCATAATTGCCAAACTTGGAAGCAACCAAGATATCCTTCAGTAGGTGTATAGATAAACTATAGAGTATCCAGACAACAGACCGTTACTCAGTGCTGAAAAGAAATGAGCTATCAATCCATGAGAAGTCATGGAAGAACCTTAAATGCGTATTGCTAAGTGAAGGAAGCCAATATGAGAAGGCCACATATGGTGATCACACGGTGTGATTCCAACTATATGACATTCTGGAAAGGGCCAAACTATAGAGATAGTACAAACATCAGTGGCTTCCAGGGGTTGGTGGGGGGAAGGACGAATAGGCAGAGCACAGAGGACCTGTACGGCGGTGAAACTACTCTGTACAATACTACAATGGTGGATACGTGTCATTATACATTTGTCCAAACCCACAGAATAAGAGTAAACCCTGATGTATACTATGGACTTTGGGTGATTATGATGTGTCAGTGAAGGTTTATCAATGATAACAAATGTACTACTCTGGTGAGAGACGTTGATAATGGGGGTATCTGTGCATGTGTGGGGTCAGGGAGTATATGGGAAATCTCTGTCCCTTCTGCTCAATTTTGCTGTGAACCTAAAACTGGTCTAAAAAAATCTTTTAAAAAAACCCACATAATATTAAATTTTAGAACAAGTCTTTATAAGACATTCCTATTATCCATACCTAAGTTTTTAAATCAGTTTCTTAGTACTTCATTCAACTACCATTTTTTGCTTGTAAAAGTCTACTTTCAAGATTATATGGATTTATTTTCTTTAAAAGATTTTTAACTTTCCACCTGGCAAAGCAATTCATTTTCATTCAGGGAGGAAATAGCCCTTTATATATTTGATCCGTCAGCCAATCTTGCATCAGTCTTTTAAAATCACTATTATTTGAGCTAAAGAAGTCTTCTTTGATAGGCTTAGAATTTGCAAACAATTAATTTTACAGCCAGAGATAGCACCTCACATTAGCATTATGCACAGCTGACAATGCAAACACACCTATTTACGCACTTAGCCTCAGATTTCCAAAAAAATCCTTATTAGAGGCAGTTTTAGGAAAAAACATAACCTCTATGGAATTTATGTTATTAAACATTAAATGCGCTCAATAATGCTCCTTTATTAGTCTCGATTCGACCTCAGCCACATAATCAAAACATGCAAAATTATTACTGGCAGTTTATGTAGAGTTCTTAGTTGAATATTACAGAATCTTTGGTTCTCAGACCTCCTTCCACGTCATTATAAAAAGATTGGATAAACTGTTCTCCTCCAAATCATATTTTTTATTTATTAATTTATTTACATTAATATATTAAATTAAATGTTAAATACAAAAAATCATATTTATTCCTTGAGACTCTGCCTCCACAGACATGTCTTAAAGAGGAAATTGAGAATCAGTCACATAATTACATTTATTGCCTTTATTCAGGGTTTGTACTTTTGGCAAAGTTTCAAAGATATTTGAAAGGAATTCGTATTTTGTCTATTTCAGGATAGGCATGGGTCTAAATGAGCAGTCAAACCCTTGGTACTAGCTAAAATGGAAGGACAAATAGCAGCTCACATCTTCTTTTTCTATTCTGACCCTACTGCATGTCTTTTGTCTTCCTTCCTTATCTATATAGCCATTCTAGGCAGGGGTAGCCAATGATGGTCTTCCAACAAGTGTTATCCTACCAAAGAGACTTCACCAGTCAAATGAAGTGAAAACAGCTACCTAATCTTTATCACACATATCTAACAGATTCTAAATTCTAAGTATGAAAATGTGAAACAAAGAAATCTTTACCAAATCATCTATATATCCAACTATTTTACTTTAATATGTAAACCTTAATATATCATAGTTCAAAGAAAGCAACTGCAATTATTTCAATATCGTGCCAGTAAGGTATTTAATAAAACTCAGTTTCCACTTCTAAATTTTCTAAATTTTTAAAAGATGAAAACAAGGGTACTTTCTTAAATGACTGTATAAAATACAACTCTCAAATTTAAGAAATAATATGCTTCATGATGAATGCCTAGAAATTAAAACCAGGAACAAGATAAGCATGCTCATTACCATCAGTGGCATTAAATACTATTTTGTAAAGCTAGCCAACACAATTACATAAGAAACTGAAAATAATAATATAAATTTTGAGATAGAAAAAACATTTAAAATTATTTATAGATGATATGACTATATAATTGGAAAACCCAAGATATAATCTATTTTAAAAACATTAAAATAGGAAGGTGTCTCTTTAAGGAAGTTGTTTGCAAAGTTAATATGCAAAATCAATACCTTTCCTTCACAGATATCTCCCTACTTTTAATTTTTGAATTTTACTTATTTTTTATAGAGCAGGTTCTTATTAGGTATCTATTTTATACATTTTAGTATATATATGTCAATAAAAATCTCCAAATTCATCCCAACACCACCATGCCCCCACCACTTCCCCCCTTGGTGTCCATACATTTGTTCTCTACATCTGTGTCTCTATTTCTGCCCTGCAAACAGATTCATCTGTACCAATTTTCTAGGTTCCACATAAATGCATTAATATACGATATTTTTCTCTTTCTGACTTACTTCACTCTGTATGACAGTCTCTAGATCCATCCACTTCTCTACAAATGACCAAATTTCATTCCTTTTTTATGGCTGAGTAATATTCCACTGTATATACATACCACATCTTCTTTATCCATTTGTCTGTCGATGGACATTTAGGTTGCTTCCATGACCTGGCTATTGTAAATAGTGCTGCAATGAACATTGGGGTTCATGTGTCTTTCTGAATTACAGTTTTCTCTGAGTATATGCCCAGTAATGGGATGGCTGGGTCATATGGTAATTCTATTTCTAGTTTTTAAAGGAACCTCCATAGTGGCTGTATCAATTTACAATCCCACCAACAGTGCAAGAGGGTTCCCTTTTCTCCACACCCTCTCCAGTATTTATTGTTTGTAGACTTTCTGATGATGCCCATTCTAACTGGTGTGAGGTGATACCTCATTGTATTTTTGATCTACATTTCTCTAATAATTAGTGATGTTGAGCAGCTTTTCATGTGCTTCCTGGTCATCTGTATGTCTTCTTTGGAGAAATGTCTATTTAGTCTTCTGCCCATTTTTGGATTGGGTTGTTTGTTTTGTTTTTTTTGTTGTTGTTGTTTTTTGTTGTTTTTTGTTTTTTTTTTTTGTTTGTTTTGTTTTTGTTTTTTTAATATTGAGCTGCATGAGCTGTTTATATATTTTGCAGATTAATCCTTCGTCCATTGCTTCATTTGCAAATATTTTCTCCCATTCTGAGGGTTGTCTTTTCGTCTTGTTTGTAGTTTCCTCTGCTTTGCAAAAGCTTTTAAGTTTCATTAGGTCACATTGGTTTATTTTTGTTTTTATTTCCATTACTCTAGGATGTTGATCAAAAAAAATCTTGCTGTGATTTATGTCAAAGAGTGTTCTTCCTATGTTTTCCTCTAAGAGTTTTATAGTGTCCGATCTTACATTTAGGTCTCTAATCCATTTTGAGTTTATTTTTGTGTATGGTGTTAAGGAGTGTTCTAATTTCATTCTTCTACATGTAGCTGTCCAGTTTTCCCAGCACCACTTATTGAAGAGACTATCTTTTCTCCCTTGTAATCCTTGTCTCCTTTGTCAAAGATAAGGTGACCATATGTGTGGGGGTTTATCTCTGGGCTTTCTATCCTGTTCCACTGATCTATATTTCTGGTTTTGTGTCAGTACCATATTGTCTTTATTACTGTAGCTTTGTAGTCAGGGAAGTCAGGGAGTCTGATTCCTCCAGCTCTATTTTTTGACCTCAAGATTGCCTTGGCTATACAGTCATTTTCACAATATTGCTTCTTCCAATCCAAGAACATGGTATATCTCTCTATCTGTTTGTGTCATCTTTGATTTCTTTCATCATTGTCTTACAGTTTTCTGAGTACCAGTCTTTTACCTCCTTAAGTAGGTTTATTCCTCAGTATTTTAGTCTTTTTCTTGCAGTGGTGAATGGGATTGTTTCCTTAGTTTCTTTTTCCATTCTTTCACTGTTAGTGTATAGGAATGCAAGAGATCTCTGTGCATTAATTTTGTATCCTGAAACTTTACCAAATTCATTTATTACCTCTAGTAGTTTTCTGGTGGCATCTTTAGGATTCTCTATGCATAGTATCATGTCATCTGCAAACAGTGACAGTTTTACTTTTTCTTTTCCAGTCTGTATTCCTTTTATTTATTTTACTTCTCTGATTGCCATAGCTAGGACTTCCAAAACTATGCTGAATAATAGTGGTGAGAGTGGACATCCTTGTTTTGTTCCTGATCTTAGAGGAAATGCTCTCAGTTTTTCACCATTGAGAATGATGTTTGCTGTGGGTTTGTCATATATGGCCTTTATTACTGTGAGGTAGGTTCCCTCTGTGCCCACTTTCTGGAGGGATTTTATGAAAAATGGGTGTTGACTTTTGTCGAAAGCTTTTTCTGCAACTGTTGAGATGATCATATGGCTTTTATTCTTCAATTTAATATGGTGTATCACATTGATTGATTTGCATATATTGAAGAATCCTTGCATCCCAGGGATAAATCCCACTTGATCATGGTGTATGATTCTTTTAATATGTTGTTGGATTCTGTTTCCTAGTATTTTGTTGAGGACTTTTGCATCTATATTCATCAGTGATATTGGTCTGTAATTTTCCTTTTTGTAGTGTCTCTGTCTGGTTTTGGTATCAGGGTGATGGTGGCCTCGTAGAATGAGTTTGGGAGTGTTCCTTCCTCTGCAATTTCTTGGAAGAGTTTGAGAAGGATGGGTGTTAGCTCTTCTCTAAATGTTTGACAGAATTCACCGCTGAAGCCACCTGGTCCTGGACTTTTGTTTGTTGGAAGATTTTTAATCACAGTTTCCATTTCATTACTTGTGATTGGTCTGTTCATATTTTCTATTTCTTCCTGGCTCAGTCTTGGAAGGTTGCATCTTTCTAAGAATTTGTCCATTTCTTCCAGGTTGTCCATTTCATTGGCATAGTGCTGCTTGTAGTCGTCTCTTAGGATGCTTTGTATTTCTGTGGTGTCCGTTGTAACTTCTCCTTTTTCATTTCTAATTTTATTGATTTGAGTCCTCTCCCTCTTTTTCTTGATGAGCCTGGCTAATGGTTTATCAATTTTGTTTATCTTCTCAAAGAACCAGCTTTTAGTTTTATTGATCTTTGCTATTGTTTTCTTTGTTTCTATTTCATTTATTTCTGCTCTGATCTTTATGATTTCTTTCCTTCTACTAACTTTGGGTTTTGCTTGTTCTTCTTTCTCTAGTTTCTTTAGGTGTAAGGTTAGATTGTTTATTTGAGATTTTTCTTGTTTCTAGAGGTAGGCTTGTATTGCTATTAACTTCCCTCTCAGAACTGCTTTTACTGCCTCCCATAGGTTTTGGATCGTCATGTTTTCTTTGTAATTTGTCTCTAGGTATTTTTTCATTTCCTCTTAGATTTCCTCAGTGATCTCTTTGTTATTTAGTAATGTATTGTTTAGCCTCCATGTGTTTGTGGTTTTTAGGTTTTCTTCCCTGTAATTGATTTCTAATCTCACAGCGTTGTGATCGGAAAAGATGCTTGACATGATTTCAATTTTCTTAAATTTAGCAAGGCTTGATTTGTAACCCAAGATGTGATCCACCCTGGATAATGTTCCATATGCACTTGAGAAGAAAGTGTAATCTGCTGTTTTGGGATGGAATGTCCTATGAATATCAATTAAATCTATCTGTGTCATTTAAAGCTTGTGTCATTTAGCTATTACTGTGTGATTTAAAGCTTGCGTTTTCTTATTAATTTTCTGTCTGGATGATCTGTCCATTGGTGTGAGTGAGGTATTAAAATTACCCCCTATTATCATGCTACTGTCAATCTCCTCTTTTATAGCTGTTAGCATTTCCCTTATGTATTGAGGTGCTCCTATGTTGGTGCATATATATTTATATAATTGTTATATCTTTTTCTTGGATGGATCCCTTGATCATTATGTAGTGTCCTTCCTTGTCTCTTGTAATATTCTTTATTTTAAAGTCTATTTTAATCGATATGACTATCGGTACTCCAGCTTTCTTTTGATTTCCATTTGCATGAAATATCTTTTTCCATCCCCTCACTTTCAGTCTGTATGTGTCCCTAGGTCTGAAGTGGGTCTCTTGTAGACAGCATATATATGGGTCTTGTTTTTGTATCCATTCAGCGAGCCTGTGTCTTTTGGTTGGACCATTTAATCCATTCACGTTTAAGGTAATTATCCATATGTATGTTCCTATTACCATTTTCTTAATTGTTTTGAGTTTGTTTTTGTAGGTCCTTTTCTTCTCTCGTGTTTCCCACTTAGAGAAGTTCCTGTAGCATTTGTTGTAGAGCTGGTTTGGTGGTGCTGAATTCTCTGAGCTTTTGCTTGTCTGTAAAGCTTTTGATATCTCCATCGAATCTGAATGAGATCCTTGCTGGGTAGAGTAATCTTGGTTGTAGGTTCTTCCCTTTCATCATTTTAAGTATATCATGCCACTCCCTTCTGGCTTGTAGAGTTTCTGCTGAGAAATCAGCTGTTAACCTTATGGGAGTTCCCTTGTATGTTATTTGTCGTTTTTCCCTTTTTGCTTTCAATGATTTTTCTTTGTCTTTAATTTTTGTCAATTTGATTACTATGTATCTCAGCATGTTTCCCCTTGGGTTTATCCTGCCTGGGACCTCCTGCACTTTCTGGACTTGGGTGGCTATTTCCTTTCCCATGTTAGGGAAGTTTTCGACTATTACCTCTTCAAATATTTTCTCGAGTCATTTCTCTCACTCTTCTCCTTCTGGGACCCCTATAATGTGAATGTTGGTGCATTTAATGTTGTCCCAGAGGTCTCTTAGGCTGTCTTCATTTCTTTTCATTCTGTTTTCTTTATTCTGTTCTGCAGCAGTGAATTTCACCATTCTGTCTTCCAGGTCACTTATCCGTTCTTCTGCCTCAGTTATTCTGCTATTGATGCCTTGTAGCATATTTTTCATTTCAGTTATTGTACTGTTTATCTCTGTTTGTTCTTTAATTCTTCTAGGGGTTTGTTCTTTAATTCTTCTAGTTCTTTGTTAAACATTTCTTGTATCTTCTCGATTTTTGTCTCCATTCTTTTTCCGAGGTCCTGGATCATATTCACTATCATTATTCTGAATTCTTTTTCTGGAAGGTTGCCTATCTCCACTTCATTTAGTTGTTTTTCTGGGGTTTTATCTTGTTCCTTAATCTCGTACAAAGTCCTCTGCCTTTTCATTTTGTCTGTCTTTCTGTGAATGTAATTTTCTTTCCACAGGCTGCAGAATTGTAGTTCTTCTTGCTTCTGCTGTCTGTCCTCTCTCCCTACTTTTATAAATAATGTGTTTCTGAAAAACACTATCAAAGTCAAACAATGATGCCACACTAGGGTAGACAGAATGAGGGATGGAACATAAAAAGTTTTATGAATGTATTAAGAGATGTTTCATTAGTAAATTAGGTAATGAGTAAAGTAATTAAAATGAAGCACTTATGTGCATTTTCACACTGACCCCTAGAAGCTAACATGCTCCTTTCCTCTGGATCCTAGATTCCTTTTCTCACAGCAGAATGAAGAGGGAAATCTTGGCTCCCGTATGGTACATCAAGGTCAAACTCATTAGTGCCTTTCATACAGCAGTTTCTCTCACTGTTGTGTCATTATCTCAGGTGAGGGTCTTCTCTCCATAGGGATTCAGATGCATATTTGTTTGGTAAAATCTTTAAGAAACCATCACCTAGTACCGGAGCTAGTTAGAACTGTATAGAATCATAGCTCTACTGAGCTGAGAGTCATAAGATAATTATAAAATCTCCAATTATAACTCACCTTTTAAACACAACTTTTAAGGCCATTTTCCCAACATTTCATATATGTGCTTTCATTTGTTCACTTCTTTTACAACTGAACACAGTTGCATATGGACAGTGAGTACTTAGTTGAGGCTGGTTTGAGCTTTTTGGCATGTCTGAATATTTCCTTTTCTTCGATTGTAACAGAAGACCTATGCTTCTTATCACTTGTATCAGTGCTTTCATTTTTCAATTTTTCTGTTCATTTTTTCAAAATGATAAGAAAAATTCAATTTATATTCAAATATAGATGCTAAAAAAACATCCAAACCCCCATAGCTCAACTAGTAATTACCAAGAGGCAAGATGCTGTAAAACATAGCTTAAATTGTATGTTAATCAGTTGAGAGATGAAAACCCAAATTTAGCAAATGAAAAGCAGTTTAGAGCTATCAACACACTATATAATGTACAAATGCACATGTTGCATGAGACACAAAATTACAAAAGGTATGGATGATTACAGAAACAAAAACAAAGTTTAACATTAAAAATATTTTTACAGTAGCAATTTAAAAAGTTAAGAATTTAGGAAGAAATTTGTTCTAGTTATCTGTTGCTATATAATAAATCACCATGAAATGTACTGGTCCCACAAAAACAACAACTACCATTTTATTACCTCTCCTAATGCCTTAGGGTCAGGCATTCATAAAGGCCTCAGATGAGAGGTTTTAGCTCAGGATCTCTCTTCATGCTGCAGTCAGATAGTGACTGGAGCTGAAATAGCAAGTTATTGGACCAGCTGAGGGCTGACGTCTTTTTCTTTCTCTTTATTCTAGTCTCAGAGCTTCTACAGGCAGTCTCTCCATATGCTACGTCGGGCTTCCTTACAAAATGGCAGCCTCAAGGCAGCTGAAGTCCCTTAGAGTGAGTATTCTAGCTTAAAATAGCTGCAGCATGGCCTCATCTTTTATGAAAAGGAAAAGCCTTTCATGCTCTATCATCAGAAGTCATGTAGCATCACTTCCAGGGCATTCTATTGGTAACAAGTAAGTCACACACCCAGCCAGATTGACAGGGAAGAGGATTAGACTTTACCTCTTGATGGGGGCATGGCAAAATTCTACAAAAGCTTATGATATGGTACATAATATTGCAACCATCTCTGGGAAAAACAATCGGCCACAAAATGTAATAGGAGCTATGCAGAACATGGAAAGAACTACATAATCTTAACAAAAGTAATTAAAAAGGGAAGACTTAAAAGCATATGAAAAGATACTCCACATTATATGTCATTCAGGGACTGCAAGATACAACAACGAGATACCAGCACACGTCTATAAGAACAGCCAAAATCCAAAACACTGCCAATACGAAATTCTGGTGAAGATGTGGAACAACAGGAACTCTGGTTCACTGCTGGAAAGAACTCAAGATAGTATGGACACTTTGGAAGACAGTTTTGCAGTTTCTCACAAAACTAAACACGCTCTTCTCATACAACCCATCAGTCACACACCTTGGTTATTTATTTACTCAAAAGAGTTGAAAAATTATGTCCACAGAGAAACCTACACACGGATGTTCACAGCAGCTCTATTCATAACTGCCAAATTTGGAAACAACTAAAATGTCCGTAAGTAGGTGAAGGCATAAAGTGTGGTACATCCAGACAATGGAACACTATTCAGTGCTGAAAGGAAATGAGTTATCAATCCATGAAAAGTCATGGAGGAACCTTAAGTGCATATTACTAAGTGAAAGAAGCCAATCTGAAAATGCTACATACTCCATGATTCTAACTATATTACATGCTGGAAAAGGTCGAACTACAGAGACAGTAAAAATAGCAGTGGCTGTCCGGGTTTGGTGGGGGGAAGGATGAATAGGCAGAGCACAGAGGACTTGTCAGAAAGTGAAACTACCCTGTATGATACCACAATGGTGAGGACATGTCATTATATATTTGTCAAAACACACAGAATAAAAGCACCAAGAGTGAACTCCCATGTGAACTATGGAATTTGGGTGATAATGATGTGCCAGTATAGGTTCATCACGTCTAACAGAGGTGCCCTCTAGTGTGGGCAGTAGGAGAGGCAGTGTGGGGGGCGGGGAGGGGGTATATGGGGACTTTCTGCACCTTCCTCTCAATTTTGCTGTGAACTTAAAACTGGTCTAAAAATAAAGTCTGTTTTTTTTGTTTGTTTGTTTTTTAAAGAGGAGACTTAAGTTAATACATATTCTTGGGTGGTAAGACGTGATATCATAAAGATGTCGTTGCCCCCAACATAAATTTATCCAGTTTCGTGCAACTGCGATCTAAACTCCAATGAGATATTATTTTGAATCTTGACAAGATGATTTGAAGTTGATCTTGAAGAGTAAACTGTCAACCTGAGGTCTTAATCAAAGAGTCAAAGGCCAGGGCTTCCCTGGTGGCGTGGTGGTTAAGAATCCGCCTGCCAATGCAGGGGACACGGGTTCGAGCCCTGGTGTGGGAAGATCCCATATGCCGCGGAGCAACCAAGCCCGCGCACCACAACTACTAAGCCTACACTCTAGAACCCGCACTCTAGAGCCCAGAGCCTGCATGTCTAGAGCCCGTGTTCTGCAACAAGAGAAGCCACCACATTGAGAAACCTGCGCACTCTAACGAAGAGTAGCCCCCGCTTGCCACAACTAGAGAAAGCCCGTGCGCAGCAATGAAGACCCAACGCGGCCGAATATAAATAAATGAATAAATAAATAAAAGAGTCAAAGGCCAAAGGAAATGGTCAATTTCATAGGAGTAATGTGAGGATTGAAGGAAGGCCAGAGGAAGACACTCAGAAAGCGTCTGAACCACAAGAAGCACTCAATCAATGTTAGCTGTTCTTGTCATCGTTAGACATAAATAGAACATTAATTAGTACTCTTGATGTGATTCTTGTCCAGGTAGAAAAAGAGAATCAAAATGGTCTGAGGTGAAATATCTGGGACTAACGTATTCTGGTAGTAAAGGAAAGAAGTGGTTTGCTAACCAGAGAGACTGTTTTGTTTTAAGATAAAAGAAATAAAAGCTCATATTGGGAGCTGTGTATATGAGTCTGTGGAGGGGTGGAATGATGGTAGGTGAGAGTTAGAGGGGGATTTCTGAAGCCCTTTCCTTGAGAAGATAATAAGAGCTGGAGGATAAAGAGCATCATGCATAAGGGGCAGATCTGGTCCTGCACTAAAAGAGGGGGCAGCCTATATGGGCACCGACACTAGTCAGGAGGGATATGGCCACATATGGTAGACTGGCATCTGTGGGATTGAGGTTCAGCAAACTGCATCCTAACAAGCTCCCTAGATGATCCTTATTCTCTATAGAGTTTAAACCCACTGGTCTGTACAACACATGCATTTGACATATGAGGAAACTGAGGCCCAAAGAAACAGAAATAATTGCCCATGGTCAAAAAGCCTTTTGTAGCATAACCAGAATGAGCTTGCAGCCTTCTTTGTTTTCACTACACAAAATGAATCAACAAAGTAAAAACAAGTTTCATGCAGAATCATGAAAGGTTATTCCACAGCCATTTGGTCATTTAGACACAATAAGAACAATCTAAAGTAAATTTTACAGCTTTTACAGTTCACTGTAAAATATAAAACTAAGGTAATGGTATTAAAACCTGAATAGAAGAAGAGTTACTTGGCTTGGAAACTCTCAAACTCCAAGAATATGAATATGAAAAATCCCCTACATTAAATAGAAATAATTCCATTTAAGATTTCCATTTAACATGACCTACCTCTCTATTTTGCTTTTTATTCTATATTGGAGTATAGCCAATTAATAATGTTGTGATAACTTCAGGTGCACAGCAGAGTGACTCAGCCGTACATATACATGTATCCATTCTCCCCCGAACTCCCCTCCCACCCAGACTGCCATGTAACATTGAGCAGAGTTCCCTGTGCTATACAGTAGGTCCTTTTGGGTCATCCATTTTATTTTTTTATATAAATTGATTTATTTTATTTATCTATTTTTGGCTGTGTTGGGTCTTCATTGCTGCGCGGGGGCTTTCTCTAGTTGCGGTGAGCGGTGGCTACTCTTTGTTGCGGTGTGCAGGCTTCTCATTGTGATGGCTTCTCTTGTTGCAGAGCACGGGCTCTAGGCACAGGGGCTTCAGTAGTTATGGCATGCGGGCTTCAGTAGTTGTGGCCCACGGGCTCTAGAGCACAGGCTCAGTAGCCGTGGCGCACGGACTTAGTCGCTCCACAGCATTTGGGATCTTCCTGGACCAGGGCTCGAACCCGTGTCCCCTGCATTGGCAGGCAGATTCTTAACCACTGCACCACCAAGGAAGCCCTGGTCATCCGTTTTAAGTACAGCAGTGTGTAAATGTCGATCTCATACTCCCTAACTATCCCTTTCCCCCACCTTCCCCCCTGACGACCTATCTCTCTATTAAAAAGAAAGTTCTGCTATGTCATTTATTAAAACTTGCTGATTGGTTTAGGATAGAATTGCATAGCTATGTACTAAAACACTTTTCCTGAAATGTAGATTAAATTAGCGGCTTTCATTATTTTACCAGTTCCAAATTAAGTTCACTCAGAATTACCCCTTCAACACAGATGCAACACATGCATGCTTAGCAACACATTTTCAATGAAGAATCTTCTTAAATGTATGGCATGTAAAGCCCTTTCATAACTAATATCTTTCGAGTTAGAAATTTGAAATGTATCTTCCACACACTACCACCTTCTCAAAAGGATCACAGAGAAAGGGGAACAGTGTTAATATTGAGAGAAAAGAGTAGAAAGACACATACAGTAAAGCCAAGGTAGCTGAAGACACTTAGTATAAGCTGTCTGGGAACAAATCTTGCCATTCACTAGGCTGCAAAGTCAGCCTGTAGATGTGAGAATTGATTCCCGCGCGCGTGTGTGTGTGTGTGGGGGGGTATTTTGGTTAGCGATGAAATAGCCAAACGTAATGGAAAGCTATCCTCCACTATTTAAAAATAAATAAATAAATAAAACCATAAAAACCACCTAACCGTTCTGGGATCGATTACTAACATAATTCCCATTTCACACCCAGCTGTAAGTATATGAAGATTTTTAACAGAAAATTCTTTGTTGGTTTCAACCCTATGTTATATGAAAAACCTAGCCCTGAGCTATGCAAATTCATTTTATTCCTTTCATGACTGAAAGTGTGTTTAAAATAATTACTGATGACCTTGTTAGCAAAGTTAAGATGAGTCAAGTTAGTCAGTAGTATAGAATAAAGAATAGAATGCAGGAAGCGTTCAGGAAAAAAAAGCCAGCTTCTTTTTTGACAGTTCAGAAGTCATGAACAAGCAGAGAACAGCCAGCCGTATAGTAGAAAGATGAAGCGGAGACAACCAGCAGTTATACTTTTTTCCCCACCGTCAAAGTATTAAAGAACTGCTCTCAGCAGAAGAGGCGGGGCCTTGTCCAGATGAGTATGCAAATCTCATTCCTAGGGCAAGTGCAGGCCTGAGAATAACATGGAATACAAAGGAGCAGCCCACTGACTTGAGGTGGGACTAGCTCTGTGGTGCAGTGAGCTCCCCGCGGGATGAGGCTGCAGTTCATCTCCAGCTGAGTGTTGCTCCCCTCCTTCCCTCACTCCCCTTCTCCAGAGAGCACTCCTTCAGAATTCAACTGCCTAAGAATCCCCACTCCAGCTCTGCTGCTGGGGCATCTACCCTAAGACACCTACTGCATTCCAGACCCAGCACCAGGTACTGGGAATGGTGAACAACAGAAGCTCAGCTCTTCCACCTGGAACTTCTAAATTTGGTAGGGGATGAGAGATAGTCAATTTTATAAAAACTTAACCCAAAAAAGGATTTTATTATAATTTCCACTTCTTCGATGAAGGAAAATGACACCCATCAATGAGAGGTAGCCTTTGGAAAACTACAAAATTCAGAGTCAGCTACAAGATTCCAGGTGGATGATTAAATAGTACATAGTTACCATTGACAATGTCATATAATGACAATCAAGGAACAGAGAAACACATTTTGTTCTTCCTTTATTTTAGGTACGATTTATTGAAGATAATCCCAGGTTCCTAACTCAAATTCAGAGTGTCACTGCTTTTCCTTCACAATACAGACTTTCTTCCTTTTCTATTAATCCAAATAAATATTGTTTCAATGAAAGACTCAGACAATTTCTGCCCAATGTGTTATATACATGTAGGAATACAATAAATACATGGGAAGAGAGAGCGTGTGCATGCATCCCAAGAAAATACGTACTATTAAAAGTCATGTTTTCAGTAAGTCTACAATTCATTGATGTTACCAAGTCTAAGCTCACACCCCTCACCACACAACAGGCCAGTAAATCAAGAGACAAGGTGTTGGGGCAAGGAATAGCAACTTTATTCAGAAAGCCAGCAGACAGAGAAGAGGGTGGACTAATGTCCCCAAAGAACCATCTTCTCCAAGTTAGAATTCAGGCTTCTTTTCTACTAAAAGGGCAGGGGGTGTGGCTGATGGTTGCCAACTTCTTGGTACAGGAATCCTTTGTTCTTGCAGCTGTCCACATAGGTCAGGTCAGGATGTTCCTGTAAACCTCCAACAAATGTTGTTCTCTGTCCTGCAACTTTTTATCTCTATATGAATGGAAAAGTGTTATACCTTTAAAGGTCAGAGCCTTGAGAATGGGCTCTCCTGTATATTTCAGGCTATAGGCACCATTCTTAACTTTTAGCAAAAGCAATAGAATACAAACGTTGAAGTACAAGGAGCAGACCTAATATGGTGTCAGATTTGTTCTTCCCTATTAGAGGGACTCTCGTATAATTTCCACACCCAAGGAATTAAGAACATCTCTGCAAAACCAAAACTCAAAGGAACAAAGTTGTAGTAGTATACTGGAAGCTAGTGTTCCCTGGCTAAATGGGTAAGTAACCATGACGATTAAATAAAAGCACTTCCCTAAGACCTACAAATTCTTTTTAATCAGGTGAGAAAAAGCAGCTTGGTCGCTCCCTTAAAATCAGACCTTAGATATATGTGAGCTCAAAGAGTTTAATTTTACAGGATAAAATTAAACATAAATACCCGTGAATGTGGCTACAGTGAAAGGGCTACAATGAAATTGCAGTGGGATTAGTTTCTAGTGTCCTCAAGCCATACAGCATCTTCTCCAATCTGCATTTTTCAGGTGACACAGTTTACTGTCTACATCTCTGAGACTTCCTATTTTGAAAATGCTCTGCATGTGGAAAACTTTCCCAAAGGAGTTCACTAGTACTGATTTCCTTTAGCAGGAAAATTTCTCAGACGCAGCATTGGAATCATGCCCAAGAGGAAGATTTCAAGCTACTGCTTGTATTTATCAAGCTGGTCACTCTCAGAGCAGAAATGTAAAAGTCTTTTAAAGCACAGAGGTGGCCCTGCTTTTGTCCGATTCTTCAAATTAGTATTGCTGGGCCTTCATTTTTCTTCACGATACCCAGATCAACCGAGTGTAAGTGATACTTTCTAGAAGAGCTGTAAGATGAGAGAAAATGATCTGTAGAGTGATGATGTGAGTAATACAGCATCATGGGGTCTGGAGTCCAACAGGCCTGGGACCAAGTCCCAATTCCCCTACTCCCTAGCTGGGTGAACTGGAGCAAGTTGCTTAATTTCTCTGTGCCTCAGTTTCCTCATTTGTAAAATGGGTTTAATAATAGGCCTAGTCATGGGTTGGTGATGATGGTTAAATGTGACCTTGAGGGCACAGCACTTGGCACACTGCTCGTCACATGAGAGTGCTCAACAACCTCCTTTATTTAATAAACATTTATTGAGTAGCTACTATATGTCAAGCATGAGACTATTCCTGCACTTACGAAGTCAACCTTGCAGTGGAACATTACGTAAGGATGATGATGTTGACGGTTATGACGATGGAGTTGTTCATCATGGTGATGATGGTGTGAAAACAGAGCACAAATAGGAAATCACGAATAGGAAATTGCCGTCCCTAAATAACCGCAGTGATTTGCTCTTCAAAGTTTCTCCTCAAATACTCTTAAACGTCAGGCAATATTATAATTGAGATTTAACCAACTCACTCCTTGGGATGAAATTGAGCTGAATTGTATCCCCTGTTCTACAGCCACAAAGGGACTCCTAAACTAATTAATGCTGTAAACAAGATGGGAGGGGAATTTTGCCTGCATCAGAGAACAGTTATTTCCAAGCACTTTTGCCTATAATTTTCCAACAAGCATCATAATTGCAAAGTAAGCAGAAGCCAGCATTGCTAAGGCTGGCTTTGTACTTGTTACCGCTTGCCATTATCCACTCATTAATGCTGGTCCTGGACCTGGCAAAAGCCCACTTAGCCTCATCCTAGTTACTATGCTCAAATGCAGTGGAGCAAAATGCCATAAAAGATTACATACTGCACTAATTGAAAACTCTAGGGTAGGGCTTCCCTGGTGGCGCAGTGGTTGGGAGTCTGCCTGCCGATGCAGGGGACACGGGTTCATGCCGCGGTCCGAGAAGATCCCACATGCCGCAGAGCAGCTGGGCCCGTGAGCCATGGCCGCTGAGCCTGCGCGTCCAGAGCCTGTGCTCCGCAACGGGAGAGGCCACGGCAGGGAGAGGCCCGCGTACCGGGGGAAAAAAAAAAAAAAACTCTGGGGTAATGTGCTACGTAAGACCACTACCTCCAAAGTCCAACTACGTGAATTCAAGTCCCTCTTGTCTTGCCCAACCTCAGTAGGCTTACTTCATTTCTTTGAGCCTGGAATTCATCCCCTGTAAATGCGGGCAATGACAGTACCTAATAGTAGAGTTATTGTCAGGCCTAAAGAGATAACCCATGAAAATCATCTAGCATACTGTAGGCCTACGATAAGTGCTTAAGAAAATCTAGCTGCTACGATTTTTTATTAGGATCATCATCATTCTAATCATCAAATAAGATCAGTGAGACCACAGTGAGTAAGGAAAGGCCTAAACTTTAACCGGGGTGGGGGTGGGGGTGGGGCTCCAGGTTTTCAGGAGAAAAAGTGGACAAAGAAAGAAATATCCATGTTCAATCTCATTTTTGAAAATTGCACTTACATACTCAAAGGAAAGTCTCATATTTTCCCTACAGATATGAAAAAAAACTAAAGGAGAACTATACTATTCCCTTATGTCAGCAACCTACATTTTAAAATAAATTAATGAAACACCGAAAAGAATTCTTTGTATCTCAGTTGCCAAAAGGCAAATTTTTATTTTACTTATTTATTTGGTGAAGAGAGGCATAGGGAAAAGAGCTGTATTTCTCAAAGTCAGGTTTATTGATTCTCCTCTAAGTGCATTATCAAGCTAAGACGTGTAGTCACCAACTGCTTCATACTCGCGCTGACTCTGGGAGCAAAGCGAGACCCAAGGGATTTCGTTTTCACCTTAGAAAATCAACTTTCGAAGTCAAGGTAATTTTGTTAAGCTTTCAAACTGTATTCCCCTTCAAGTAAATCTGAGGTATCAGGGTATTAACTTATCAGTGGAAAAAAACTGAAGGTGCTTTTCTAAAGTTTTGAAATTATCTATTTGCTCAAGTGTGTTCCTTAGCTTCAATGTTTTTCTTTTAAACATTCCAGGATCAGGAAAACCTCCAAATTCATTCTGAGATGACAAAATTCTGCAGTTAAATGTAGATTCCTTTAATGTGGTCATTTTATCTTTTTAAACCGAAAAGATGTTCTTATTTCTGAACCAAATTTCCAAAGAGTCACTGCACAGCGTCTTGTTCTGTTCGTCTTGCTTGAAGCCACAGTTGGATTTGGAGAGCTCCTCAGTGACAAGAGTTGGTTTTTTTCCTCCAGGAGAATATTCTATTTGCTCTTCCCTACTATCTCTCCCGAGTGGAGTTGCCCTTCTTCAGACAGCAGTTCTAACACTTGAAAAATGTCACTTCATATTGCTCTTTCTAAAATGATTTGGAACCTGGGCAGCTTCACACCTGTGCTTGACAAATAATCATTCTTGATTGAGAAATAGGAGAAAGTGGAAAACGCTTCCCATAAAACGGATTTAAAATGGGAGGTTGCTGCACAGTGATGTGCAGTCATAGAGTAACAGCCCTTTCGTGAAAAGGCACTTCAGAGAAACCCACGTAAGTGAGTGATCCTTAGCCTCTATTTATCGCCTCTTCCCCCAAATCTGGAGAGCAGGAACACTTCAAAAAAGCAAGAAACCTGGTCTCTGGACTTCACAGCAGGTAGAAAGAAGCACCTAATTAACTGTGGCCTGTTTCTCTTGATGAAATGTGCACATCACACAGTCATGGCTGAAATGAGACTCACATTCACCTAAAGAAAAAGCTCAGAGACTCCATTACCAACAGTTAGGAGGGCAGGATTAAAGATGATTAACCCGAGGAATTTAACAGAAACAGGAAGGAACCCTGGGGGTAAAAGAACCCTCCTCCACACTCACTTAAAAAAATGAAACAATGCATATATGTCTACCATTTTTTTTAAAAAAGAGAATCCAGTTCTTTGAATGAGCAACAACAATTCTATAAATAATCAAAACACTGTGTTGCCATTCAAAGTAGAAAGGAAAGGCATGGCTCTCACATCTGGAAATATAGTAAGAGAGCTTTATATTTTTAATGGCACCTGTCATGATTTTATGAAAGGCCCTTAGTTTATCAGAATCACATGGGGGGTGTGTGTGTGTGCGCGCGTGCGTGTATTCCCAGACTCCATACTAACCCATTTTTTTTTTAAACATCTTTATTGGAGTATAATTGCCCTACAATGGTGTGCTAGTTTCTGCTTTATAACAAAGTGACTCAGTTATACGTATACATATATCCCCATATCCCCTCCCTCTTGCATCTCCCTCCCACCCTCCCTATCCCACCCCTCCAGGCAGTCACAAAGCACTGAGCTGATCTCCCTGTGCTATGCCGCTGCTTCTCACTAGCTATCTATTTTACGTTTGGTAATGTATATATGTCCATGCCACTCTCTCACTTTGTCATAGCTTACCCTTCCCCCTCCCCATATCCTCAAGTCCATTCTCTAGTAGGTCTGTGTCTTTATTCCCGTCTTACCCCTAGGTTCTTCATCTTAGAATCCTCAGGTAGCTGAGAAAAATCTGTATCTTCTTAAGCTTTTTGGATGATTCCAGTTTGAGAACATCTGGTTTAAAGGATACAACTAAAAGACTGAATCTTTCCTACTGCTGTGTTTTGACTCATTCTGACTCTTGTGCATTACAGATCTGGAAACATGAGTGGGATTATCAAATATATCACTCAGTAGGTCTTGGCCAAAAGAATCTGTCGCTCCTATGTAATTATACTACATTGATAGGGTCAAGGTAACTTCTCAGTAGGTATACTTTTCTAGCAACAAAATATTGACATTTGCTATTTGAGTGTCCTTGTTTCATTGTAATTTACTGGCACTGTGCTAGATTTCTGTCACCCCAACAGGGTTTCTTGAAGCTTACAAGAGTACAGTAACATGTTGAGGCAAAAATAGCTTAAAAATAATAAAAACCCCATTCCGTGGTGAAAGATGAGTGGTGGGGTAGATAAGACAGATCTCAAGGTCACGAGAAGGGAGCTAAACACTTTCTACCCCCAACAAGTGGAGAGAGAAAGGAAAACCAACACTAGCATTTATTATCATTTACTCTGTGCCAGACCTTAATTTTATGACATCATGTGCATTTACCCTTGATTCGACCCCAGTACTATTAACTCCGCCATCTTTCTCAAACCGGAAAGAGAGAAGAAAAACACGGCCACGAGAGGTTTGAATAAGATGCTTTCCAAAAACCAGCTACTAATAAGCGTTCTCAGCTCATCCTCTGCACACAGTCAGCCCTCCAGACAGGGCTGGTCCAGCCATTCCTCACTGGGAAGAATGGGTAAAGCGGCCAATTGTGCTCTTCCTTGAGGCACTTTTTATATCCACAGACATGACCTGAGAATTTGGATTTTTTTATTTGCAACATTCAGACAATCTCTTGTAGTCCTGGGAGACCACTTCTGGCAGCAAAGTTGGCAGAAAAAAAAATTTTTCAAAAGAAAAGAACCTACCTAAATACCTTGGAGAACAGTGAAAAAAAAAAGGGAGAAGCATTCTGTTCCTCATAGATCAGAATGACCTTCCATTCAAAGCCTCAATGGCAAGTGGAAAGGAGAGAAAATTTTCAGGATTACTTGATCCAAAAAAGATCTTTCATCATACTTCTTGTTTAACTCAGATTATCCCCAAATGTATGTTTTCCACTTTTTAAAACATCTGCATGAATTTTCAGTTAACGTCCTTATCTGAATTGTATTTTTTTAAACTTCATTGGGCAAATATCCCAGGTTAAATAGCTAAGATTTTCAGGAGCCAAAAAAATCAACAACCTCAAAGAATCCATACCTAAGAGATGCTCCTATCACAGAAAAGCAATATTTAGATGGCTGTACGCCCCACAGCTGTCAGCACATCTAAATGATTCACTAACATAATAAATTATGTACTTTAAGGAAATTTAAAAAATAGTTCCATTAATATTTCCTGAATTAAATTAAGCACAAATGTCAGTTGGAGAGTTAGCACATTCCTAGCTCAGAGGCAGTAACAAAGATTCAAAGTGGAAAGTGAAAGAAATACATAGCCCCAGTTATGGACACAGCCTGTTGAACCTCCTTGAATCTCAGTCATGACCAGGTATTAAAGGGCAATGAGGGAGCATCACGTTTGTTGAAGCCCCTGCATGAGGACAAATATCTGCCCACCTTTCCCAGAGTATTACTGCTATCTTGAGGTTCAAAGGGCTTCTGTTCTGTTCTACTGTTGACATTTGGTTCTGAGGGACTTAGACAAGGAGAAGGCAAAGTGTAACAATTCCATTCTGGTACCACCTCCAGAAAAATGCTGAGCAACAGAGTCACGCACAAGTCACATAGGTTCTTTTAAATTTCCTAGTAGTCACATGAAAAGAATAAGAAGAAACAAATGAAATTAGTCTCCATGATACCTAGGTTTAATCCAACATATCCAAAACATTATTTCAACATGGAACCAACATAAAAATAATTATTAATGAGACATTAGTAATGTCTTGACATTTTTTATGCTAAGTCAATGAAATCCCAGGACATCTCAATGTGCACTAGCCACATATCAAGTGCTCAACAGCACATGTTGGAATTAACAGATACACACTACCATACACAAAACAGATAACCAACAAGGTCTTACTGTAGAGCACAGGGAACTCTACTCAATATTTTGTAATCACCTATAAGAGAAAAGAAACTGAAAAAGAATATATATGTCCAAATCACTTTTTTGTACACCTGAAACTAACACAACGTTGTAAATCACTATATTTCAATAAATAAAAAATAAAAATAAAATAAAATAAAAGGATGGATACTTAAGACCAAAAAAGAAAAAGATAGCACATGAGACTATTGGCTACCATAATGGACAGCACAGTTACAGACCATTTCCACCATCTCGGAAAGTTCTGTTGCACAGCGTTGATTTAGGGTACTAGAAACTTTAAAATGGAGAAATCACTGCATCTGGCTTGAGCGGGTTGGTCTGAGGGCTAGCAGCCAGCCACCCTCAGGCATCTTTTGCTCTTCCTATATGCCCAGTCTCTGGGGTTAATGATTCCATCAGTTTAGGGAAGCTCAAACTTTCCCATCGACAACATGCACAGAGAAGAAATAAATTAAGGGCCTTGAAACTGATGCTCCCCAAGGTACGTCCCTTTCAGCTCTCACCATGTCTTTGGCAGCTGCTATAGGAATCTGTGTGAACAGTATTAAATGACTTTAAAAGAAACAGTTTGTTTCAAAAGGAGCACCTACAAAGCATTCCGTGTTTCAATATTATCTCCACTGTACCTTAAGAAAGACACAAAAACACCTGGTTTGAACATGGCTTTTTCTTTCCCTTTTTGTTTAGCAGTGTTTTCCCCAGTGGGGACAGGCACACAGCCCAGGAGATGTTCTCCCTTGCAGTTTATCCAGGAGTTATCCTGCAGCACACTACTCTAGCTCAGAAGTTCAAGGGTAAACCCAGCAGCCTCTTTCTTCCCCGCCTCCTGAAGTGAAGTAGCCAAAAGAAATGACTCTTTCCCAGAATGGTTATTACAAGAAGAAAATACACGGTTCAGCCATTTAAGTAAGGCACAAATTTACTGAAGTCATGGCCCTGTGGATATGTATGTAAATTTGGTGAATTCAAAACTATACATTCAGCAAGAAACAGGAACGCCTATAGAAAGAGAGCCAGCTGTCCCCTGCCATCCCACTCAGTGAGCATATGATCTCAGAGGGAGCAACCTGTCCCATTTTCCTGCACACTGGAGCATCTTTTTGCCATGAGTACCATCTAATCTTTTAAATAAAACATTGTTTGTGCACTTGGCCCCTAAACTCAGCAGTGTACTTTATTGCCTGGTTAAAGGATTAATCTAGGATATTTTGACTGTGCACAATTTTTGCCTGAAGACTTGATTATGCACCCTACCCCCTGAGTGACGGGCTCCTGTACTTGCCATATGTCACATGGCAGGTTCCTCCAAGATGACCGCTTGAAGCTGACACCATGGTAGGGAAGATAAAGGCATATACACAAACGACCATCAGGTTAGGCAGAAAGCCACAATACCTGTTAGACAATTAAAACAAAATATGAAAACCCAAAACAGTAGAGTAACATTTCTGCCAGTTTAAGAGAAGACTTCTTAGAGGATGTAGCGTTTGACATAGGTCTTCAAAGAAGAGAAGGACTTCAAGAAACAGGGATAGGATGGAGCAACTTTATACCCAAAAGGAAAGTATATAAAGAAATCCATAAAAATAAGAAATTAGATTATGAGCTGAAGAAATAGATGGTATTTCAGTTTGACCAACATGTAGGAAGCATTAGAAAAAAAAGCGGGGAAATGTGTGTGTAGATAGAGGCTTGGGCCCAATCCCAAAAGGTTAGTTACGGTAGAATAATCTGTGATTGTAAGTCCCAATATGCATAACAGCTCAAACATAGTAAATACTTATTTTCCATTCATGTAACAGTGTCCAGCAGAAACCTAGCTTGGTGGGTACCTCTACTCCCCATGGTGAGTCATGGACCCAGGCTCCTTCCACCCTGCGGCTCCACCATCCCTTAAGGGGAAGGGGTACAATGTGGGTTGTATTTCGGAGAGCTAAGAATGACTTTTACATTTTTAAAGAGTTTTAAAAAACTTTAAAAAGATTTATATTGACAGAAACCATCCCACAAAGCCTAAATATTTACTATCTGACCCTTTCCAGAAAAAAACTTGGCAACTCCTGCCTTAGGGCCTCACTGTCTTCTGTATGCAACAGTCAAAAAGAGAAAAAAATTGTGGAGGGGCTTCAACCCCTTCTTAAAAGCCTTGCCCCCAAATGACATCCATCACTTCTGCTCTCCTCCCATTGGCTAGAACTCAGTCACATGACCACTCCTACTTACAAAGAAGGCTGGGAATGTAGTCCAGCTGTGTGTCCAGGAAGAAAAGGAAACAGGTTTCTGGTGGACAGCTAGCAGTCTCTGAACACCCAGTTTATATAATATTTTCTTCAAAAAGCAATGAGGAACCACAAGGAAGTTTAAAGAGAGAACTGACGTGATAAAATTGCCTAACAGCATCTCCTTCTGACGTTGTAATAAGCAGCTACCTGCAGGAAGCAGAATCAGGCATTCTCGAGGCAACGAGGCACTAACACAGATTTAAGTGCACATGGCAAATGGCCCATACCGATTTTTTTAAACTACCTATTTGTCATTTAAACACAAGGCAATTAGCATACCCATTTTTATTTTCCGGAGAGCACAGGCTGTAGTTGTAAAGATTTACAATAACAGTAGATTCTCATAAATGGTATGTGAAAAATACGAACAGCATGGTGTAGATTCAAAGATAAATTTCCTTCAGCAGAGAAGCACCGAGCAGATATCAGTGGAAACACAAGGAACATATGGGAATTGGCAGTTCAGGACCGGACAGTCTCTTCACCATGATGTGAAATAAGCAGAGGCTTTGAAATCAGAATGACTTGGGTTTAATTTCTACTCTGACACAAGCTATATGACTGCAAAGTCACTCCATGTCTCTGTGCTCAGTTTCATCACATGTAAAATAGAGGTAAAAAGAACCTTTTTTTTGCAAACCATTGTAAGGATTAATAATAATACACAGAAAACAGCTGACCCAGTGCCAGGCACAGAATAAACCCTCAATAAATTTTAACTACTATCAGTACTATTATCATTATCATGCCTATTTAGGCCTCTTTTGAACAAAAATGAAGTCATTTGTATCTTAAAATGGTTTCCCAATGACACATAATTTACAAACATATTAAAATATGTGGTTATGGGACTTCCCTGGTAGTGCAGTGGTTAAGAATCCACCTGCCTATGTGGACACGGGGGACACGGGGTCACAGGTTTGATCCCTGGTCCGGGAAGATCCCACATGCCATGGAGCAACTAAGCCTGTGCACCACATCTACTGAGCCTGTGCTCTAGAGCCCACGAGCCACAACTACTGAGCCCGTGTGCCTAGAGCCCGTGCTCTGCAACAAGAGGAGCCACTGCAATGAGAAGCCCATGCACCACAACGAAGAGTAGCCCCCTCGCCGCAATTAGAGAAAGCCCGAGCACAGCAACGAAGACCCAACACAGCCAAAAAAAAAAAAAAAAAAAAATGTGGTTACAGCTTGCTCTTTCATTTCAAATTTACAAGAGAAGAAGAAGTTCAAAAAGCAATTTCCTTAATTAAAAGGAATCTTCAACTCACGAATGAGGTTTTAGAGCCATTAAATGAGTGAATCCAGTCCATTCTTCATACACCGTGATGGTTTTAAAAACTAGTCTACCTTTAAACATTTAGAACCTATTGGTTCCTGGATGAAGGTTCCAGGTAGAGTCATTTTCCACTATGAGACATTTGTATTAGTCACTTAAGTCATCATTTCGTAGAGACAGGAAACAGAAGACAATATATAAAATATCATATATCACTTATATGTGGAATCTTAAAAAAGGTTACAGGTGAACTTATGTACAAAACAGAAATAGAGCTACAGATGTAGAAAATAAACTTATGGTTACTGTCGGGTAAGGGTCGGGGGAGGGATAAATTGGAAGATTGGGATTGACACATACACACTACTTTATATAAAATAGATAACTAATAAGGACCTACTGCATAGCACAGGGAACTCTACTCAATACTCTGTAATGGCCTATATGGGAAAAGAATCTTAAAAAGAATGGATATACGTATATGTATAACTGATTCACTTTGCTGTACACCTGAAACTAACACAACATTGTAAATCAACTATACCCCAATACAAATTGTTTTTTAAAAAGGCAATGTATAAAACAAAAGTATTCTGTGACCTTCATCTGATGCTTTTTGCTCCATGACAAATCAATGGTCAACTTATCAAAAAATTATGCATATGAACTTCATATTTGAAGCACATAGCAGGCATTCAGTGAAGATTTGTTGTTTAATAAAGTAAGGTGGACCCTGGGCCTGTAGTTTAAGTTACTCTTCTGAAAGCCCCTCTCATCATCATTCAAAGTTGACATGATCCTCCACCTTAAGTTGGGTTCCCTCGGAAGCGGGCCTGAGACAAGAACTTGAATGCACGTGGTTTAGTCTTGAGGCTACCCCAAGAAGAACCAGGAGGGAAGCCAGGAAGTAAGATGCAGAGAGAGAGGGAGAAAATTAATCAAGTTTCAATGAGAAGGTTACCCCTGCCGGCAACTAGGGCTCAGTCCTGCTGGGAACCTCTGGGGGGCAATGCCTCACGGTTGTTCCACAGTATGGGGGCAGGGGGGAAGCTGAGGTACTTACCCATCAACTCCTTTTGCCACAGGTTGAGAGCAACACCTGAGGGTGTTAATACCCTGGCACTCTTGCCTGCCCAGTTAGGTCAAGAACTTTTTCTTCCTACAGCCAGAGAAAACCCTCTGGCGGTGTCAAAGAGGTATGGGTAAGGCACTAATAATGTGTATTAATATACATCATTATATATATGATATAGAATTATACTATGTATTACATATAATATTATATACAGTATATAATTAATATATTATATATAAAAATTACTTAAAATAATTAACAGTAGTATATTAAAATTTAATGATAAAATAAGCCAAATATTATTATCATCACTGGTATTTTACCCAAAAGGAAATATTTTTATCTACCCTAAACCATACCAGAAATTCTGATTGTCCATTGTATTATTCAGGGTTCTCCAGAGAAACAGGAACAATAGGATATGTGTACAGATAGATATAGAAGTAAAGATGGAGGTGGAGATGGAGATGGAGATAGAGAAGGAATTGGCTCACATGATTGTTACAGAGCCTGGCAAGTCCCAAGGTCTGTGGGGTGAGCTGGCAAGTTGGAGACTCAGGAGAGCTGAAAGCGTAGTTCCAGTCAAAGGATGTCAGGCTCCAGGTCCAGAAAGAGCTGATGGTTCAATTCAAAACTACAGGTGGGATAAAACCAAAACCCCAGCTCAAAGGCCATCAGGCAGGAAGAATTCTCTCTTACTCGGAGGAGGGTCTGCTTTCAGTTCTATTCATATCTTCAACTGATTGGATGAGGCTCACCCACGTTAGGGAGAGCAACCTGCTTTACTCAACCTACCAACTCAAATGTTAGTCTCATCCAAAAACACCCTCACGGAAACACCCAGAATAATGTTTAAACCGCTACCTGGGCATCCCATGGCCTAGCCAAGTCGACACATAAAAGTAACCATCACGTTCATTTAGTAAATGGAGCAATCAGTAGTTGTGGTGGTTTTTTTCAGACTGAGAACTCAAAATACTTAAATGTCTTCACACTTTCACAACAGACAAAAGCTAAGCCAGGGTAAACGATTATAGGAAAGAATGTTTGAACGAGTCCCCACTGATGAAACACATTATGAGAATAGCTGTATTTTATGCTCAAATGTGTCTGTCAGTCACATAGTCAGCCCAACTTGTTTTTAGGGTCAGGGGTCACAGGTCTGCAGTCAAGGGTGTTCGTTTCAAGGAGCTCTGGATGGACCACAGTGGGAAGGAAGATCAAGGTATACACATTCTTTTCTTACAATATGACAGAGAGCTTTCTGTAATGAAGCAAGAAAGGCAGAGGCCAGATACACCCATCTCAGAATCGGTGATCCATCTGCTTTGTAGATACACCCATCTCAGAGTCGGTGACCCAATCATTTGGGATGACTCAAATGTCACCCCTGACATTTGAGTTCCTAGATATATCAAAAGAAATACATCCAAATCTAGTTAATGACTTGTTTTTTATTATTTCTAATCAATCAGATTTTATTTTTCTAAATATTAACTATTCCATACAGTTATCCCTGACACCCTCTGCTTAAAACCTAGTGAGTGAAAGGGATCAGAACTCCTCATTTTCAAGGTCTGTGTTCTTACTGGAAATCACGAGTGAGTGTTTGCTTCTGTGCTCTGGATATATATGTGTCAGAAATCACAGTATCTCACTACAAACTTTACCAGCTAAAAGTGATAGATATATAGTATGTCATTTGTGTGTGTTTTTAATACTTTTCCTGGTATAAATGATATTTTACCCAAAAAAAAGGAGAGGAATTTTAGGGAGAGTGGGAGGAGGCAGTTGGTGTTTTTATTTAATTATTTTCTTTTCTGACCTAGGTGTCAGGTAAGAAGAAATTAGTCAGGGACTCTGCTACATCCTGGGATGTAAGAGAAAATAAAATAGATAAAAATGTATGCCCTCATGGAGTTTACATTCAGTGGGCAAGGGAGGGAAGATAGAAGTAAATCACTAAAATATAAGTAAGTGCTTAAAGAAAGGTAAGTCATGCAAGAAGAACAGAAAGCGTGAAGGAGAGAACTTCCCACTCCAATCCAGTAGCCAAGAGAGGTTCAGTGAGGTCTGCTGGACAGGTATGCTAAGTGAGCGCTTTCCAGGCAGAGGGGACAGCCAATGCAAAGGCCCTGGGGCATAGGCCTGGCCTTTACTGGTCAGGGATCAGTAAAACAACAGGGAGAGCAATGGGAGGTGAGGCCAAAGGAGGTGGGTGCAGTGGCCAATTCCTAAAGGGATTTGTAGGCTGTCCTAAGGGCCTTGGCTCTTATTCCAAGCAAAACTGGGCAGGGATGTGAGCAGAGGAATGACATTACCTGTCTTATGTTTTAACAGGATCACCTGGGGGGCCACATTGAGAGCAGACTAATAAGGGACAGAGATGGAAGCAGAGGGATCAATAAGGTGGCTGGGGAGGTGATCCAGCTGAGAGAAGACGGCATGTTGTTAGGGGTGATCACAGGGCAGTTGGTGAAAATGGTCAGATGCTGGGTCTATTTTAAAGTGAAAGCCAATATAATTGGCTGGCAGGTCCTGTGTGGTAAGTGAAAGAAAGAGAGGCATCATAGACTTCTCAAAAATTCCAGGCCTGAGCTCCTGGAAGAATGAGAGGGCCATCTACTGATGTGGGAGGACCAGGAAGAAGGAACTTCTCACTCAGGTAGAGCATGTGAGTTGTGAGATGCCTGTTAATAGTTCAGGTGGAAAGTCAAGCAGACGGTCAGACACATAGGTCTGGACACAGAGCAGAGGTACATATGCAGGTGTGATCTGAGACCATCATCAGCAGAGATGGGGTTAAAGTTGAGACTGGCTGAGGTCATCAAGGGAGAGCATTCACAGAGAGAAGAAAAGAAATTCAAATGGAAATAAGTTACTGAAAACTGTGCAACTGAAAAAATATCATTTTCCATATATTTTAAAACCATTTTTAATAATTAGAAAGTGAATTTAGAGAAAGCACAATACATATAGAAGCCTAATAAAGAAAATTTAAATCATCCATAATCCCTACTACCCAGAGATAAACACTATCAATATTTGCTATATTTGCATAATTAGGATAATACTACACAACTATACTGTAAACTGCTTTTTTTCACTTAATGGATCATGAGCTTTTCCCAAAGTAAACTACCTATGAATAGGCTATTATTTATTTAATCAGTTTCTCACGTTGGTGGACCTCTAGAGTATTTCCAATTTTTCACCATTATGCATAACACTGAAACATTATTTATGTAAATAAATCTATTTATGAATCTCCACTTATTTCCTTGTAACACACTCTTAAAAGAAAAATTGCTAGGTTGGATGATGTGAACCTTTTAATTGTTTTGGATACACATTGTCAAACTGTTCTCAAGAAAGACTGCACTAATTCACACTCGTAACAATGCCTTTTTTCCCACCGTCTTTGCACTGAATGGGGAGTCAAATATTTACCTTTGTAAATTTGAAAATAGGCGAGGTGTTTCAATGCTGTTTCATTTCATTATTTCTAGGGAAGCTTAAAAAGTTTCATGTTTATTTGGCTTTTTAAATTTCTCATTTTATGAAGTATTTTGCTCATATTAATTACTTGCTCGTAACCTTTGCCCATTTTTCTAGTAAGGTGTTCATCTTTTCCTTATTGAATTATAAAAGCTCTTTCTATATTAAATATAGCAAGTTCACTTTTGTTTTGGTTTTCTGAGTTCTTTTATGTAAAAATAAATCAAGGTCCCTCCCAGATTCTGATGCAAATACCAGAAAGTATACTGTTACATTACAATGTAATTCAGAGCCTTCAGTTCCTTTCAGGGGTCCCACAGGATTCCTCAGGCAGGTGCCAGGAATTCTAAGACAGTGTTTTTCAAAAGGCAATTCTTAGAGCATCTGCACCAACATTTCCCTAGGAACCCTTTTAGAAATGCAGATTCTCATGCACCAACTCAAACCTACTGAATGAAAATTGCAAGGAACAGGGGCAGGCTGAGAATTTGCTCCTTTGACAAGTCTCCAGGTGATGTTTTCTGCACAGTAAGTTTGGAAATCACAGCAAATAGAATGGAAAATAGAACTCACTCTCTGAATTCTGAGACTCTTAAAGACTAACTTTAAGATACCAGGTTAGATTTCAACTGTAGCAGGGCCTGGGATATTGCCTGGCTCTATACTCACTCACCTTAGGGATTTTCTCAGAGTCCACAGTGTGAGCCTGGAATGGCCCACTGACCACCATGGCTGCCGCTCTGGTTACCTAACAGGTTACACAGACCCCTGCAGCTGCAGACGCAGGTATACACACCCTCACACAGCACCAGAAAAGCCATTTAGAACACAGTAGAACATGCCAAGGAAGAAGCAGCATCTCTGGTTTAAAAAGTAAGTCACTCCTGAAAATTTCCCTGTCATCTGTGGATAGCTGGGACAAGCTCCATTTTCCTCTCTAATGTAGCATACCACAAATTATTAATAGTAAAAAAAAAAAAAAAAAGTATTTAAAAAGAGCCAGACATCCTTTATGCCGACTCATATTCTTATGTCTCACCATTTTGCTTAGGTCATTCCTGCAACAACCAACTGTGGGTAGGTCATCCACAGTTGACCTTACCCAGGACTTACCTGGGTTGGAAGCCTGCCAAAGGCTGCCAAGATACACTTGGAAAAATGCAGGAGAGTTGACACCCCTATGGAAGTGGTTCTCAAAGTGTGGCCCCTGGATTAACAGCCTCAGCATCACTTTAGAACTTGCCAAAAATGAAGATTCTGTGGCCCTACCACAGACCTACTGAAACTCAATAGACTTGAGTTTGGGATGTCCCCAGCAATAACCAGTTTAATCACACACCCTTGGTCTGGCTTTACTTTTTCTCTATTTTGCTCTTCCAAGCCCCACACTTCAATCCCTTGGGATCATTTCCCAAAATAAACAACCTCCATAAGTCCTTGTCTCATGTTCTACTTTTCTGGAAGAACCCACGCTAAACAGATCTCATTCCATCAATGTCAACACACAAGCTTACTATCCCACAGATCTCAATCTTTCTTGCAATACCCACTTGCTCAGTGGACAACTCACTCCCCTCTGATTTTAACAAGTGCTCGTATCTGCTTCCTTTTGGTTTTTTCCTAATACTCTGTAGGTACATCCCAACTTCGGCCAGAATCACCATTCACTATGCTTCAAGAGTATTCTTTCTGTCTTCATTCCCAAATGAACACCTTCTAACCCCCAGATACTTCAGTATCAGTATCCATATCATTATCAATCAATCAATACCAATATCCACTGCAGGATAACTGCTACCAGAATATAACATGCTGGTGGTATCTGAGGGCTGATGTCCTCTGGTGAGTATGACAGTAGACAACTCATTTTGCCCCAGTGGGGCTGCTGATTAAGAAGAAAGCAGGACCCTTACTAAGTTTGCAATGGTAAATTCTTCCTCCCTGGGATGTCCCCAACTCCTAGAACTCCTTCCAATAAAGAGTCTTCCTGTGGTATTTAAGAAAAGGATTTAGTGGGATTGCTAGATCATACAGTAGCTCTATTTTTAGTTTTTTAAGGAACCTCCAGACTGTCTTCCATAGAGGCTGCACCAATTTACATTCCTATCAACAGTGTAGGAGGTTCCCTTTTCTCCACACCCTCTCCAGCATTTGTTATTTGTATTTGTAGACTTTTTAAGGATGACCATTCTGACTCGTGTGAGGTGGTACCTCATTGTAGTTTTGATTTGTATAAGAAGAAGTGTTTTTGTTCTAGTTCTATGAAAAATGCCATTGGTAGTTTGATAGGGATTGCATTGAATCTGTAGATTGCTTTGGGTAGTAGAGTCATTTTCACAATGTTGATTCTTCCAATCCAAGAACATGGTATATCTCTCCATCTATTTGTATCATCTTTAATTTCTTTCATCAGTGTCTTATAATTTTCTGCATACAGGTCTTTTGTCTCCTTAGGTAGGTTTATTCCTAGATATTTTATTCTTTTTGTTGCAATGGTAAATGGGAGTGTTTTCTTGATTTCACTTTCAGATTTTTCATCATTAGTGTATAGGAATGCCAGAGACTTCTGTGCATTAATTTTGTATCCTGTAACATTACCAAATTCATTGATTAGCTCTAGTAGTTTTCTGGTAGCATCTTTAGGATTCTCTATGTATAGTATCATGTCATCTGCAAACAGTGACAGAGAAATGGAAATAAAAACAAAAATAAACAAATGGGACCTAATGAAACTTCAAAGCTTTTACACAGCAAAGGAAACCATAAACAAAACCAAAAGACAACCCTCAGAATGGGAGAAAATATTTGCAAATGAAGCAACTGACAAAGGATTAATTTCCAAAATTTACAAGCAGCTCATGCAGCTCAGTAACAAAGAAACAAACAACCCAATCCAAAAATGGGCAGAAGACCTAAATAGACATTTCTCCAAAGAAGATATACAGACTGCCAACAAACACATGAAAGAATGCTCAACATCATTAATCATTAGAGAAATGCAAATCAAAACTACAATGAGGTATCATCTCACACCAGTCAGAATGGCCAGCATCAAAAAATCTAGAAACAATAAATGCTGGAGAGGGTGTGGAGAAAAGGGAACCCTCTTGTACTGTTGGTGGGAATGTGAATTGGTTCAGCCACTATGGAGAACAGTATGGAGGTTCCTTAAAAAACTACAAATAGAACTACCATATGACCCAGCAATCCCACTATTGGGCATATACCCTGAGAAAACCATAATTCAAAAAGAGTCATATATCAAAATGTTCATTGCAGCCCTATTTACAATAGCCCGGAGATGGAAACAATCTAAGTGTCCATCATCGGATGAATGGATAAAGAAGATGTGGCACATATATACAATGGAATATTACTCAGCCATAAAAAGAAACGAAATTGAGCTATTTGTAATGAGGTGGATAGACCTTAAGTCTGTCATACAGAGTGAAGTAAGTCAGAAAGGGAAAGACAAATACCGTATGTTAACACATATATATGGAATTTAAGAAAAAAAAATGTCATGAAGAACCTAGGGGTAAGACAGGAATAAAGACACAGACCTACTAGAGAACGGACTTGAGGATATGGGGAGGGGGAAGGGTGAGCTGTGACAAAGCGACAGAGAGGCATGGACATATATACACTACCAAACGTAAGGTAGATAGCTAGTGGGAAGCAGCCGCATAGCACAGGGAGATCAGCTCGGTGCTTTGTGACCGCCTGGAGGGGTGGGATGGGGAGGGTGGGAGGGAGGGAGACGCAAGAGGGAAGAGATATGGGAACATGTGTATATGTATAACTGATTCACTTTGTTATAAAGCAGAAACTAACACACCATTGTAAAGCAATTATACCCCAATAAAGATGTTAAAAAAAAAAAGTGTTTTTAAATCTTGCTGTGAATGACTGATTTGCTTGTGCATGTGTACACATGTGCATGTGTGTGTGTGTGCATGTGTGCAGAGAGAGAGTGAAAGGGAGGATAAAGTAATTGTAATAAAATACTGACATTTGGGGATTCTGGGTAAGGGGTATATGGGAATTCTTTGTACTATTTTTGCAACTTTTCTGTAAATTGCAGTTACTGCAAAGTAAAATGACTGTACAGTGTACATGACCGCTGTCCTGCTGCCGGCCATTTATTTTGGTTGCCTGGCATTTGTCTCCAGTGCAAATAGTCCTGCAGCAAACAGCATGTATTATTTGTAGACTTTCTGATGATGGCCATTCTGACCAGTGTGAGGCAATACCTCATTGTAGTCTGTAGTTGTGATTTGCATTCCTCAAATAATTAGTGATGTTGAGCATCTTTTCATGTGCTTGTTGACCATCTGTATGTCTTCTTTGGAGAAATATATATTTAGCTCTTTTGCCCATTTTTTGATTGAGTTGTTTTTTTGACATTGAGTTGTATGAGCTGTTTTATATGGTATTTTGGAAACTAAGCCACTCCTGGGCATATATCCAGAAAATATGAAAACTCGAATTCGAGAAGATACATGCACCCCAATGTTCATAGCAGCACTATTCGCAATAGCTAAGACATGGAAACAACCTAAATGTCCATCTACAGATGAATGGATAAAGAAGATGTGAGATATATATAGATATATATATATATATATACACACACACACACACGTATACACACAAAGGAATATTAGTCAGCTATAAAAAAGAGTGAAATAATGCCATTTGCAGCAACATAGATAGATCTAAAGAGTATTATACTAGGTGAAGGAAGCCAGACAGAGAAAAACAAATATTATATGACCTCACTTATTTGTGGAATCTAAAAAAAAATAATACGAATCAAGTTGTTACAAAACAGAAACAGAGTCACAGACACAGCAAACAAAATTATGGTTACCAAAGGGGAAAAGGATGGGGAGGAATAAATTAGGAGCTTGGGATTAACATATATACACTAGTATATATAAAATTGATAATCAACAAGGACCTACTGTATAGCACAGGGAACTATATTCAATATCTTGTAATAACTATAATGGAAAAGAGTCTGAAGCTGTACACCTGAAACTAACACAATATCTTAAATCAAGAATAGCTAAATTTTAAAAAATTTATTTTTTTAAAGTAAGAAAAATAGGATTTAGTTATACCTGGTCTTCTATGGCCGAGAAAGAAATGCACCAGTAGTCAAGAAGAAAACAAATAGGAAGGTTGCAAACAGCTGAGAAACAGAGGAGGGATAATCAAGAGGAAGTGTTGCCAACACCCCGCCTGCTGAGAACGTTTACAGCCTGCTTTAAAATTGCTGAGATGAAAGAGGAGGATCAGAAAGAAGTTTTGAAGTATATTTCTCTTTTCCTCCTCTGGGCAGGACATTTGTGTTAAAAACAGTTTAGCAAAAGAAATAAGATCAATCAAAAAAGGTCTGTGGAAAGAAGAAAAATGTAATGAAGCCTGTATTCTGTTGCTGCCGCTGCTGTTATGGTATAAGCAAGAAAGGATTGGCTTCTTAAAGTGGGGAGGGAGGCAAGGCGGGGGTCCAGGAAGGCTAAATACGAAAAGAGAAGTGTCAGCTGGGAGGAGGACTTTAGATCCGAGTACTTAGTAATTTATAGCATCCTGGTGTGAGAGAAGTCATCTTACCTTTGACTGTGGTTTTTGCCTAACTCATCTATTACAACAAATGACTGGAAACCCAGAGCGTGTGATTCATTTATCTCTCAACTTGCTCAAGCCCAGGCTAACCCAGAGAGAAAACAGGGATGAGAAAACCATCTATCATTTTGAATTAAACACTTGTTACTAAATCATGAAAATTTGTCCTTTATCCAACCTATGTCCAAGATCAATAACAAAAGGTCGTGTCTCGGAAACAAGGTGACTTGAAGGCTTCCACTAAATCTCTAGCCTTCCGTGAACGTGAGCTTAAACCTTCAAAGACAACAGGGCATGGACTTTGGCAGCAAATGATCCAATTACTTTCATGCTGATGTGAAAATAGTGACGCTCTTCATTTATAACATAGTTTCACTGTGAATATTTCAAGTTTCGTTTTGATTCTGGCCTTCAATGCTCACTGATAAGTATGCAGAAAGAGGTACTTCGGGACGTTTTATTGCCATATTGCTTATTACTGCCTCTGTGTTTAAAAAATCTGCTTAGTGCAAGTAGGGTACAGTCAATTCGTGCATACTGGATTTAATTTTCTATTAAGCAAATAAAAATGCCTAGATGCAATTTACAGATCTTCTTTTTTTCAAATATTGTATATGTGTGTTGATTTCTAGTGCCATCTGAATGACCTCATGCTGAAAGGTTTGCATTTCCAAACTATATACAGAACCCATTAAGTGAAAGAAATATAAGTCATAACTTAGGAAAGAAAATGCCCCAATCGTAACCCAGTGATTTTACATAACCAATATGTCTCTGGCCTCATCAGCCTACTACTATAAAATAAGGTCACATTTTCTTTTGTTTACCAAACTATTATACCAAAGTCATTTCCTAGTCACCAGGAATTGGCTATCGTTCACGCCACTCTCCCAAGTGACCTTCAGCTATTTCTGAGGATGGCCCAGAATGCTACTTACCACCTGTGCAACCAGGAACACGCCCCCTCACTCTGATTCTCCACTTCTGGGGCCTTTGTCATTTGACCTCTACTGCCCATGACCTGCCCCATATCAACAAGTGCATGACATAGCCGCCATCTGTCACCTACTGCTGCTGCTCCAGACTTATCCTGGGGGACCCTGGTCCTCCTGTCCTGCTGCACAGGCAAAGGACAGGCAAAGGCCCCTGATGAACTCCCCAAAAAGACAACAGACAATCTGTCAGTAAAGCAAAGCTAAGTCAATTCAAGCTCGCCGCAGGAAGGGAGAACACCATTTCCATTGGGGCTCAGCAAGTCTTAAAAGGGGAAATCAGAGGTAGGGCATTTATAGGGCTTTAGGGTCTGGGCTCAAGTCCGTTAAGACCTCTCTCTTGAGCTGGGGAACTAGCTGGGATTGGGGAAAGTCTGTGACCTGATAGTTTAGCATCAGTGGATACAGAGCTGAGACTCTGGAAGCACATCTTGATAAGTAAATTGCTGTTTGATAAGCAGGCTGTTTGCCTTGGTGAGCAGACCGCTGGCTCTGATAAATTAATCAGTGGGAATTTCCCAAAGCAGTCATGTTATTCACTGGAGTACCATCTTATCCTTCCCAGGCAAAGGTGTCCTGAAACAAAAAACTAACTGATGTTAACATAGGTGCACTAGAGCCTTATCCACATCTTGCTGACACCAAAAGTCTCAGTTTCCCCTCCCCTATTTGACAGGCCAAGCCCTATCTGAGGGCTCAAAGACCAGCTTCCTGTCTCACTCCAGACCAGCCTCACCCAGCCAAGGGCAGGTCATTCCCTTCCACCAGAGTCTTTCAGAACCTCAGAATCCACCCAGTTGACTCTCAACCTTCTTTAGGAAAAGAAAGAAAGGAAGAAAGGAAGGAAGAAAGAAGGGACACAGGCCTTCACTAAGTTCAGCCTTTCCTGTGTCCTTTTTTCTTGCCTAAAGTTAACATGAACTTACAGTAAGAACCCCCTGAATCCCAGGAAAGATATGGTCTGGCTCTGGCCCTATGGCCCAACAAGAGTGTTGCACTGGTATATTTCTCAGTTTCTGGTTCAGCTGGTCTTTTTCATGGTACCCTGGTAACCTATGTTTTTTAAAAACTAGACCTAAAACATATGTTTTTATGTTTCTAGGGCTACATTTCTACTCCTTCAAAGCTTCAAGGAAGAGATTTGCTCTAATTGTGGAAGACAATGAGAAAATGGCCCCTTCTGCTCTGCAATTCATAATCTGATTCTAGATGGCGTGTTAATTTTTTTAAATTATCTTAATAGTCCAAAACAAAAGAAGCCTATAACCAATAAATATATACCAACCTAAACTAATAAAATAAATGCTATGCAATACATACTTTCTTTTACCTGCCACATTTTTTAATCCATTCAAGGAAATAGCCTCTTCCCAAGCTAAAGCCATTCATTCATATGTTGTTTAAAATATGAGTTGCTTCCCGTTGATGACTTCAGTCAACGCCTTCATTCTAACTGCAACGGCAAAATCATCTGACTCGAGGATATAAGTTCTGGAGCCACAAAAGCACTAAGGTCTCTGCAACATCCTATTTTGTTAGGCAAATGCTTACCATTTCAAAATCAGTAGACAGCTGGGATATCTTGCAATTAACTCCACAGTGAATACCCTCTTGGGAAAGGAATGTCCAAAATGATATCAGGGAAACTGAAAACGCACAGGGACTGGGACAAGTATCATTACCTTTTCTGAGCCCGTGAGTTCCTTGAAGACAGAGCCTGACCCCGGTGCTAAACAAAATAATTGTTAAATAAATGCTTGATGATTGACTGGCTGACTAATTGAATGAGCGAATGAGTAAATGAAAGCCTTGCCATTAGCCCTCTTGGGGCTCAGCACTCCGAATCTGGCCTCCAGATGTTGGAACTGCAATCAGGTAGAGCTACATGAAGAGGAAGAATTCTTCATTTTGAAAACTGCTGATGTGGCAAACTAATATGACTTCCTAAGCTCCACAGGAAAGTGATAGGTCAAAAACATGGATCTAGAAATAGTAGAGTGTACCAAAATATCAACAGATCTGGAGACAATCCCCTGGCAGAGGATGGGATCCGGCAGAGTGGCTATGAGATGGAGAGGTGGGAGAGCCATCTCACGGGGCTGAAGCAGCAGCTCCCTCGGGAAGGACAGCTAATCCAGACCAAGCCAGGCCCTCAGACACTATCCCTATCTTGTGGAGGACTGCAGAACTCTGAGGTCCTGCCATTCAGCATCTTATTCTTGGTTGTGGTGGGAAGTGCAGAGAACACTGCAAGGTCAGAGCCTCCAGCTGCCCAACAGGTACCTGGCCACTGCGGGGAGAAATCTTCCCAAGCTTCTTTGTTCTAGGCAAGAGAAATACGAAGATCCCTCAAAATACTTCAGACTTTATGTCCCAAGCATCTCGAATACAATACTCACACCTCTAAGTGCTACAGGCTCACTAATTTTGACTTCAAAGGACACAAGGTCTTAGACTTGCCCCTCACCAAAACCTAAGCTTCATGGTAAGTACATATTTCAGAATCTATTTAAAGTCTGATCGTAACAATCCCCATAGGAGAAACTCTTGTTTGGATTTCAGTATCCTTCTCACCAAAGCAGGAATAGAATCATTCCCTCCTGTGAGAAAAACTGTAGAGACATTTGTAACAAGGCCAGACCTCAAGAGTATTCATCGCAGTGGTTTCTTTACTGTTCCCTCCCTTTCTTCTCTCTCTCTCTCTCTCTCAGGTCCCCAGGGCAGTGATTCTCAACTTGGGCAGCACAGAACTAACATCTAGGGATCTTCTTCTAAAACTGATTTCTGGGTGCCACACACTGACTTTCTAATTTAATTGGCCTGGTGAGGGGATCCAGGTGTCAAAAAAAATTTTAGGTGATTCTAATGTGCAACCAGAATTGAGAACCAGTACCCTTGGCCCATATTCTCTCCCTGAGCTCACACTGAGGCTGAAACAAAAATCCAGTAGAAACTACCTATCCAAGAGCAAAACAAAGGCCTGGCTTTACAGCCAGGTTTTCTGCTCAATGAGATGAAAGCCTGAGGCTGCTAAGAAGGAAGGAGAAGATGAGGGAAGGGGCATAGAAAGAATAAGGCATCCCTGAAGTGGAGAGAAAGAGGGGAGCTTCTGCTACAGAGGACCTGAGATTGGGGTGGAGGGTCTTCCAAGGCCAGCCTGGCGTCCAGCACAAACACTCCCCTTCTAACACCTGGGGTCCTCCTGGCAACCAAGGGCACTAGATTCTTGTGAGCCCTCCAGACAGCAGGTAGGGAATTCAGACACCCTGTGTTAAGAGGTTGGCATGTGGGGAGACCCCACCTCTGACTTAGGTGTGTGAACAAAAACAGAACGAAGAGTATCATTCATCATCCAGCTATCAAAGGGTTAAGTCGCAACCCACTGCAGCCACCCACTGACTGTGCTCCCTAAGGGGAATTCAGGATGAAAAAACTAAGCATGAGGCATACTGTGCTTTGGATAAACTAGCCCTTAGATAGTCAAGATGCACACCTCAGGAAGAATTTCCACGACCCCAGATTCTTGCATGTTCCCATGCAGAGACTGTCATACTGAGTGAAGTAAGTCAGACAGAGAAAGACAAATAGCATATGATATCGCATATACGTGGAATCTTATAAAAGGGTACAAATGAACTTATTTACAAAACAGAAATAGACTCACAGATGTAGAAAACAAACTTATGGTTACCAGGGGGGAAAATGGGGGGAGGGATAAACTGGGACATTGGGACTGACATATATACACTTCTACATATAAAATAGATAACTAATAAGGACCTACTGTATAGCACAGGGAACTCTACTCAGTACTCTGTAATGACCCATGTGGGAACAGAATCTTAAAAAGAGAGGATATATGTATATGTATAACTGATCTGCTTTGCTGTAGACCTGAAACTAACACAGCATTGTGAATCAACTATACTCCAATAAAAATTTTTAAAAATAAAATTAGAAAAAAGAAAAGCACTAAAGTCATTAACTTGAGATATCTGTTCTTTGTGACTAGCAGTAATCTTTTACCAAGATGTATGCTTGACTACATGTATCTCCCAGATAAAATTCATATATATACTGTCTTTTCCCCTACCTCTTCACAGCAGTTCCTCTGAGCTGTCTCCTGGGCTACAGTCCTCAGTAACACCCTGAATAAAACTGAAACTCACAACTCTTATGTTGAGTGTTTTTAAGTTGACAGGTGTAACTTGAGATTGCTGGTAAGGAAATGCCCTGTAGGCTCACCGTAACTTGTACACATTTCTTTGCTTATATTGTGCAAAACAAGCCACCCCAAAATGTGCCACTTTGCATGTGGATTGTTTTGAATTGAAATCAATTAAGACCCAGCAGACACAGGAAAAGCTTTTCACCACTCCCTTAACTGCCTAAAAGAATTTAGATAGGGGGCCCATACCAGGAAGAGAACTATTACCAGAGATAACTTTTTATATCAGAAAGACTTATCTGCATGGCCTGGCAAACATTCTCTTCTCATCTTCCTGTGAACTGTCCTTCTCCCCAGTCCCAGTCCCATCCTTCTCCTTAGCTCAGGATGGCATATAAGCCTCAACTGCCTGACTATCTTTGAGTCTCATATTTTTATTGGACTCCCATACATATGAAATTTGTTTTTCTCCTGTTAGTCTTTCTATGTCTATTTCATTATTAGACCAGCCAAAGAACCTAGAAGTTCTTTGCCCCTACAATAATCAATTCACCCAACTCCCACTACTGCCATAACCTTGAAGGGAGCTTCACAGGGAGGGCAAAACATTTAAAAAATCCACCACCTCAGTAATATCTCAAGAAGTTCTATCCCACATTCTCCCTCCAACTATAACAAGTTGTTTTGTGACGTAGTATATTTCAAAGAAAAACCAGACACACTGAATAATGTGATTTTATTTGGTGCTATAATACCCACACAGAATTTCAGATTACCATGGGTTAACTAGTTCAGGCTCATCACAACCCAGGGATATTTTTGCAACATTTATTTATTCAATTCAGTATTTATTCAATCTAATCCATTCCTGGAAATATATTAGGCAGTGGATTTTCAGATAGTGGGAGACTGTATCCCATTATTTTATTATTTTATAGGTTAAAAAAATTTTTTTATTACTGATATTTTAAAGTAATTTTAATTAATTAATTAGTTTGTTTGTTTGTTTATTTATTGGCTGCATCAGGTCTTCATTGCTGCACACGGGCTTTCTCTCTAGTTGCGGCGAGCAGGGGCTACTCTTTGTTGTGGTGCGCGGGCTTCTCATTGCTGTGGCTTCTCTTGTTGTGGAGCACAGGCTCTAGGCACGTGGGCTTCAGTAGTTGTGGCGCATGGGCTTAGTTGCTCCGCATCATGTGGGATCTTCCTGGACCAGGGCTCGAACCTGTGTCCCCTGCATTGGCAGGCAGATTCTTAACCACTGCTCCACCAGGGAAGTCTTATCCCTTTATTTTAAATGGAAAAGTAAGGATGTGTTCCCAGCCCATGCAAGATCCCAACACATTTCCCCCAATATCACTAAAACCCTTAAACACCTGCATAACAGTACACCAAGGAGCTCTACAGAAGGCAGACATTTAAAACCCCAGTTACTGAATTACTGAACACTTAATGAACTCATCAGCAGGAATGGTTATATGTAGTACTTGTGATTATAAACAATATTAAATGTAAAATATATTTTCTTCTAGCCTGCCACAAATATGTATTTACTGTATGTAAACAAGCAATATATTAAAGATACTAAAAGATACCAAGCTACGATCTAAACTGGACCAGGCTGGTGCAGCAGTGGGAACTGGCACTGAAAAGGGGAAGAGGAAAAGGGCCCAATATCAAACAAAGGTCCACGGAGGGTACCTTTGGCTCAAGCCCAAAGGGTGCTCTGAGACCGTGCAGTCACACTCAGAGCTGCTCCCCGTGGCGGCGAGAGAGCTGGACTATTTTCACCCCCCACCTTACAGACCTTGGTTAAAGGCTGCCTTTGGGATGACTAGATTCCCAGGTACTTCTCACTCTCCATGTATTCAGACAAAGCAGATTCTGGAAGCCTGGGGGTGGCGGCCCTTTGACCAAGAGGAGCTAGCTGTTGGTGGTGAAGGTACCCAGGCTGAACATGGCTACATATTAATACATTCTGTACTCTGGTCCCTTTTTTGTGCAGATGCAGAACCGAAGCCTCCACAGATGAAGTGACTTGCCACATGGTGACGGAGAAGTTCAAGCAGAACCAGCAGGGCTTTTGACTTCCTCCTGATTTATTTAATATTTTTGATCACGTGTAAGTCTTCTCAGCTTTCATTTTTCCCGCCTGGAATTCCTAATTGCTTTGCTTTGCCCTCACACAAAAGCAATCCACTGACTCTCCGCTTGGGTGTCTCGGGCACCTGTCCTCAAAACTGGCCCATTCTGTCTTGTCTTTCTAACCCTGTAACTTCAGTTGACCAGAAATGGTCATAACGTTTCAGGGGAACCACGAACACAGTTTTGTACGTGAGGGACATTTTCTCATTTTGTGACAGTGCTTTTGCCATGGCTTTGGGTTGGCTACTCTGGTGACTGGACCCAGTCAGCTGATGTCTCTTACACCTCAGGTTATCACCCCAAGGCCTTTTTTAAGCCTTTCTGCCTGAAAAAGCTCTCCCCAGATCACTACACCTCCTCCACCAGACATAACTCCTACTCACTCACCTTTAGAAACCGTTCCTTTGGGAAGTTTCCTTGCCCACGTCCATCCAGGTTGGATGGGCCTGGGTGCTGCCAGGGCGGCCAGTAAAGACCCTTAACACGGGACCTATTATACTGTCTGTCCTCTGTCTTCTAACTTTATTTTCCATTTAAATCATCAGATATTGAAAACAATAGCTGTCTTATTATTGTATCTCCCAGTATTTGGCACAGGGTAGGCTATCTATAAATAATTGTTGAATAAACAATTTGTGAAAAAATTTCTTCTTGAATCATAATGGATTGTTCAAAGTGCTCAAAAAGTATACAGACCGAATCCATTTTTCATCAATATAGATGTGAGCAAAGGTGTTCACATGTTACAAATATCTTCAGCTCACCTTGAAACTTGGAAGGACACAGGGCACGTGCCATCTTGGACACAGAGGCAATATCCTTTCCTACAACCACTAATAACCTATATAGCTACTAGGAAAGAACAAAACCCTAGCCTTCTCATGTGTTCAAACACAATCCTAAGAAAAGCGAATTAAACCAGTACAGTAAAGGACAAAGTCAATATTACTATTCTGATCCCAACCTGTCTACAGGTTTTGCTATATTTAAACACACGTAGATTGTCTACACCTATGACCTACTAATTTTATTTTTGTGTGAGCATAAATATTTCCCATAATTCAGAACTGCCTCTGGATGCAACACTAGACCAAATCCAAACACTGTCAGAAGATACTTTCTTTAGTTCCACTCCTTTCATGAGATGATCTTCAAACAGACGGACATGGCCATGGAACGCTGAGTACCATGTGGAATGCAATGAATCTACCAAGTCACTATGTTGTGTGCCCTAACAGTCACCTCCATGCAGTCCTTTCCTTTTTAAAATAGAAGTTCCACAGTGACACTCTGAATTCCAGTTCTGGTCATAAAATGGAGTTGAACAAACTCCATTCATAAAACATATCACAGCTAAGCTGTTCCCATGGTGATGAATTTTATTCTCACAATCAACATAGCATTTGAAAGGGATATTATTTTAATCACATTTACCCTCTCAGTCTTTTTCTCAGCCAACTGGAAATCCTCTGCCGAGTTCAGTTAGCCTTGCCTGAGCTGCGCTCCAGCTCACAGGTTCTATTCAGGTCTGATCCAGGTGGTTCTTAATCTTCTGGGGCTAGTGGGCTGCCCAGGACTTGTTCTTCTCATGGTGACAGCAGACACTCAAAGGCATAGCCCAAATGCACCAGCCTCTGCTAACATCCCATTGGCTGAAGCAAGTCATATAGTCATATGCATAGTCAAGGGACATAGAAACACAGTCATCCCTCAGTAGCCAAATTTCCAGATGCTCAAGTCCCATATATAAAATGGCACAGTATTTGCATATAACCTACACATCCTCCTATATATTTTAAATCGTCTCCAGATTACTGATAATACCTAATACAATGTAAATGCTATGGAAATAGTTTCGAGCATGCAACAAATTCAAGTTTTGCTTTTGGGAACTTTCTGGGTTTTTTTCCCCCAAATAATTTTGATTCAGTGTTTGGTTGAATTCATGGAGTTAGACATAATAGAGTGAATATTTGCTGAGCAATGACCTAATCGACCACAAATGATCTGCATAAAATCTCTGCTGTGTTGCTCTTTCATTGCACAAGGGCTTGACACCTTGGTAGGTCAAATGAGGCTGGAGGTATAGAAAGGGACTTGTGGCCCATGTTAATAATAATAATAGTTATAGTGATAGTGAACACTTACAACAGCAGGATCTTGTAGGTCATGATACTAGTAATTGCTTACTTTCCCCTCATGACAAATCTCTGTCTCCTTCAATGTCTTAGTTACATGTGTTTGAACCTGACCCTGTTCCCTCCTGTCTTTCTCATGTAACCTTATGTCTGTCCATTTTTACATGAGTGTTTAAAAAATGGATCCAATTCAATATTTTCATTGAACCCTGAAACACACATGGTTTTTGGACCGTCACCACTAGGAAAGAGATGGAAACAGAAGAAAAGCAGAAGGATGTAGTGATATAGTTATGGTGTACACCAAGGTTCAGAGTCCACCCTTCTTATTTTACAATTGTCTTGTACCTAAACACAAAGGCAGAATCCTCCCTTTAGAGCTGAGAAGTCATCTCAGAGGCACAGACCAGAGGGAGCACACTCCCAATGGACACTTACAGCTCTGAGCCCCTCTCAGAGGACTTACATCACAGGATCGGGATGACTTGCTTTCTTACCGATGCCCCCTTCTAGGGTAGGAGCTCCATAAGAGCAGCTGTGATTTCTATCTTATAACCACTATGTACAAACGCATGGCCTCTGTTTAATATATTTGTGTGGAATTAATAAACAGAAGAATGAATGTTCAAAGTAAACAATGCAGGGCATATGCACAAACACCTTCTGAGACCAACTCAAGGTAGCAAAAGTGAACAACAAAAGTCCTTCAAACTGAGCTCCTGGGAGACAAGGAAAGGAATGGGTGGGTGACTAGACTCTCGTTTATTGTTATCTCCCCATCCTATGGAAGATGCTTAGAAAATATTGAATACATGAACAATAAATGAATGAACAGTGGACAAACTAGAGAAGACAGAATAGAACTCTAAGGGTTTATCTCATTTTAAAATGTGTCCAAAATGTTGGTTGCTTAACCAATTCTGATGCCTATCATGGATCTTCATGCCTCATAATTAGTTCTCTATTCAATCTCAAATAAAGGTAACTGACCTCCCTCAATAATCCCCTCCCTAAACAAATCTAAGACTGGAGACTTCTTGGCTCTTCCTGAAGCCCCTCAAAGCAACAACACAAATCTTTGTGTTGGACATGCCGTTGGAAACCATCCCAATAGCCCCTCTTAATTTTAATCATAATATTTTACTCATTATTTCATTAAGTGATTCCCTTAAGGAAAACAGATATGATTGCCAGTGGCTGTATCTACTTTGGCCCTAATATTTGGCCCTAAGATATTCAATAATCCTCTGGTTATAAGCACTATCTGTGTTTTTCCATGTCCTCTTTCTATTTCAGCCCAAATTTTGGTAACTCAACTGATACTCTCAAATGAGAAACAAATCCAATAGAAGTTCCTAAAGATTAATCTCATGGCCCTCCAAAAGAATTGAGATTTTTATTACTTCTGTCTGTTTTTTACATGGTATCATTTTAGACCTGGAAATCTATGTTTTGCACTAATGAGCCCCCCTTTTCCTAATCTAAGTCCAATTACAGGGTGAGTTCAGTCACTGGAGAATCCAATTCAACCTTTCTGAGTCCCCAACAATCATGTAGTAGACTCTAACCGTATTACAAATAAAATGAGAGTCAAGATGAAATGGACACATTTTTCCTCATTCTCAGTAAATGCAAGTTAGAGGTTTTCTTCTAAATCTTGTTTTTAAATGTCTTCAAATATCTAGTCATATATTTGGAGAAAACGATAATGTGTTTGTTGAGCAGAAAGCCCTTCCTTTTATGAATGCCTGCAATTTTCCGTTTCCTAGGTTTTTATCTCACAAACAGGCTTCTGGACCACCACTTGGATTCAAATCACTTGTCCTGGCATGTAAGCTGAGGGACGACTCTATTGTTACGTAAGCCACATTTGCTGATTTAAATGACCTGTGGCCTTAATTTTGCCCTTACAGTGGACAATGTCAGTGCTCCTTCCAGATACTGAGATACCATCCGAGATGATATATCCCCACATTGTCTCTTTGTGTAACACCCCCTCCCAACCTGACATTTCACTCCCTGCAGCCAATGCCTGCAGCAATTTTTCAGGACACTGTCCTCAAGCTACTGGCAGCATGCTTTGGCCACAGTCCAGGGCTGGAAGTACCTGGGAATTTACATGTCCCTTGGGGGGTGAAGAGGAAGGAGCAGGAATTTACCAAAGACTGAAGGGAACAGGATGATTAAAGCCCAGCTCCCTCATCTCACATGGGGCAACTCTGAGTCATAACTTATTCTCCAGAGTTCTGTGGGATCAGCTGAGGCCGTCCTGGAAAAGACACATCTTCCCTTGGCTCTCTCCCCTGCTTACCTTGCTTTTCAACATCCTTAGTAGTTTCCTTTGTGAAACTACTAATTCACTTCATGAATTACTCACTATCCTATTAGGGTGTGCTTCTAATGAAACTATCCTAACACAGCCTATAAGAAATCATTGTTTTTCAAATGTCAGAAATCCAGTAATAATAAGCAGTGGGTTTGCTGTTAACATAATTATTGTTGCTCAGATTTAAAAGGATGACTCCAGCTGTGTAAAGAAATGAAGAATGTTTCTAAATATTACTTCAGAGTAATTGATGAAATATATTGCTAAATGTAAAAAGGAAGATGGGAAAAATAGTGTGCATGGTATGCTAACTTTTATCTAAGAAACAGGTAGAAATGAAATGCATGTATATACTTGTTATGATCTGAATGTCCCCCCCTCCCCACCAAATTTATAAGCTGAAGCCCTAACACCCAACTAACTATGTTTGGGGATAGGGCCTGTGAGGAGGTGATAAATGAGGTCATAAGAGTGAAGTCCTAATCTGATAGGGCTGGTGCCCTTATAAGACCAGGAGGAAATACCAGAGCTCTCTCTCTGCCATGTGAGGACACTGCAGGCCAGGAGAAGGGCACTCACCAGGCACATCAGCCAGTACCCTGACAAACTTTTAGCTAGACTAACCAAGAATAAAAAAGAGAAGATACAAATTACTGAAATCAAAAATGAGTAAGGGGATATCACTATCCACAATACAGAAATGGGAGGATTACAAAAGAATACTATGAACAACTGTATGCAAACAAGTTAGATAACTTAGATGAAGTGCAACAACTTTCGAGAAAGACACAAACTACCAAAATGAACTCAAGAAGATACAAAATATCTAAATAGAACCATAACAAGCAGAGAAATGGGCTTAATAATCAAAACACTTCTCAGATAAAGGAGCCCAGGCCCAGATAATTTTGCCACTAAATTCTACCAACCTTTTAAAGGAGAGTTAACACTGATCATGCATAAACTCTTGCAAAATATGCAAGAGGAGGAAGCACATTCCAACTCATTCTATGAAGTCAGAATTACTCTGATACCAAAATGCAGACAAAGATGTCACAAAAAAGGAACCAACAGACCAATATCTCTTATGAATATAAATGCAAAAAGCTCAACAAAATACTAGCCAACAGAATCCAGTAACATATAACATACACCATGACCAAGAGGGATTTATATTCTGGAGTGCAAGTCAGTTTAACATGCAAAAATTAATCAAAGCAATACACAATATTAATAAAATAAAGCACAAAACCTATGATATTTCAATAGATGCAGAAACAGCACCTGTCAAGATCGAACACTGTTTTATGAGTAAAAACACTCAATAAACTAAGAATAGAACTTCCTCAACCTCATAAAGGGCATAAATGAGAAATCCACAGCTAACATCAAACTGCTTTTAATAATCATATTCCTAATGATGATTTTTGGTGTTTTTACATTAAAAATTTCTGGGAAACCAAAAAGCAAAAGGGGGAGGGGTAAATTAGGAGTTTGGGATTAGCAAATACAAACTACTATAAATAAAACAGATAAACAACAAGGTCCTACTGTATAGCTGTACACTGGAAACTAACACAAAATTGTAAATAAACTATACTCCAATGTTTAAAAAGTGTTGCCAAATCTGTAAAGAATTGAGGGAAACTGTGAAGATCTGAGTGGAAACTGCCCTCAGAACATTCTTTTAGTCTCTTAAGGTTTTGCATTCCATTTTAAAGAAAATTAAATTCAAACTCATAGATAATGCATTGTGAATGTGGTTTATGCAAAAACGGTAGTCTAGAAAGTTCAGCAATGTAATGTAGCCATTAAAAAAGGGAGGCCCAAGTTCTATATCAAATGCTTAACAAAATAATATATATGTTTTGAATTAAAGTATTTTTTTTTTAATTCTGGGAAACTAGATTGTTTCTCTAATCCCATATTCACCAAAAGAACCAAAGTTTCTTGGAGAAATGGCTGATTCCAAGTCAGTAACGGTAAATATACAAGATGAGGCTGAAAACTTATAAGGTGAGAAATCTTAAAGATTACTGGGGTCATATCTGAAAAATCTGGAAGCCAAACGGAACAGCTAGAGCATGCAGTTTGAGCATGCATCAAACTTATAAGACATTTTTTTAAATCCCTGAATTTATAATGATATTCAAATAATTTAAAAAGAGGTACAAACAATTATGTATAAAATAAGCTGTAAGGATATACTGTACAACATAGGGACTATAGCCAATATTTTTAAATAACTATAAATGGAGTATAACTTTTAAAAATCATGAATCACTATATTTGTACACCTGCAACTTATATAATGGTGTACATCGACTATACTTCAGTAAAATAAATAAATAGATAGGTAGATAGATAATAAATAAATAAAAATTTATTACTTGTCTTTGGAGAAAGCTAAGGCGCTAACTCATTGAAAACTGGTTAATAATGGAAAAGACTCAAACATATAGGCCACCTTCCTGTATAAATTGTACTGCAGGGTAATCAGATAGTTAATGAGGGAAAGTTCATCTTTGCAGAAATAATCTTAGTTAATGAATAAGAAATGACAGAATTAGAACATCACCCTTTTAAACACTCTTAATGAAATAATGAATAGGCAATAATAACTCATGGCTGTTAACATAAGAAAATAGAAATAATTGAACTTTATGGGCCTCCTGTTGGAGGTATATTAACAAAAATCATAGCTGAATATGACCAAGCCCCTAGTTCTAACAACCAATTAATTTAAAAAATACAGAAGACAGAGGAAATGGTAACCTCATAGGCATGCAGTAAGCAAAATCCAGAATGTGAAAAACTCTAGCGGACAAAAGGTCTATTTCTTCAACAAATAAGTCATAAAGTATCACAACAGATGGGAGGGAGAAATGAAAGTATACTTCTGTGAGTTTCTTAAGTTGTGCGTGAATTCACAATAATATTGTTCAAAAGTAGACTATGACAAATCACTAAAAACTTTAGAAAATGAGGTACGATTAATTAGCCAAATGGAGATAAAACAGAATAATAAAATTTTTTCGATTAACCCAAAAGCAGGCCAAAAAAGTGAGGAAAGGAAACGAAAAAATAGATTGAACAGAAAACTAATAAGTTGGTGGATTTAAATCCAACCATATTAATCACTACATAAAATGTAATGGTATAAATACCCAAATAATGGCAGAGATTTTTCAGACTGGATACAAAAGCAAGATCCAACTATAAGCTGTCTACAGGGAATCCAAAGATAATCAATTAAAGGTAAAATGATAGAAAATGACATACTGTGCAAACACTAATCAAAAGAAAACTAGAGTGGGAAAAAAAAACCTAGAGTGGGTGTGTTAATATCAGACAAAATACATGTCAGAGCAAGGAAGCTTATCAGTGGTAAATAGGGTCATTTCATAATGATAAAGGGGTCAATTAACCAAGAAGACATAACAATCCTAAATACATGTGCACCTAACAACAGAGCTCCAAAAAGTGAAACAGGAACTGGTAGATCTGAAAGGAGAAACAGACAAATCCACAATTATAATAAAAAATCCAACACCCCTCTCTCAGTAATTGATAGAATTAGTACACACAAAACTCAGTATGAATATAGAAGATATGGACAACAGCATCAAATAACTTAATTGACATTTCTAGAACACTTCAACCAACAAAAGCAGAATACACATTTTTTTCCAAGTATACATGAAACATTCACCAAGACAGACCACATTCTAGGTCATAAAGCCAATTTAAAACTTTTAAAGAATTGAAATCATGCAAAATACATTCCCTGACTATAAGAAATTCACCTAAAAATTAATAACAAAAATATCAGGACATCCTGAGATATTTAGAAATTAACAACACACTTCTAAATAACTCATGGATCAAAGACAAAGTCACAAGAGAATGGGAACATGTTTTAAACTGAATGAAAATTAAAGCATAACATATTAAAATGCATGAGATGCAGCTAAAACAATGCTTAAAAATAAATTTATAGCATTGAATTCTTATATTAGAAAAGAAAAATGGTCCCAAAACAATGATATAACTTTCCACCTTACTAGAAAAAAGAAGAGCAAACTGAACCCAAAGCATGCAGAAAAAACAAAAATAATAATAAGCATAAGTCAATAAAATTGAAAACAGAAAAGCAATAAAGAAAATCAATGAAACCAAAAACTAGTTCTTTGAAAAGATCAATAAGAGTGATAAAGCTCTAGGAAGACTGACCAAGAGGGGATGGAGGAGAAAGAAACAGATTACCAGTTTGGGGAATGAAAGAGAAGATCTCACAATAGATCCTAGAGGCATTAAAAGGATAATAAGGCAATATTTTATGCCAATTAATTCAACAAGTTAAATAAAATAGATTCCTCAGAAGAAACCAGCTATGAAAGCTCCCTCAAAATGAAATAGATAATATAATGTAGTAATCCTATATCTATTAAAGAAATTGAATTTGTGGTTTAAAACCTTCCACAAAGAAAACTCCAGTCCCAAATGACTTCACCAGGGAATTCTTTTCTTTTTTTTTTTTAGATTTATACCTAGATTTATTATATTTTTGCTATATAATGGCATTCTTTTACAATTATATTTTCTTTTCTATTCTTTTATTTTTTTTATACAGCAGGTTCTTATTAGTTATCTATTTTATATATTAGTGTATCTATGTCAATCCCAATCTCCCAATTCATTCCCTCACCAAGGAATTCTACCAAACACCTGAGGAACAAATAATATGGATTCTACACAAACCCTTCCAGGAAACAGAATAGCAGGAAACACCTGCCAACTCAGTTTATGAGGACAGTATTATCCTGATACAAATACCAGGGAAAACATTACTGAAAAAGAAAACTACAGACCAGTATTTCTCATGACACAAATGTATCTCGCTAAAACATTAGCAGACTGATTTAGCAGCACATAAATTTCAAGGGATTAAAATTAAAAGAGGAGTAAATTTAGATATTTAAGGAGATGTAACGTACATATCAACTAGAAGCTTTGTGTAGAGCATGTATAACAAAACAAAATGAAATCAGAGAAATTTGAACACATTCAACATTTATTGACACTAAAGACTTATTGTAAATTTCCTCACTGTGATAATGGTATAATGATTACGTTTTTATGAAAAGGGTACCTTAAAGAAACAATTAGCCATACATGTCGAAAAAAGTACAGATCACATATCATAGTCTCTAGGATTTGCTGTGAAATAATGTATGTGATGGTAGTGGTAAAGAATGGAAAGTGTTATAGATGAAACAAGATTGGGCATAGGTTGATATCTGTTGAAGCTAGATTCACTACAGTATTCTCTGTAGTTTTGTATATGTCCAAAATTTTCCAAAAAATAAAGTTTAATAATACAAGTTTAATGTAAAAGTTTTAAAATAAGTGGTTAAAAGTACCACTCTCCCAAAAGGCAACCCTCCTACACTGTTGGTGGGAATGTAAATTGGTACAACCACTATGGAGAACAGTATGGAGGTTCCTTAAAAAAACTAAAAATAGAACTACCACATGATCCAGCAATCCCACTCCTGGGTATATATCTGGAGAAAATCATACTTGGAAAAGATAAGGGCACCCCAATGTTCATAGCAGCACTATTTACAATGGCTAAGACATGGAAGCAACCTAAATGTCCATTGACAGAGGAATGGATAAAGAAGATGTGGTACATATATACAATGGAATATTACTCAGCCATAAAAAAGGAACGAAATAATGCATTTGCAGCAACATGGATGGACCTAGAGATTACCATACTAAGTGAAGTAAGTCAGACAAAGACAAATATCATATGATATCACTCATATGTGGAATCCAATTTTTTTCACAATAATGTACATTTATTCACCAATGATACAAATGAACTTATTTACAAAACAAACAGACTTACAGATACTGAAAACAAACTTATGGTTACCAAAGGGGGAACGTGGGGGTGGGGAGGGATACATTAGCAGTTTGGGATGAACATACCCACACGACCATATATAAAATAGATAACCAACAAGACCTACTGTATAGCACAGGGAACTCTACTCAATACTCTGCAGTAACCTAAATGGGAAAAGAATCTGAAAAAGAATGGATAGATGTATATGTATAACTGATTCACTCTGCTGTGCACCTGAAACTAACACAACATTGTAAATCAACTATAATTCAATATAAAATAAAAATTAAAATAAAATTAAAAAAAATAAAAAGCTACCCCTCTCCCAATACATTCCTAAGAGTTTCATTCCACTGAAGAACAACAATAGGCCTACTGAGCTACAGATCTTTTTCTGTCAACTCTGAAAGGAAGCTGTTGAGGTCTAAGCTTCAAACACATGCCTCCCCATTGGTTTACTATGAAAACAGTTAAAAGCCTTCATATTTCAAGGCTTTCTTACATAGTGGTGGTAAATTAAAACTTACTTTCTTATTGATAACTTCTTCTGTTCTCATCCCAGGAAAATCATTTAGAGATTTTTTTTCGTGAATACTTACTAGGTGCCAGGCACTCTGCAAAGTTGCAGAGATATAAAGTTGAAGATAAAGACCATCTTCCTTTTCAGTATCTTCTGCACAGCAAATACTACAACGCCTAACATTTCATTGGGAGATACTACGATCTTCGATTTGTAAATGAGAAAAGAGATTTAGTAACTCGATTTGTGACCTCAAATATGTGCTGTTTAAACAACTCATTTATAAGGCTTGGTAGGATGCCAGATGATTCTGCTGTTTTGTGTTCTCTGCACCACGGGTCAGCAAGCTCTTTCAGCAAAAGGCCAGTTGATAAACATTTTAGGCTTTTCAGGCCATGTGTCACATATTCTATGTTTTGTTTTGCTTTGTTTACAGCCCTTTAAAATTGAAAAACATTCTTTGTTCTGAGCCTTAAAAACAGGCCAGATTTGGCCTGTGGGCTGCAGTGTGCCAACAGTGGTATGTTTTACTTCAGTTCATTTATAATATCTCGTTTCAATGAAAATCATGGAAAGACTATATACTGCAGCGGTCTCCAACCTTTCTGGCACCAGGGACTGGTTTCGTAAAAGACAATTTTTCCACGGACAGGGGGCTGGGGGTGGGGTGGGATGGTTCAGGCGGTAATGCGAGCGATGGGGAGCGGCAGATGAAGCTTCGCTTGCTCACTCGCTGCTCACCTGCTGTGCGGTTCCTAACAAGCTGTGGACCACTACTGGTCCATGGCCTGGGGGTTGGGGACCCCTGTTATGCTGCACTATTCAGTACTAATCATAGCAGAAGGAAAATCACAAATACTTTCTATGTTTGCCATCTGATCACTGCTCTTCCCTAGAAGTTTACTAATGGACTATGTTAGAAGCAAAGTGACATCACCTGACCTGGAGAGCATGGTTTTTAGTTGTCTTGTCAAGAAAAAAGAGAGAAAAAAAAACTGCTTATCTTAATTCTATGATTCTATCTCAATTCTGTGTGAACATTATTCATTCTGTGGCCACAACAACAGGTAATAGAAGAACTAGATCAAGATAATAAAACATGCTTGTCTTCACAAGGGAGATAGGAAGTTAGGAATCAGTACTTCTTATTCAGATACTTAGCACAAAAGCTAAGCAGGTTATTTTTCTTTTTTTTTTTAAAGCCGTATTTTCTTTTAATAAATTTATTTATTTTACTTATTTATTTTTGGCTGTGTTGGGTCTTCATTGCTGCGTGCGGGCTTTCTCTAGTTGCGGAGAGCAGGGACTACTCTTCGCTGTGGCGCGCGGGCTTCTCATCGCGGTGGCTTCTCTTGTTGTGGAGCACAGACTCTAGGCATGTGGGCTTCAGTAGTTGTGGCACATGGGCTCAGTAGTTGTGGCTTGTGGGCTCTAGAGGGAAGGCTCTAGAGGGCAGGCTCAGTAGTTGTGGCGCACGGGCTTAGTTGCTCCACGGCATGTGGGATCTTCCCGGACCCGGGCTCGAACCCCTCTTCCCCTGCATTAGCAGGCGGATTCTTGACCACCGCACCACCAGGGAAGCCCCTAAGCAGGTTATTTTTCAAGACTTCTCTCCTGAGCTAATCGCATCAAAGTGAAATGTGTTCTAAATTAGAACAGATGCTGTGAAATAAGATGTGAAGATTTCCTTATTGCCCCCGGGATCTCCTATCCCAGTTCCTCCATGCCCTCAGAGGCCTCACTTGTCCTAAGGAAGATTAGGATTCATAGCAGGAGTGCAAAAGGAAAGAAGGAAGAATACTCAGGTCTTTAGTTTCTAAATCAATTTAAACATCCATAACAGAGATAGCAGTCTTAAAACCAAAGCATTTTCTTTTTAAGAGCCAGGCTTCCTGAGAGAAGATCCATTTGAGAATCAAAGTGATAAGAGCTAAAGCCAGCTGGGCCTAGAGGTGGAGCCACAAACAAGAGCTGCAATGAGAGGAGGAAAAAAGATGCACATGCACGGGAGAATAGCTGAGGGTGGCTTGAGTTGGAGAGGCGGAAGGAGGAAGACCAAGGAGGAAGGGGGTGTGGCCAGGAGGGGCCTTAGGGGGGAAAAGAGGAATTCACTTAAAAGGAGTGCTAGCTGCTACCTGCAAAGACACTTCTCTTTCTACACTGATGAAGTACCAGCTCAGCCTGGCAGCAGTCAGTGCACTGCCCTGTAAGTGAGCCCTGTAAACGTTCTTGTTTCTGCCGAGCACAGCCCAGCGGGCACTGTCCTTCGACGATGGCCTGCAGGCCCTTTGTGGATCATCCAACAAAAACAATGCCCATGTGGTGGTGGTGGGATGAACTGGGAGATTGGGATTGACATATATACACTAATATGTATAAAATAGATAACTAGTAAGAACCTGCTGTATCAAAAAATAAATGAAATAAAAGTAAAAAAACAAAGAAATACTATGCCCATGCAGCCCTGAACTCAGCACAAAAACAAACAAGGTAGGACAGACTGGAACTAGCTTGAAACCTCTCCCCTCCCCCTCCACAATTCCACCCTTAGGTTAAAACCCTAACTCCAGGTGTCACGAGACATCTGAGGTTCAGAGAGAGTGTCACGTACACAAGGGCACGCTACTAGCAAGTGACAATGCTGGGACTTGCCAACTAAAGAAGGCCACTCATCACCTGGCGCTACAAGGATTGAGTCATGAGCCACTGCAGTCACTGACCGTCAACACATCCTGAAAGGAGCTCAGGAAGGAGGCCCTCTGTCCTCTGGGAAGAACTGGCAGAACAGGCCTGCAGGTAGTTATTTTCAGAAGACATTTTTTTATGAACCTGGATACTTGCATTTTCTCAGACTTGGAAAATATTAAAATCATCGAGATATCTGTTCCTTGTGGCTAGCAGCAGCCTTCTATGGAGATGTGTGCTTGGTTGCCTGTACCCCCTTTGCCAAAATCACATAAATCACAAAATCACACTGTCATCTCCCCTTACCTCTTCGAAGTATTTTCTCAGAGCTCTCTGAGAGTCTGTCCCCTGGGCTACAGTCCTCAGTAAGACACTGAATAAACTCAACTCACAGCTTTTATGTTGTGCATTTTTTTCAAGTCAGCAGACTCAAGCCCAAGTCGGTCTTGCTCCAAAGCTACTGCTCTTGACCGCAGCCCTTACACTGCTTCCCGAATTCATTTGGGGCCTAAATTTCTACAACACTTTTTTATGAAAGTCCATCTGCCTAGAATAAGCATGAGAGCATGAAGAAATCTCACCCGTATTACCAATGGCACACAAACTTCCTTATACACGTTCCTGGTACGCCAAAGTTCCTTGTATATGTTAGCTCACTGAATCCCCACAAACGCCCGCAATGTAAACAGGCTGGAGATGGGAATTGGATGCTCAGACAGGTTAATTAATATAACCAAGGCCACACAGCCGTAAGTAGCAGAGCCAGGAACTACACCTGGCTGATGCCAAAATCGTTATTTTCTCCCACTACAGCATACCTGAAAACAAATGTGTACGTAGAATTTATAAAAACAAATTGCCTTGTATTTTTTATTTTTTTATTTTTTTGCTGTACGCGGACCTCTCACTGTTGTGGCTTCTCCCGCTGCGGAGCACAGGCTCTGGAGCGCAGGCTCAGCGGCCATGGCTCACGGGCCCAGCCGCTCCGCGGCATGTGAGATCTTCCCAGACCGGGGCACGAACCCGTGTCCCCTGCATCGGCAGGCGGACTCTCAACCACTGCGCCACCAGGGAAGCCCAGCATTGTACTTTTAAATGTGCCATTTATTTCACGTGCAATAAACTGTCTACAAGCAAATTCTTGTCCATTACCCTCCAATTTCTTGGCCGACAGCTAAACATAAACTTAATTTTGTTCTGCTTACAATGCTGATCTTTTACAAATAACTTGTCTTATTAGATTATGTTCCTGACCTTAAATATTTATTTACACTAAATTCCCAGTACAGGATTCAGATACACATGTAATGAGAGAAGAAAGGGAGAAGGAAATGAGTCAGGGAAAGAAGAAAAAAGTAAGTCACTAGAATTAAGAATAAAATCATTACAAACATCTGCCTAGAATAGGCAGACTTTAAAAATAATAATAATAAGTAATATCTTAGGATTTCACAAATAAATTTGCCAGATCTTTTTCTAAGTAAAATCCTCTATACTATTTTAGGGGAACAAAATTTGCCACCCTAAAATGTCTCTTTGGCATGAGAAATATTTCAAGCTGAAAACAATCAAGGCCCAAAAGACTCAGGAAGAACCTTTTGATCTTCTCCCTAACTGCCTAAAGAATGTAAATAGAGGACCTGCTCCAGGAAGGGAGCATCACCATAGGCAACTATGGTATCAACCAGGTGTATGTTCAGGGAGGAACCTAGCAAAGACTGTTGGTTAAAATTCCTCCCTGTGTCCCATTGTCCCTGCTGGTCCACCAAATATTTATTTAGCAAACTTTGCTTTTCCATCTCCATGTGAATTGCCTTCCTCCCCTTTGAAGTCCCCAAACCCTACCTGCAACATGCTCTTTTGTTTTTAGCAGAAGATGGTGTATAACCTGAGGGCTTCAGCCATTCTGGCGAGTTACTCTGCTTTCCATGTTATTAAACATTTGTGTGATTTTCTCCTGTTAATCTGTCTCATGTCAATTTAACTCTTAGACCAGCAGAAGAATGTAGAGGGGTCAAAGAATATCTCTTCCTCCCTGACAGCAGCTTGTATGTTCCATGTCAGGTAGTTTTAGCCACGACCGACATAACTCTGTATTGTTAATCTCTAGACCAGGTACAATGTCTAGGAACCTGCCTATTAAAGGTGAAAAAGCCATCAACAGCTCCTCCAAGTGGCCACAGATCTCAAGCACTGCAAACTTTCCAGTTGAGGTTCAGTTTTACACAGTCGATCTTAAAAAGGTTAATTTTTAAAGGAATCCTCATTGGCATTTATTTACAGTTCATTGTTACATAGCAACTTCTTTGTGAACTAGGCATTTTTCATCTTTAGCAGTGATACACGTGAGTTTTGAATACACTATCAATGGGCTGTAACATTTTTTAAGGATTCACTAGTCTTTAAGATGTGTTGCTTCTTGGCTACAGCCATATAATATTTACTGGAGTAACTGATGGCATGCACACGGCACGGGCAGGCAAGAAAACCTAAATTCCTCTCTAGGACAAAATGAAATACATTTCCTCCACCTACATTCACTGCATCCACTTGAAGAGATCTTCACAAAGCCATGCAGTGATTATCAACCCAGTGCACATAACAGAAAGCAGCATTCACTCTGGCAAACCCACTTAGCAAACTGCCTGTCAGGCATAGCCTTTAAATCTCCCCCTTAGGACCCTTTGCCTTTCACCCTTTGGGTGAATTTGTCAGGGTCAGTACCAGGGAAAGCTGTAAGAGAAGAAAGCTGCGCTTCCTATGTCAATGCCTCCATTTTCACTGTAGGTGATGTCACTCCGGCTCTAGGACCACCCACCCCTGCCACCCCATGACAGTCAAACTCACCCTTAACCTTGTGGTTCTTTGGTCAGTCTTAATCTACACTCCTGCCTCTATCCTAATCCACACAGGTCATGAATGTGCATTAGTAAAAGTTTAAGCAGCTATGCCCCCTGAAGTAATGGGATGTTTACAGAGGCACTTGAAAACCGAGGTGTTTATTAGGAATCACAAAAAACGCTTTGACCAAGTACCACGGTGTTTTTGAAGCCACCATAAAGTGAGGTGGACAGGAGCTGACATAAACCAACAAACTGCAGTTTTAGAGTGACAATCAGAGGCCACCTCCATTGCCTCTTTTTTATTTTTTTAACATCTTTGTTGGAGTATAATTGTGTTACAATGATGTGTTAGCTTCTGCTTTATAGCAAAGTGAATCAGTTATACATATACATATGTTCCCATATCTCCTCCCTCTTACGTCTCCCTCCCACCCTCCCCATCCCACCCCTCTAGGTGGTCACAAAGCACCAAGCTGATCTCCCTGTGCTATGCGGCTGCTTCCCACTAGCTATCTATTTTACATTTGGTAGTGTATATATGTCCATGCCACTCTCTCACTTTGTCCCAGCTTACCCTTCTCCCTCAAGTCCATTCTCTAGTAGGTCTGCATCTTTATTCCCATCTTGCCTCTAGGTTCTTCATGACCATTTTTTTTTTTTTTAGATTCCATGTATATGTGTTAGCATACGGTATTTGTTTTTCTCTTTCTGACTTACTTCACTCTGTATGACAGACTCTAGGTCCATCCACCTCACTACAAATAACTCAGTTTCGTTTCTTTTTATGGCTGAGTAATATTCCATTGTATATATGTGCCACATCTTCTTTATCCATTCATCTGTCGATGGACACTTAGGTTGCTTGCATGTCCTGGCTATTGTAAATAGCATTGCAATGAACATTTTGGTACATGATTCTTTTTGAATTATGGTTTTCTCAGGGTACATGCCCAGTAGTGGGATTGCTGGGTCGTATGGTAGTTCTATTTTTAGTATTTTAAGGAACCTCCATACTGATCTCCATAGTTCCATTGCCTCTTTTGAAGTAGAAAAGGGATAAGCCACACTAATATTGACTGTGGATAAAATGCAGCTTGCCCCAATCCCCCTTCATTCATTCAGTTCCTCCCAAGAATGACCCTTCACTGGATGCCCAGGCACTGTGGTGGGTGCTGGGGCTACATGGACCCCATTACACTTTTCCCCAGAGGCCAAATTGTAGTGGGGACAGGCACCTACACGAACAGTTACCATATAGCGTGACAAGCATTTGAAAATTAAAGTTACCTAACACAGGTGATAGGACCAGACTGAGGAGGGGAAGGAAATAAGGGTAGGAGCCTTCAGGGAAAGCTTTCCAAAGGAAAAGACGTGTAAGCTTAATGTCTGCCAAAGAGGAGCTGAGAGGTAGGGAGGGTGCGAGGGATGGGAGGGGACAGGGCAGGAAGATGGGAGGATGGAGGGTGGGAAAGCAGGTCTTCAACTCAAAGGATTTTGTCTCTATTCCTCCATTCCAAGGAACTCTGGAAGCATGAGAGGAGGCAAAGCTCATGTGGGATCACTCTCGATTTACTCCAGAGCCTCAGCTCCTGTTAACCACGACCACAGCCCTAGTAGTAGAATCCAAGGTACCACATGCCCATCCTCCTGGTACAACCCTTCCCCAAACTCCTATGTCTGTGAGTCATGCCGTGACCCCCTCCCCAACCTGACCTGTCAACCTGGCTGACTCTCACTCAGACCCAGAGGATTCCAGGGTGTTCCCGGGGATTTTTTTCTCTCAGAAGTTACCTGCAGAGGGACAGTGTATTCTGTTACGAAATGCAAAACTCCAGGCAAATTCTGACCACGTGTCTTTTGGGGGGCACAAATCAATGTCACCTTTGTTTTGTTTTATTTTGTTTTGCTAAGAAAATCATAATTCAGAGGCTGCTTCCAGATGTCACCAAATTCAGTTCCTATTTCAGTTTGGTCTATGTATCCGAACCCCGAATACAATGGGTCCAAGTTGTCTTCCCTGGGAGATTTGGTGAGTTTGAAATCTTCCCAGTTTGGTGTGGCCCTGCTTTTGCAAACGATGAACCGGAAAATAGTTCTCTCTGGGTGACTCAAATGGTCAGGTTTATTCAAACATCGTGGAGGCTGCCAATGAATGGAGACGCAGAGTAATGCCTACCGCTGAAGCTGTCAGCCCTGCGTCCCACGAGCCGTGTTAAATACCCCGTGTGTCCACCTGCCAAGTGACTCTTCCTATAACCCTGCTCCTTCCTTTCAAGTTCAAGAAAGGACCCAAGGGATCCTCTGTTATAAATGGCGATCACACAATTCACCTTTTATTACTCTGTTCTTATATCTTTTCAGTGAAAAATAATGTTGGAGTTTGGGGTTTTCTGAAAGCAGGCATATCAGATTTTAATGTGAATAAGTTTTGGAAATGCCGCTAATGAAAATAACTGCTAGATGTCATGTCTAAGTCTTCTAACCCAATAGTTTGCACGGTAACATTTTACTAACTGTGTAATAAAGGTTTATTTAACCACCAGGAAATGGCTGGTATGTATATAGTGGCCCGCTCCACTCTCATCGGACAAGGCCAGTAACAAAAGAAAATGATACTTTAACGTTTCATTGCTCACCCCAAACACTTCATATTCATCCCAGTTTTATGCCAGTCAGTTCTCAGATTAACTAGGAAACTAGAAAACAGAAACCACACAGAAAGGCCTGGAGAAGTCTGTCCCAATATCATACATACCAAAGCAAACAAAAAAGTGATGTTAGAAGAGGATATCACCAAAACAATTGTTAAATGGGATGACTTCTGACTCTCCAAAGGAAGAAAAAGTAGTTTATCATTTGATGTTAGAAGGAAAAATGTCATTTGGGAAATCACTGGTTCCCTAGTTAAGCAACTCCAGACTGAAACCTGGATAAAATTACCTCTAAGAAGTTCACTCGAGCGGTTTAATGCTATAAACCACAAGTTTTCTACCAGAACTCTATTCAGAAGTGATTTCATAGCTCCAGTCTGGATTCACTTCCACGAAAGTCAAAGAAGACTCGAGGCATACCTGATTCGATTTTTCCACTAACGAAATTTTTGTGATTTCATGAAAGAAATATAGCCAGATATGATGCACGCGGGGAAACAACATAGAGAATTCAGCACGTAAAATCGCAAGACCTTCTGCTTTACCACAAAACTTTCAGTAGGAAGTTTCCAAAAGATTACGAATCTTGGGTTGGGGATGAGACATTTTTTTTCTTCTATCAACTACGTATGCTGTCCTGTAATTTCATCCCCTGCTTAAATGTGGCTTAAAAACATCTGATCAAAGAGTATGGGAGTTACTAGAAATCTTAGACACTCATTTTTTTCATCCTTCAGTGAGAGGAAGAAACTGAGATCCAGAGAGGCCCATCCAAGTCGCCTTCATCAGTTCTCTCCCCTCCTCTTCTTCCCCATCACTCGTCACCTCACAACCCAACCTGAGTTCTGCCTCCCCGACTCCCTCCCATCACAAGAACTCTTCTTTTAAAAAAAAAAAAAAAAGTTGAAATATTTGAATATATTTGATAATACACAAGTTACTGTATTTTAAAGCAAAGTTGTGAAAATTTGTAGTAGAAATTGCAACATGGGTGGTTTCCCAAAGGTATGTTTTTAGAAATATTTGCTCTTTTCTTTTTTTTTTTTTCAGTTCATCCCTAATGATTTTTTTTTACACCTTTATTGGAGTATAATTGCTTTACAATGGTGTGTTAGTTTCTGCTTTATAACAAAGTGAATCAGCTATACATGTACATATATCCCCATATCTCCTCCCTCTTGTGCCTCCCTCCCACCCTCCCTATCCCACCCCTCTAGGTGGTCACAAAGCACCGAGCTGATCTCCCTCCCATCACAGGAACTCTTATCCCAGTGACACCACTGCCCTATTCCGCCTTGGAGGTTCCCTTCCCTTCACTCCACACAGCAGTTCCCCTGATTTTCTTACTGTCTCTGATGACTTTGCCTTAGGATGCTCTCCTCTTTGACCTTCACCTTCAAGGTTGATGGCCAGGGCTCCATCACAGATCCTCTTTCTTCTCCATCCACACATTCTCCACCAGGCAGATCCAACTGTTCCCAAGACTGAGAATCCCCAAATCTTCATCTTTACCCTAGATCTTTCTCCAGAGCATCAGGCCCCTGTCTTCAAGAGCCTACTTGGGGGCTTCCCTGGTGGCGCAGTGGTTGAGAGTCCGCCTGCCAATGCAGGGGACAGGGGTTCGTGCCCCGGTCCGGGAAGATCCCACATGCCATGGAGCGGCTGGGCCCGTGAGCCATGGCCGCTGAGCCTGCGTGTCCGGAGCCTGTGCTCCGCAACGGGAGAGGCCACAACAGTGAGAGGCCCACGTACCGCAAAAAAAAAAAAAAAAAAGAGCCTACTTGAACCTCTGGCTACCCATCCCACAGATTTCATGAACGTAGCACGTCCCAAAGTGATGGCCTTTTTCCCCCACCTCAAACCCACTCTCCCTCCCCGCTTCCCTAAATTAGACAATGACATTCTAGTCGTCCAAATCAAACACTCTCTCTTCCCTTCTTCAACGCCAACACTCAATGAATCAGTAAGTCTTATAGATTTTATGTATCAAACGTTTCTCTGCCCTGTCTTATTAATCTCCATCTCAACTGCCTCTGACCTAGCCCGAGCCACTGCATGAGCCCCCTATCGGTCCTCCTCCTTCAATTCAGATCATTCTCCAGCATATGTTCTACGGAGCAGACAAAATGATCTTTCTTTTCATTTTGTCTCCCCAGTGCTCTTAAAATAGGCCCAAATTCTAACACAAGTGTTGAGGCTCTGTGTTGTCTTGATTCCTCTTAATCTCCAGCAGAGGCACAAATGTCTGCCTCTGTGGTTCTCAGCGTGGCTTTTTTACGCCTCCCTTCCCCCTCGGGAAGCTTTAAAAACATGTAAATGCACGCACGCACACACAGCCTAAAGTTCAGCGATGTGCTGTAATCCAGCTCGTTTTCTTTTGCTGCTCTGACTCTGCCATATCACCAGGATGGAGCTGCTCATTTCTGAACACACGCTGGAGGACCAGAGAAATAATTACTGGTTTCTAGAAATGCAGCAGCTATTTCTGTTTTCTCTTTTGACACTTTTCTCAATGCCCAAGTTCTACAAAACAGAACCTTCCACAGAAGGGGACTTTTGCCAAAGGAAACATCTGACATCTTTTTAGAATGTGAAAGTGCCACAGAGAACAGGGAACAGAGGGGAGATGAGAGAAGCAGTGTCTGTACTTCTGATAACTTCCCATCCACACCCTGCCAACAGCAGTCCAAAAATCACAATGAACAAACATAAATTGCCAGTGGCTTACCAAGCAACCTCTTGGGAAAAAACAGTTGTTCACAAAAATACACCAAGGGTCCTAAAGAATAACATAAACTTTTCAGAATCAGTGAGAAAGCTTTTGTAAAATACAGATGGCCTAGTATGGTCCCTGGGGCCTTTGGTTCAGTAGGTTCTAGACAGTGCTGGAGCATACATGTTTTTAAAGCCTCGCAGGCAATTACGACACACAAACCTTTAAGAACCACTGAGATACACATTTGCAATAAACGTCTAGGAAATGTGATCAAAGTGTCTTCTGGGGTGTCTGTGCTCTGCAATTGCCTTATGAATCCTTCCACAAGAATTCCAGAATTCAAACTCTGGAGATGAGGAAGATTTTAAGGAACTTCAGAAAGCATCAACATGCCAGTCTAACCAGACAAAGCTGTAGCAATCCACAGCTAATCTCTCCCTCATCCAGAAAAACAGGAAATGCCAGGATGCAACTCTGTGAAACAAACAAACAAAAATCTATAAAAAGAAAATAAATCAAGATGGCTATTATCCTCCTTGCTGATGACAGAATAAGTGATTTTTTTCATTTTTTAGAGTATGCAGATATTTCAAGAACGTAGGTTTCTCCTGCACTGTTGGTGGGAATGTAAATTGGTGTGGCCACTATAGAGAACACTATGGACGTTCCTCAGAACACTAAAACTAGAGGTACCATATGACCCAGAAATTCTACTCCTGGGCATATATCCAGACAAAACTATAATACAAAAAGATACATGCACCCCAGTGCTCATAGCAGCACTGTTTACAATAGCCGAGACATGGAAGCAACCTAAATGTCCATCAACAGATAAATGGATAAAGAGGTTGTGGTACATATATACAATGGGATACTACTCAACCAAAAAAAGAACGAAATAATGCTATTTGCAGCTACGTGGATGGACCCAGAGATCATCATACTAAGTGAAGTCAGAGAAAGACAAATACCGTATGATATCACTTACATGTGAAAACTAAAATATGACACAAATGAATTTATCTACGAAACAGAAACAGACTCACAGACATACAGAACAGACTTGTGGTTGCCAAGGGGGAGGGAGATGGGAGAGGGATGGATTGGGAGTTTGAGATTAGCAGATGCAAACTATTATATATAGGATGGATAAACAACAAGGTCCTACTGTATAGCACAGGGAACTATATTCAATATCCTGTGATAAAACATAATGGAAAAGAATATGAAAAAGAATATATGTGTATATACATATATATCTGAATCACTTTGCTGTATAGTAGAAATGAACACATTGTAAATCAACTATACTTCAATAAAATAAAGTTTTGAAAAGGAATGTAGGTTTTAAGGAACATTGTGGGTATTTCCCAAACTTTTTGACGATATATTACTTTCATAGTGAAAAATAAGTCTTTGGATTCACATATGTGTGATCAAATCTTTGCTCTGTCACTTATGAGCTGTGTAAAATAGTGGGCAATTTGCTGACTTCTTTCAAACTTCAGTTTCCTCTGCTGTAAACACTGGGATAATGTTAAGTAACAAAAGGGAAAGTTCTCCAGTGAATCAGATTGGCCCACACATGCCCGCAGAAGCAGGGTGACTTACTGGGAGGAAGAGGGGCGTGGTCGGCAAATCAGAAGTGTGCCTGCGGGCGTGATTTTCAGGGAAGGCTGAAGGGCACTCTGTGTTGGGAGGGGCTGCAACGAGAGAGACGAAATACATAAATAAACCAAAAAACCACTCACAGCTCAAGACATTAACTCTGGTTTATGCTTAAGGCTGGGCCATTCCACCAGCCATGCCTCAGCCCCTGGCATGGAGTTTATGGAACAAGACGCAACAGAGGGTGGAAAATGGAAAATGTTTTAAAGCACTTAAACACATCAGTCATGTGAACGCTTATATTTCACCTGGAGGAGTTACTTCAGCAGCCAGGAAAACCAAAACACTAAACCAGATTGAGAGAACTTCAGTGTGAACACATCAGGATAGCTCCTAAACACACACGTAACCATGAACTTTGGGCCAAAGACCATTAAGGGATGCAGAGGCTGGGAAAGATGACTGCAGATCAGCAGCCCTGGGGCGATGCTTCATGAGTTTCATCCTGAGTTGTATCAAACTGGTCAGATGCAGAGATTATTTCATATGTATGTAAAACTTCTAGCACATACTAAGAACTGAAAAGATGTTCTATTTTCCTTAACACGCCATTTATCAGTTAAGTGACCAATTGCCCTGGAGAAGAAGCTGTTACCCTTCCACCCTAAAAATAAATAAGAACATCAGTCCATGGTATGGAGATGCCAAAGACTCTTCATCACTCCTCCTGAAACTTTAAACAACTTTTATCTGTAGTGCCAGCTTCTGACTGCATTAAACCCCAAAGGCTGCAGTACACATTTATTTCTTCTTTTCTGTCACAGAAGAAAGAGAATGAGGAAACACCCTTCTGTATAACGTCCTCTAATATGTAGAGACAGCCAGGCATTGGGGAGCCATCCAGCAAATCACAGACCAGTGCAGAGCACATAGAGAGCAAGGTTTGATCTTTGCTTTATTCCCCATCTCTGCTGGGGAGCTGGAACAGTACAGGTCCCTCTGCTTCCTTGGGGTTATTTAAAACTAGTGTTTCAACCTAAATGTCCATCGACAGAGGAATGCATAAAGAAGATGTGGTACATATATACAGTGGAATATTACTCAGCCATAAAAAGAATGAAATAATGCCATTTGCGGCAACATGGATGGACCTAGAGCTGATCATACTATGTGAAGTGAGAAAGAGAAAGACAAATACCATACGATATCACTTATATGGGGAATCTAAAATATGACACAAATGAACGGGTCTAACAAAACAGAAACAGACTCACAGACATAGAGAACAGGCTGGTGGTTGCCAAGGGGGAGGAGGCTTGGGAAGGGATGGAGTGGAAGGTTGGGGTTAGCAGATGTAAGCTCTTATATAGAGAATCGATAAACACCAAGGTCCTACTGTTTAGCACAGGGAACTATATTCAACATCCTGTGGTGAACCATAATGGAACAGACTATAAAAAAGAATATATATATATATATATATATATATATATATATATATATATGTATAACTGAGTCACTTTGCTGTACAGCAGAAATTAAACACAACTCTACTCATTCAAATTAAATCAACTCTACTTCAATAGAATAAACTTTAAAAGGTGAAAGTAGAGTTTCATACACATTATGCTGGACATCCCTATGACACTGGGGTTATCTACTCAACACCCCTCTCCTAAGAACTGTCTCTCTCCCCCATCAGCACAGTAAAATGCAAAGCCATCACCTTACTGGAAGTTCACTGCAACAACTGGCTCCAGAAGAAGCGGCCCAGGCAAGCTAAGCCAATGGGTCTCCTCCAGAACTTGGGACAATAAAAAACTTGAGAATAGCCTCTCTAGTTGTTCTGATATTTCGTGTTTCGCATTATGAGAGATGAACCTGTGTGGAGTAAGAAGCAGAGACAGGGATACAACCGCACTCCAGTCCCTGGTTCCGGCTGCCTGGGTCCGGCTGCATCCCAGTTCTTCCCAGGGCTTTGCTGTTCGGGTCTTCTTTGACTCCAGGAGAACCCCCTTTCTCTTCCCTTGGTTGTTACTGCTTAAGCCAACCTGAGTCAATTTCTGTTGCATACATCCTAAAGAACCTAAACCAATACTTAATAATTGAGTTTGCTTAGTTATCTAAATGAAAAATACGCTATATAAAAATCATTTGGTCTGATTTTTTTTTTTTTTTTGCGGTACGCAGGCCTCTCACTGTTGTGGCCTCTCCCGTTGCGGAGCACAGGCTCCGGACGCACAGGCTCAGCGGCCATGGCTCACGGGCCCAGCCACTCTGCAGCATGTGGGATCTTCCTGGACCGGGGCACGAACCCGTGTCCCCTGCATCGGCAGGCAGACTCTCAACCACTGCGCCACCAGGGAAGCCCTGATCTTATTTTTAATCTCTTTCTAGAAGTATTTCTAACCATCCGACCAGGCATATTAGTACTACCTGTTCTTATTTACAAACTGTGAACACAGTATGTATACTGTATACAATTCAGTAGACAGACAGTCCCCAGCTTACAGTGGTTCAACTTAAGATTAGCAATATGCATACCGTAGAAACCATACTTTGAATTTTGATCTTTTTCCCGGGCTAGTGATACGCAGCACGATATTCTCTCATGATGTTGGGCAGTGACCGCAGGCACAGCTCCCAGTCAGCCACGTGATCATGAGGGTGAACAACTTAACAACCTTCCTGATTTTCACTTTCAGTACAGTATTCAATAAACTGCAGGAGATACTCAACACTTTGTTACAAAATAGGCTTTGTGTTAGCTGATTTTGCCTGACGGTAGGCTTACCTACGTGCTCTGAGCAGGTTTCAGGTGGGCTAGGCTGAGCTGTGATACAGGTTAGGGTATTAAATGCATTTGACTTATGATATTTTCAACTTACAATGAGTTTATTGGGACATCATAACCCCATCATAAGTCAAAGAAAATCTGTAGTGGTTAAGAACCTGAATTCTGAGGCCAGACATCCGAGCTTTGAATCCCAGTTCCACCTAGTGGATTCTGTGACATGCCACCCAGATGCCCCTTCAGAACTAAAGAATTTACTCCCCCAGCTCTAGGGAATGGTGCCACAGCAGCTGTCTAGGAACTGTCTTCTACGGAAGAGAGCTGCCTCACCCAAAGTCACAGCCCTTTTCCAGGGACAATTTGCGTAATATAAAGGCCCATGCCCCACACCCCAATTCTGGAAAACTGTGCAGGGCCATCCTTGCCCCAGAGCTCCCCATGGGGTTGAACGAAGCCTTTGTTGGGACTGCATTGCACCCCAACTTCTCCTTCTTCCCAACCCTGCTTCCTTCTCTGCCCCTGGGTGTCGATCCCAGGAGCACTCCCAGACGCACTGCCTGCGTGCACATCTCCATGCCAGAGGCCACTTCCTGGGGCACCTGACCCGCAACAACTCACTTGCTGTTAGATCTTGCAAGTCAGTCAACTTCTCTGCGCCTCAGTTTCCTCATCTATAAAATAAGGGTAATAACAGCACCTACTTCACAGTAATGTGATGATGATTCAATGAATGAGTATACATATAAAGAGCTTAGAACAGAACAGGTAACATGATATTAAGTATTATTTAACTCTTAGTTCCTCTTAAATTTACCCCACAGTAGCAAGTTGACTCTTACTTTCTTGATATACAAGTTAACTTGATTATAAAGATTCCAGTAGTTCCCAAGGGACCCTAACTTTGAACACAAAGAAGTTCAGGCTTCCCAGGTCCCTGAATCAAACATTTCCCTTCTGAGTTGGTTCCTTAAGAGTCCAAGGATGTAATAAGCCCTTAGGGCTCACAGAAGGAGATTCATCTTTTGACTGGCACTTGTGCCGGAAACAGGGCGATGGGGGTTAGCGTTGGAGCCTGATTTTTGCCAATCTGTTGTTTCTATAAGTGGCGCTTTGTACTTGTGCCCAGAGGTGCTGATGATGAGCGCTTTGCTATAAAACTAGACATAAAACATGTGAAATGGAGCCTCAATCATAAACACAAAAACTGTAACAGCAGGTTAGATTTTATGGCTCTAATTTATCTTAAAGTGAGGTGTAGCATGGCTCTTGGCATCGCTTAGACTGGTGTATGCAAATCAAAGGTAAATATGTGACCAGATAATTAAATTTAGCTCTATGGTGAGGTCAATACTGATAAATGAGCACTGACCATAATTTCTGATGAAGGGATAAATCTTCTTTTTATTATTCTATTCTGAAAGATACTTAACATGTTTTTTATACTTGCATTCACCTAGAAAATGATTATTGAATATTTTAATGAATGTTTCATATGAATCCAAGGCAAAAAAAAAAAAAAACAGAAATGGAGATTCTGTTAGGAGAAAAGGCAAGATCTGAACCACCCAGAATATGCCCTTTCTGTAAGTTAAAGTCATCACTGACTGAGAGTCCTGATGTAACAATGGGGTGGGGAGTGGAAAGAGAGCAGATATCAAAGGAGAGCTGCAGCTTGGAGAAGGGAAGAGGTTCTCCTGGGCAGTACCGTGGACTTTAAAGACCATTGTTATGTCGATAACTCCCACATCTACATCTATATCCTCTCCATAACATATGGGTCTCCTAATAAAAGTCTTCTTGAATGGCAAGTAAGTATCTTAACTATTACACAATGCTTGACCTCTCCCCAAAACGTGCTCCTCCCCTGGGGTTCCCCATCTCAGTAAATGACACCAGCCTCCTTGTGGCTGCTCAAACCGAAAATCAAGGCGTTACCCTTGGTTCTCCATTGCCCAGCACCCAGTTAGTCTCCAGACATATTTGGAATCCTTGTGCTACTTTCCATGTTCAGCACTGCCTCCTGAATCCAGCTCCCACATCACTCTCTTCTAGGATGCTTCAGCCCTGCTGGCTTTCCTTCTCTTTTCCTCAACTACCAGCTCTCTGCTCTTCACTCTAGTTACCTCAGATCATTCCCACCCTCATGCCTGTTGTTAACGCCTTCCTCTGCCTCGATGGCCTGTACTCCTGGTCTGCACCTCAGAAGCTCCTTCTTGCCACTCAAATCTTTGCTTCAGTATCTCCTCCTCAAAGGTGCCTTTCCTGATCATCCAAAATAATGAAGACATCTAGAACTTGTAGCATATCTCCTTATTTTAACTTGTTGCAAATCCCTCATCACTATTTGACGGTTTCCACTGCTTATTTTTCCAGTGGCTTATCGTCTGTCTTTCCTCCCAGAATGTACCTTATAAGAGAATAGAGACCTTGCCTGTCTCTGTCCTCACTGAATGCCTAGTGCCAAAAGTAGTGCCTTGCCAAAAACAGGAGCTCAGCAAACATTTGTTGAATGAGTGGTAGTCACTGAAAATTGGACAATCGAGTCTAAATCCAGACCTACTTGATAAAGGAACACATGTGTTAAGCCTTCCATGCTCTAGGCTCCATGGTAGCCACTTTTATGTGTTTTACTGTATTTAATCTAATCCGTATCTCTCTGCGGTAGACTGTATTATGATAATCTCAAATGTCTAAGTCAATGAAACAAAAATTCAAAGAAGTAATTTTCCCAAATTCAAACTGCTAATAAATGCAGAGATAGGTCTAGCTATAGAACCCAGCCCCTTCCTACAATCATACTGGTTTGCTAGCAGGTTACAGTCCTTCATTCATCGCTCTTTTTTATTGACAACGGGAAATAGGCGTTCATGACCAAAATAACTTTTCCTTATCCTACGTTAGCAAAATTTCTCAGATTCCACTTATATTTTATGCAATTAACACCAATTCTCTGTTCTTTATACTATTCAAGGAGAAAAGAGATTTGCATAATAATAAAGTTTAATAATAAAAATGTATTTCATATTTGTCTTTTGAAAAGAGACAAAATATATACTTAGCTCTTTGGGTTAAATTGTCCTTTGGCTGAAGCTTGCAAATAGGCAGACTGGATTCATTCCCTTTCTCCATCTCTTCTCCCCTCCCCTCTCTCCCTCCTCCCCTTCCCCTCCCCCCTCCTTCTTTCTCATGAATATTGCTCTGGGAGTTTATATCATAAATGTCATCTGGGGAACATAAGCTGGGGAAACACGGACAAGAGACTTGGCATCTCTGTGCTTTATTTTATCCCTCTACATACACCCCAAGGGCTCCCAACTTTTCCCACTTTGGGGGGGATGGTGGTGGACGAAAAAATATTTGTGGATCTTTCCAGAGTTTCCCAAAGTAAAAAGGTGGTCATTCTCCATAGATGAATTTCATTGCTTCTCTGGAATGTAGAAAACATACCAGATTTTTACAAACAGAAACATTTTTATCTTTTGGCCTGCTACACATTAAACGAGGGGATTGTACCAGATGGCCTCCAAGACCCCTGCCAGATCTAGCTTCCCAGGATTCAACAAGCAGAATGGAAAGAACACCAGCTTTGAAGTAAAACAGACCTAAATTGTTACAGTGAATCTCTCTGATCCTCAATTACTCTGTAAAACTGACATAATAAATTTACTTCTCATGGTGGGTGTAAAGATAATGGAGGTTGTAAAGACTAATAAGACCTTGGTACCAGGACTAGCACGTACGTATTTTAAATGGTGCCCATTTTGATTATTGTGGGTTGAATTGTGTTCCCCCCCCAAAAAAACATTGAAGCCCTAACCCTAAATACCTGAGAACGTGACCTTATTTGCAGATAGGGTCTTTTCAGAGGTAATCACGTTACAATGAGATCATCAGGGTGGGCCCTAACCCAACATCACTTACAAAAAATCATGACATAAAAAGAGAAGACTTGGACACAGAGATAAACATGTACACAGGGAGGATGTCATGTGAAATGAAAGTAGCGATTAAGGTGATGTATCTACAAGCCAAGCAACACCACAGACCGCCAGCCAAGCCCCAGAAGCTAGGCGAGAGGCATAGAGCAGATTCTCCCTCATGGCCCTCAGAAGGAAGCAACCTCGCCAACACCTTGATCTTGGACTTCCGGCCTCCAGAACTGTGAGACAATAAACGTCTGTTGTTTAAGCCACTCAGTTTGTGGTACTTTGTTACAGCAGCCCTAGGAAGCTAAGACGTGATTCTGAAAGGCTAATTGTTCCTGGTACGCTTGTAATATTTTTTCCACCTAGAAGTCAATGTTTTTCGAATGTTTTTGACAGCAAACTCAGTGAGCAAAGTATTTCATAATCACAAGTAATATAAAATGATATTGGTTGTTATTACCAAAAATGCACTCTGATATTCTCTATTCTGTTATTTGCATTCTCGTGGTGACCTACCAAATTAATTTCACAGCCCCCAGTGGGTAGTAACTCTGCTTTAAGAAACAGTAGACTGGACTATAAACTCCTTCAGAGCAGAGGTACATCTCTCTTCTCATGTCTCCTAACCCAACGCTGGACTTGCAGTCACCAAATAAACCCTTGATGATGGACCTTGAAGGCCAAGATATATTTGATACCTTTTTATGCTGCTACTGTGGGCTTTGTTAATAAATTTGTGCCAAAATATTCAGTGCCTGTGGGAATTTAAAAATAGTTGTTTCCTAAACAGAAACAGACTCACAGACACAGAAAACACACTTATGGTTACCAAAGGGGAAAAGGGGGAAGGATAAATTAGGAGTTTGGGATTAACAGATACGCACTACTACATACAAAATAGATAATCAACAAGGACTAACTGTATAGCACAGGGAACTATATTCAATATCCTGTAATAAACCATAATGGATATGTATATATATATGTGTGTGTGTATATATATATATGTATGTATGTATATATATATATATATATATATATATATATATATATAAAAAACCAAATCACTTTGCTGTACACCAGAAACTAACACAACACTGTAAACCAACTATACTTCAATAAAAATAATAGTTGTTTCCTGGTATTACCTGGAAAGTATGTGCCAATGATGTGAATATTCTTAAATCAAATCATATTATTATAAAAACACACGCTGGATGTTTCTCTGATACAAGTTTAGTTCTATCCTGGATGGTATTAGCTCTGTCTAAGGGCACTGACATTCCACATGCTGCTTACCACCTCCCCAAATTAGTGTATGTAAGTCAAGTGTCTTTGTAATAATAAGATAGCTTATATGTTTTTCATCAGATGATATATAGGTATTGGGAAGGAAAGAAACCTGTCCCAATATTTCATATCACATTATTACATTTTAAAAGGAATTATATTTGAAAGAATACATGCACCCCTATGTTCATAGCAGCACTATTTACAATAGCTAAGACATGGAAGCAATCTAAATGTCCAGATGAATGGATATAGAAGATGTGGGGGGGGTGTGTGTGTGTGTGTGTGTGTATACATATATATATACACACACACACACAATGAAATACTACTCAGCCATAAAAAAACTTAAATAATGCCATTTGCAGCAACATGAATGGACCTAGAGATTATCATACTAAGTGAAATAGGCCAGATGGAGAAAGACAAATATTATACGATATTGCTTATATGTGGAATCTAAAAAAAAAATGATACAAATGAAACTTATTTACAAAACAGAAACAGACTCACAGACATACAAAACAAACTTATGGTTATCAAAGGGGAAAGGGTGAGAGGAGGGAAAAACTAGGACTATGCGATTAACATATACACACTTCTATATAAAAAAATATATGAACAATAAGGACCTACTGTATAGGTAGGGAACTATATTCAATATTTTATAATAACCTATAATGGAAAAGAATCTGGAAAATTTTATATATATATATATATATATATATACACACACACACACACACACACACACACACACACATATACATCTGAATCCCTTTGCTGTACCCCAGAAACTAGCACAACATTGTAAATCAACTATACTTAAATTAAAAAAAAAAACAAAAAAAACAAAAAACTAGGGCTGGGAATTACTCACGTGCCTAAAAGCTTTATCGCTCCCCCTCGGACACTGTCCCAGGAGGACCCATCAGCTTATGCCTCAAAATTTTCTCTTGGTGTTAGCAACCACACCAGAGAAAACACCCTTCCTTCCCTCACCCCCAAGGGCAAACAGAGAACTTCAGTGCTTCACCTTCAAAGCCCTCACAGTGTGATCAGATGGACGTACATTTGGAAAACTTACAAAAGTAAGATAGGCTAACTATATAGTTCCACTTTGACTTCCCTCCATGGTATTTGCCTTGGTGGTGTGGGAGTAGCCTCAGGCAACCCTGCCAGCCATGGAAGAGTTGAGTTGGGAATATATTTGGTTTGGATTTAGTGGAATCTATTTGTGTTATTCACAGTCAACTCTGAGGTAGTAAAGTTAATCCACCAGTGGAAGAATGGCTTCAGGGAATGCTAATGCCCACTGTGCTAACTCACTTAGCATCATGACATAAAGTTGCAGGACCAAAAGTTGCATCACGATGTCAATGCTTCCTACAGTGCCCAGCACCAGATGGATGATGGTTACGGAGGAAAAGCAAGTATTTTTCTATAAGGAGCCAGAAGCCAGTCCTGGAAATCTCTTCCACATCTTATCTCTCATATTTGAAAGAAACTTAATAAAAGTTTTGCCAAAACTGACAACACTCAAAATGCACATTTTACTAATAATAAGTTGGAAGTTGAAAGAAACTTCCAACGAAAAATTAATAAAATAAAAAATTAATTTAAAAACAATAAAATTAAATAAAAAAGAAACACTGATAATCTATTATAAAGGAAATACTAATGTATCTTTCTATTCTCTTTGAAACAGTGACGGGAAACAATGTAGGCAAAAAATGTTTAAGAAAAAAAAATCCTAGAGGTGTGTCAGGAAGTATAGCAATTGCCATGCACAGGAGCAGTAAACAGAGTCAGCTTCATGGCAGGAGATCTCAGAAAATCACACACACACACACACACACACACACATCCTTCCTGAAGGAGGGGTTTTACCCCAAAGTGAAACCTGTATCTTCTGAATTGCCAAGGATGTAGGGAAGACAGGTAGGAGATGGAGGAGGCAGATAAATACAAAGAAGATTCAAAAAGAGCAGTGAAATAGAAGCCAAAATATCTCAAAATACACCAGGAGGGCTTCCCTGCTGGTGCAATGGTTAAGAATCTGCCTACCAATGCAGGGGACACGGGTTCGATCCCTGGTCCAGGAAGATCCCACATGCCGCGGAGCAACTCAGCCCATGAGCCACAGCTATTGAACCTGCTCTCTAGAGCCCGCGAGCCACAACTACTGAGCCCGCATGCCACATCTACTGAAGCCTGAGTGCCTAGAGCCCATGCTCCGCAACGACAGGCCAGTGCAATGAGAAGCGTGTGTACGGCAACGAAGTGTAGCCCCCGCTCTCCACAACTAGAGAAAGCCCACGCGCAGCAACAAAGCAGCCAAACTATGAATTAATTAAATAACTTAAAAAAAAAAAACACCAGGAAAAATGGTCTCCCGAAAGGGAATGCCTATAAATAGCTAGGCCAGGAAAGTGCAACTCAATCTTTCTCAAAAAAGTAGTAAAAAACTGGTACAGCCTCAATGCAATAATACTACAAGAAAACTGATGGGAAAGAGTAGCAAAACTTGCCAGACAAAAACATTCACCAGGGAAAGGTTGCCACAGAATAGAGGAAAATAGTGACCAAGCATTTTACCACAAATATTTTGAAGTTATTTATCTCTAAAAAGTAAGCCCATAAAGCAGAAATGCAGAAACTCAGAGAACAGATTGTGAAAAAGCAAGAAGTGGTGAGAAAAAGGAATGAAATGAATTAAATGTTGTGAGAGCTCAAGGAAAAAGTTAGAAGAAAAGGGGTATTATATAAGTGAGAACTAAAAGTGAAAGCAAGAGAGAATAAATATTGTGGGGAGAAATCAGTAATTAATATCAATTATAGACATTAGAAAAGCAATTGAAATAAGACAGATAAGAGTTTAAAAGGAAGAAAGAGAAATTGGGAGATGAACGAAAAAAACAGGCGAACGTTTCCACCATAATATACAATCAGCCTTCCATACCCTTGGATACCGTATCCACAGATTCAACCAACTGTGGGTTGAAAATATTAGTGGAAAAAAATCGAGAAAGTTTCAAAAAGCAAAACTTGAGTTTGCCACACCCTGGCAACTATCTACATAGCATTTACATTGTATTAGGTATTATAAGTAATCTGGAGGTGATTTCAAGTATACGGGAGGATGTGTAGGTTATATGCAAATACTACACGATTTTATGTAACAGACGAGCATCTGTGGATTTTGGTATCTGTGGGAAACCCGGAACCAATCCCCCAGTGGATACTGAGGGATGACTACAATTTTTGTCCTAAAAGAACAGTAAATCAGAACAAATTTTTGAAATTATGTCCAGAAAATTTCTGGAAAGAAAGAAGAGTTGAATTTACATGTTGAAATGGCATACCATGTGCCTGAGAAAACTTACCTAGAACAGTCAGGAGTAAGACAAGTCCTAGCAAAATTACTGGAATTTAAAGATTAAAAGAAATCATTTCATTTGTCAGGCAAATTGACCAAGACACTTATAAGAGAGAGAACTAGGCTCAGATCAGATTTTTCCACATCATTCAAAGCCAAAGACAGCAGAGCAATTTCTAGAAGACCCTCAAGGAGAAAAGTGTGAGCAAAGGATTTCATAGCCAGCCAAGCTGTCTTTCTGAATAAAGACTACTGAAAAACAGTGTTGCACATGTAACTCAGGGAATGTCTTTCTCATGAGCCCTTCTTGAGGAAACATCTAGACAACAAATTCTAGCCAACTGACAGATGACTGGGGAAACCGTGGCAAAGTGACTGACAGTGTACATGAAACGAATTTAACTGTAGAATTAAGATTTAAAGAAGTGTGAGGATTATGGGAACATCAGATTATAAATACCAAACAGGTACATACTCTGTGCCAGGCAACTGCCTTCATAGTTATATTCCCTAAAGCAGCACATGTATCCAAGAAGTTGTCTTTGAGAATTTTACTGCAGCATAATTTATTTTTTAAAAAAATTGAAGCAAAAAAACATTGAAACAACGTAACAGTTCATGAAAATCTACATGCACGCAAAACAGTACTATACAATGTTTATGGATAAATATAGAGTTAAAATCAAGACTGGCTACAGAACTTGCAGGGTTTAGTGCAAAATGACAATGCTGGGCTGTAACATAATATTTCACAAGGGCTGTCTTGACTTAGTTTTGAAATCCTGGCGGAAAACCTCAACTTCCCTTCAGCAGCAGTTTGCTATACCCCGACTCCAACCACTTCCCTTGTCAGACTCTCACTCTCCGGGGCCTCTGTACACGCACCCAACCACCTCCCTTATCAGGGATCCCGCACTCCACAGCCAAGTACCAGACCACTGAGGAGAGCCAACTTCTCCCTGTAGCCTGTGAAATTATTCAAATTAGCCAATCCACAGGGTTCCCCAGGAAACCGAGTTCACCCCATCGCCTGCCTGCCTTATATAAGCTGTTACATTTAACAGCTGCAGTTTGCTGTTACCCTATGGGGGCACCCTTTGTGCTGCCCTGAGTGGCATTCTTCTCCCATTTGCAGCTCTAAGAAAGAGTTCTGCCTTTCATCTATCAGTGTCAGTGTGTTGCATCCCATCAAAAGAAACTTTAAAACCTACAAGACAGGGGTGACTTGCCTTGTTCAAAACTAAGAGCATCAAACCAAGCACAGGACCCTTCTAAACACAGGACCTAAAGCCGTAAAGCTGGTACTGGTTAAAACTCTGAAACACATGTGACTCAGAAACACTGAATTCAGAACAGTATTTGACTTCTAGAGAAGGAGAATTAGACTAGCAAAGAGAACCATATCTAGGATCTTTAATTTTGTTCAAAGAAGAAAAAAAAAAAAATCTGAGCCAAAGATGGAGAAACATTAAGATTTGATAAAGCTATAGGTGATGGATATATAGGTGTCTGTCATATTTTCTGAATGCTTGAACTATTCCAATTTTTAAAAACTGATGATTACAGTAATATGTTGCATGCAGAGAATGGTTTACAATTAAATGATAAGACAGTATTCAAAATTCTTTAGGATGGTTTTTAGAGCCCAAGAACCTTAAGATAGATTTTGAAAGCAGACTACAAATGAAGGAAAACAAGTTAGGAAGAGTTAAAACAGAAAGTAGAAGGGTGGTTGCCAGTGACTGGGGGAGGGGAAATGGGGAGCTGCTGATCAATGGGTATAAAGTTTCAGTCACGGGGAGATGAAAAAGTTCCAGAGATCAGCTTTAGAACACTGCTTATAGTCAACCAAATTGAACTGTACACTTGCACATTTGTTAAGAGGTTAGATCTATGTTATGTGTTTTTTACCACAAAAAAAAAAAAACCCACCTTGGAGATTAGTGTTTGTCCCTAAGCTTTAACTTACCCAACATTTAAATGACATTACTAATAATTTGGTCTATTTTTAGCATTATAGTAAGATTCAAAGAATACATGTTAATCGTTTAATACAGTCTTAGAATTTACTATTCTAAAATAGTATATGGTACTATTATCATAACCGTATCATTGAAAAATACGAGTGGTTCACAAAGAAAACACAGCATACAAACCAAGAAAGTGGGAAATACATTATCGTAACATAAAGTGTAAAGGGGGATGAACCAAAATAAATTACAAATATTCCCCCCCCGCAAACTTCGGAAAATACATTTACCTGTATATGTGCTTGTTTCTGAACTTTCCCCTTTTCTAGCATGAAAGGGAAATCGAGACTCACGATTTTTCTGCATGTCTACCGCTTCGTAATTTTCTAAAATATATATTTTTTAAAACAGCAACATTATCGTCTGAAGACTTAGGAACCCTCATCAGTGTCAAGATTTGTGAGAGAACAACAAAGGTAAGACTGCTTGACTAGAAGAAACGGCAAGGTTGGGTACATTACCTGCCATCTTCGGGGGGTTTTTGTTGCGGTATGCGGGCCTCTCACTACTGTGGCCTCTCCCGTTGCGGAGCACAGGCTCCAGACGCGCAGGCTCAGCGGCCATGGCTCACGGGCCCAGCCGCTCCGCGGCATGTGGGATCTTCCCGGACCGGGGCACGACCAGACCCTGCATTGGCAGGCGGACTCCCAACCACTGCGCCACCAGGGAAGCCCCATTTTCAGGTTTTTTTAATTCACTATTCTTCAGCAAATGCAAGTAGGGAGTATGTCTGGAACCTTAATATCGCGGGTCACACGTCTGCCGCAGCGAGCGGGAAGGACCACCTGGCCAACCGGAGCCACGGGTCTCAGCAGCCAGGATCCCGTCGGCAACATGCGCCCCTCGCGAGATTTGGCTTCCAGCGTGTGGGAGTTGGCGCGAGAGCCCAGGTGCGTTCTGTCTGACCGTGCCACGCCCTCCCCGTGCTGGGGCTCTATGCTGTGGGCTGACCTGCGCACACCGTGTCAGAGGGCTTCCTTGCTGTCCCTGGCGTCCAGATGCTTGTAGCCAAGTGGGAACAGTGGCAGGAGACTGGAAAAGGGGCGGCCGTGAGGTCAGGTGTTTCTGCCCCGGGCTCCCACCCCCAGTTTGCAGTGGACACTTGACTCCCCAACCTGAGGCTCCCTGGACAGCCCTCTCGGAAGAGCTCCCCTTCCTGCTCTTCTTGTGCAGAGGTGGACATGGGCTCCCCGGAATTGCTCACCTCGGGGTGCTGCACGGCTTCCCCAAATCCTGCTCACACCGTGACTAGGCTCTTCTCAGACCACTCAGTTGGAAGGTGCCATGCAGGAAGAGAGGAAAGGCTACTATCAAAATGAGAGCCCCATGGGCGACTCAGCCACGCAGCCCTCCCCCGACCACTGTCCGTGTCGCTCTTTTAGTGAAAAAGAATTAACTAAATGTTATGCAGTTAAACATACTGGATTATTAGGAACACCATAAGTGTAATTATTCCATGCTTCTGAAATAAGTTTGTATTTTCGGAACACTTCAAATCATTTTAGTCGTTTACACCCCGACTCCCAAAAACATGTAAGCAGCTTAAGTCCCTCTTAAAAGAAATGAAGAAACAGAGCCACGGCCCAAAACAACTAAGTGATTTGGAATACAAGTGTCTTCCATGGAGGCTGGAATCCCCGTTTGGAGAATGTAAATCACTGCACGGATTCTAAGAGGTTTCAATGACATTTCCATCTTACTTGCTGCCTACAAGCCATAATATGCCTGATTTAACACCCTTGTTAGCTCACTACCATAAATAATGGCTTTCACCACCTGACAACCTGTGTTGCAAAAGGAGAGGTGAATTGAAATTAATAAGACCCTACATGGGTAAAGCTGGATGCCCTGTCACTCCCAGCTAAGTATTCTGGGTCAAGGGAGATCTATTTCTAGAACAAAGTTACTCCCAGAATTTTTCATCTTCTCCTTTGCAAATCAAACCCGGAGTGCCCCACTGTGTATAAAGTGGAAATCCCTAATGTTGCTATTATTACCAAGATAAGCTGATGTATGAGTGCTTATTCATCTGACAAAAATACGTAATTGTGCTGATAGTTTTCAAGCACAAATATGTTTAACAAACTGTCATACCGTTGGCATCATTATTTACAACCCAAGCTATGTACTGTCTATAGGTGGAGTCTGGGGAATCTCAGAATCTCAGGAATGGGGACAAGCCTCGTTTTACTAATTAAAATTAAAGGCCCCAGGCTTCCCTGGTGGTGCAGTGGTTAAGAATCCGCCTGCCAATGCAGGGGACACGGGTTCGAGCCCTGGTCCAGGAAGATCCCACATGCCGCAGAGCAACTAAGCCCATGCACTGCAACTACTGAGCCTGTGCTCTAGAGCCCGCGTGCCATAACTACTGAGCCTGCGTGCCACAACTACTCAGCCCACGTGCCACAACTACTGAAGCCCGCGCGCCTGGAGCCCGTGCTCCGCAACAAGAGAAGCCACCACAATGAGAAGCCCACACACCACAACGAAGTGCAGGCCCCGCTTGCCACAACTAGAGAAAGCCTACGCGCAGCAACGAAGACCCAACGCAGCCAAAAATAAATAAAAATTAAATAAATTTATTAAAAAAAATTAAAGGCCCAAATATGTAAATGATATTCACATCTTGAAAATAGTTGTCATTTGAGATTAAAATTTGTTAATAGACTGTTCAAACATTTGAAGACATATTATGACGAAATTTACAAACCCTCACCATGGATGTCAAAGCTTTTTCTCGCAGCAGGGCTTTTACCTAAATAATTTGCTTGGGATAACTCCCTTTGGCAGCAAAGAGAACCCCTGGTTGGTTTGGTTTTTTTTTTTTCCGTGAACAAGTTCTCCATGTTCGGAGGGCTTGTGAGCAAACGCAGCTCATCAAACTGCAAAGGAGACTCCAGTTGTCTGTCAAGGAAGATTTAATTAAGTTTAGGCTATTAAGCAGAACTTCTGAAGCAGATTCTTACATAAACGTTCAGGTTATTAAAATAATTTATCTATTTATCTCCTGGAGAAGCCATTCATTGGCCATTTCTAAAATTACAACTTTGAAAGACGAGCACCAGTGACAGAATTTGTTTTTCAATAAAAATATTGATAATTAGTCATATTTTTGTAGTTAGGGGGCCATTCGATTTAATTTTGGAGAGAAAATTGCCTGATTTTGTCCAGAGGATTTACTTTAAGTTACTTATGTATTCCTACATTCTCATCTATTTGTTGTGTTCTAGTGTCCTCCAATGGATATTCTCGATAGTACTGGTATTACAGAATCTGTTGAATCTGAGGTTCACCAGGTGGCCAGTTGGTACATGAGCTTTGTGAGCAAACAGTCCCTGAAGGAACCCAGTTCTAGTCTGAGCTGAAATCAAGTAACACTTATGGCACATCCGAAAATCATTCTCCTTGATAGACAATGAGTTCCAAGGTCATTCAGATTAAATTTCCTGTCTCTTCTTATCATATTGAATAATCTCAAAAGTGATGGACCCATATATAGGAAAGTTGCTGCTGAAAAATGTAAAGAGTATGACTTAAGAGGTATATGGTACAGAGTTAGGCTTTGGATGTTAAGGAAGACACAATTCTTTGATTAGCCTAGAAAATAACAGGAAGTACTCTGGAGCACATGAAGTTGATTCTAGAGGAGTTTGTTATGCAAAATAAGAAAAAATAAAGAAAAAGCACTATTACTGGACATTAATGAACAAATCAATCTGAATTATTGAGAAGTCTGGATTAGAACATATAATTTAAAGAACAGTGCTTTTGCATTTTCATGGCCACAATCAGGATGTAGTTTCAATAGATAGCCCAAGTAATTATAATAAAACCCAGGGCTATTCTTGTAAATTGGTTGTGTCCAGGGGTATTTAACAATAATATACTCCAAATTTTCTTGCTATTTCTGTTTTAAATAATCCCTCCAATTCCCACAATGTGTTGAATCTTTTATTAGATCAAGTGACCCAATTTTGATCCAGAAAATACTGTGACTCAAACTGTGGGTGGAAGGGGGGGGTACATGGAGAGGAACTTGAGGCTATTGGATATATGCGAATAACTCCTGGAAAAAATAAGAGTGTGGACCTCACCCTGTCTCCTCACAGAGATAGAGGACAACTAATATAGGATGCTTTCTGATAGCTCACAGGTGTATATATTTCCCTAATGCAATTACTGGAGCATTAAATATATATATGTGTATATATATATATACACACATATATAACTGAATCACTTTGTTGAACTACATTGTAAATCAACTATACTTCAATAAAAAATAAAATAAAATAGACCTCTAGCACTATAACTATCTGTAGGGACAATATTGCAGGTGTGATTCTCTCACTTACCCATCCATTCCATCCACGAGAATTCCAAAGACCTGCCATTGTGCCTACAAGATAAGAGATCTGGAAAGTTTCTGAGCACTGGATGGCAGTCAGATATTTTAATAAAATGATGAATCGTAGTCCCCAAGGAGCTCCAACAATTGGGTGTTAATTTCAGATTATGATGACTGTATCCTGAGATAAAATAACACCTGTGGCACGTCTTAAAAGCAAGCAAGGAATAACTCTCTGTAAGTTGAATGCAAACTTGAAAGTATATAGACTTGCACGTACTTTCCCGTAAGAACCCGATTACAGTTCTACTTTCAGTGCTGAGTCCCACTGAGCTATCCCATCAAGAAGACAATAGGCGCTTCATCAGTTCCTTCTACCATGTTTATTGACAAACATAAACTATAGAGCACAGAAGAGCATGTGAAGATACATTCATGCAAGTGTGTACATGTGCGGGAAAATGAATATGGAAATAGCTGTATCGGTAACTACCCAAGAGCAGAACCTAGCATCTCCTGAAAGAAAATCCACCAAGTTTTTGAGAGTCTATGTGAGATAATTAGCAGAAATAGAAGAATAACTGGTATTTCCTAAATGCACTGCACCAAATCTGCAATTGTACATTTTTTAAATCACCAAGATAGTTAAGATGCTCCTCTTTCCGCGATGTGGTACAGACCCAGAGCAGCTTACATGGAGAATTGCTCCCACTCTAGGTCACTTAGAGGCAGACGCTTAAGCTCCCAGAAGTTCTGATGTGACTCTCATTCAAGCATTAACATTCACAACTGTGCTCTTCCCATAAGGCTCTTGGTGTCCAGAAGCTTGTAACTTTTAGAGAATATAGCTGATCTCCCTGCTAAGTATCCTGACTACATGAACATCCTTCTCTATCCTTTAGGTAAATAAACCTTGTTTCATTCATCCATGAGCTGTCTCATTCTGAATCTAGTATTTTCATTCAGTGCAATGATCACACAGTCATTTAAAGAAAGTTAAAACCTACATATAAATTTCATTATGGAATTTCTTATAAGGCATACACTGTCTCTTGTGACGATCACATTTATTCTGGTGACAGTAATCACGCATTTCAGTAAAACCACAGCTCCAAATAGCCAACTAGTCACTACATATTTCAGGGTGAATGTCCTGGTGGCATGGCTACCTGTCTCATTCTGTAGCCTAAGCTGTAGGGCCACCTGGTCCTTTTCATAGCAATGGAAGAAGTTCAAGAAGGCAAGCCCAACCATGCAAGGCAGTCCTTTGATCAGAGCAAGTTACGCAGCCAAGCCCAAAGCCAAGGATCAGGGAAGTACGCTCTACCCATCAAGAAGTGATGGCAAGAATATGGATATATAAAACTATACTACAGAGGGGTGAAAAAGTGGTACAAATAACTCAGTCTTCCACAGTCACCAAGGTAAACAGAAAAGAGAACTACATTAGGAGATAGAAATCCTGGATTCTGTCTCATTCACCCACTCTCTATTTGAGCGAGGGCAGAACCTCTTTGAGTCCCAGGTGGGTATGGAGCAAACAGACTGAATGATTTATGAAGTTTTCTGTGATCCCAAATATTCTCTGAGCTCATTATCTCTCACTTCAAATCAATTCCTTCTCCTATCATGCATGCCATTTTCAAAGCTGTCAGTCTCCAGCTCAGGATCAATAGATTAATGCTTGATTTCTATAACTGAGCAATGACTCACTCTGGTTAATATCTCCTTTCAAGTATACTTTCTATAGGCACTGACCTTGGCCCCTCACATATATTCCTTCCTGTCCTTGACATTTAACCTTAATCATCAATTATTGAAAGAATGCCCCAGAAGGTGTCATAATTCCTATATCACTTAGCCTAATACTTTTTAATAGCCCTTACTCAAGTCCACATACAAACGTTTAGTGAATTCCTCCCCACCATTTCCTACAGGTCCCAATTCATTAGCCTGCTGTTCAGAGACCTCCAGACTCTCCTCTGCTTTCTTTTTGTTGTTCCCTCCATCCACTCCACTCGAAGAAAACAAAATCATCCAAGTGCACTAACCTTCCCACTGTTAACAAAAATTCATCCAAGCTTGGAAATAAAGCAAAAGGATGAGTACCACGTCCTTTCAATGTCATTTGGAGGCATTGCTCAAAAGGTCCACCCAAGGATTATTGAAAGGCATATACTTTGTTCAGCTCACTGTTTATCATTAAATAAAGACCTAGATGTAATGAATCACAAGTTGACATGCAGATTTTTGTCTAGTAGAAAAGATAACCCAACGTTACAGTTTACTGACTTACAGAACATCATCTAGTTTGGCCTCTAACCCTGAAGTCATATCGTTAACTTTCCTTTATTAGATTTGTAAGGATATCTAGCTCCTCAAATGCCCTTGGAACCAGCCACACCATTATACTGGTTTCCTCATTATTTAATGAGATGAATAATATCTTTGATGTGTGTTCATTTTAAATTTGTAAAACAGCTGTGTTTTTAACTTTTCGTAGCGTGTGCTTTAACATTTATCTCTTTGTGAAACCTTTTCTCATTCTTCCTTGCATTGCTCATACTTCGTTCCGTTCCTATCAGAAATGTCAGCCACTTGTCCAAGCTTATCAGAACCCTTCCTACCTCTCCTTCAAGTTTTTGTTCTAGTTCCATTTCCTAGCAAGGATCTTATCTTCCTTTAAACTGATCAGGCATTTATAGCCTGGCTTACTTTTGCTTCTTTGTGATTTCATTTATTTTTCAATGTTTATTTTGTTTTCTTGACTGTTGCTATTGAATTTTAATCATAACAAAATGAACTTAAAGTAGGTTAAACACTGATATTTATATACACAAAAAATGACAGTCATGTTGTAGTTTCTAGGACTTTTGAAAGACAATCATTGTTACCTCGGTATCTCATAGAATATTACAGAGTTTTTTTATAAAAGAGGAAAATGTTGAACAAGGAGACATTCAACATCAAAAATACATTAATTAACACTTTTATGACTTTCCTAGGCCAGCTTAGACAAGATCTGGGAAATGCTCTAAATAAATAAAGGCTTTGCAAAGTGGAAAAGAATGAGCACAGGTAGATAGAAAGAAGGTGCCAGACACAGCTGTGGAGTCAGCCTTTTGTGAGAAATCCACTTTCAGAGAATCACTTGTAAATTTAAGTAGCACCAAAATCACTGTCATCTTAAAAAGAAAGACACTAAGAAGTTCCCAGGGGTGGGACACCTAAATACTAGGACAGCTATACTTGGGCACAAAACAATGGGAAGATTCAATTCTGAGCTTCAACGACGTTTTCATTAAAAATTCTTTTTATTACGAGCTAGTTGTTTCAGCTGGGAATATGATTTAAAGACACTACCCGAAATAAAATTGAAAGAGGCTGAAATTCTACATTTTTTCAGTTAAGCTAGAAAGAAAGAAGATGTCCTTACTGCTAGCCCTTTAACCAAGTTTCTCATTCTGAGAATTCCTGGATGGCTGGGCTTATGGGTAGATGAAAAGCAATATTAAAAGCAGGCTTCATGAACCAGGAAGTTTGCGTGGCTTACCCTCTCATCTCCAAGGCTCTGTTCTCTCATGCCCACCCACTCCATCTGCCTGGACCACCACCTGATTATGTCACTCTCAGAAGCCTTTAATAGCTACTCACTGGTTCCCAAAGAAAATTCCAGTTTCTCATCCTGCCATTCAAGATCTTCACCATCTGATCCCAAACTACCTGTCCTACGGTGTGGGACGTCTATATGATATGCTACAATATTACTTCTATTTCTTCACATCTGTACCTTGTTCCTGTTCTTTTCCCTGCACGGCACATCTGTTGTCAACCATCTCTGCTTCTTCTTCTAGGTTCTACTCAAATACCACATCATCCTTGAAACCTTTCCCAGTCACCACAACTCAAAGTTTTTCTTTTTCTAAATTCCTATATCTTTTTATTTTGTATTATTTTGTTTCATTGGGGTGATCATTTGACAATTTTTCTGTTTTCTCCCCATAATCAGACAATACAAACATCTTTTAATGAATCAAGTTGACCAGAAGGTTGACAAGCCTATAAAATTCTAGTTAATTCAAACCAACCTCTTGGTTTGACCTGAGCATGACCCTCTGAAAATGCGGTGCCGAATCGATAGGACACCAACTCTCCCTTCCAAGACAACTGTTTAACAGTTTTAATCAAAAGTTAATTGCAATTGCCTAAAGAACCTTCAGAAAACTCTGAGGTCAGAGCCTCTGGTGCAGGCTGGGTTCAAGATTTTTGTGCAGGGTGTTTACTGGGAGCGCAGGGCAGGAGGAGGGCTGGGCAGTGGGAGCAGTTGGGCTGCAGTGCAGTCATGACTAATTCCTCATTCCACGGGGAGCTCTGCGGCTGGGATCGCCCTGTTCACGCCAGGGGGGACCCAGACCTTTATACCCCTGAATTGATGGATCACTGGAAGTGGGCTGGCCCCAGAGGCAGACACCCTAGGGCAAGGTGGAGCTCCTCAATGGAGACAATTCTCCAAGACTGCTGAGGAGACCTCTCAGTGGACAACCTCCAGAGAGGAGGGAATAAATCCTTCAGTCCTGAAGGAGAGATTTGGGCCAGTGAAGTCCAGTATCCACAACTAACTCTAAATACCAATACATCTAATGTCCTTTTCATTAAGCACTAGAGTTTGGTTTTGTTTGTTGAACACACTTTAATTCTTAAGGTGTAATTCTGTTTATGCTCCTTTATTTGTGTTTCTTGTATATTATTCCTGTCTGAATTCCTGATACAAGTCTGAAACATGTATCACAGCGCTTTTCCCTAACCTCAGCAATTTTGATTCTCAAAACAAATGAAATGTGTGTTTGTATCTCTTCCTTTGAGCTAATTGTCCTATTGCAACAAGAATGATAAATAGAAAGACATATTTAGAAAGTAACGAGATCTATCATTGTTTTTAATCCTTTAATACTTCCATAAAATTAACCACTGGTTTATCTATCAAGTTTGTTTCTTCGAACAGACAGATATTTAGTGTATTTACTCCTAAATATTTACAGCTGCACTGTTTATATACATTTGTATACAAATTTGTGTTACGAAGATGATCTTATTGTAACTGATTAACCTTAGGCTTACTCTGCAGCCAGGAGATGGTGCCTCTTTGTGAGGTCTCTCCTTGGACGACTTCTGGAGAGGCAATGCATAAGAGGCTAAGAGCATAGGTTTGGGATTAAACAAGACTGCTAAGAGGAATGGAATGTAGGGTTTAAGAGCATGGATCCTGGAGTCAGACTGCCTGGGTCCAGCCAAATTCAAGCTCCACCAATTATGTGCTGTGTGGTCTTGCATATTTCACTTAATCGATCTGTGTCTTCGTTTTCTCAAATATAAATGGGAAATTAATCATAGTATTATCTTATAGAACTGCTGTGAGAAATAAAAAACACATAAAGTATTCAGAGCAATGTCTCGACACACTTAGAATGTAATCAATTGCTGTTTATTATTGTAATTGTTATTATTAAAAGCTTCACATTCCAGCTTTAAAAAAAATAGTAATGAGAAAGAAAGTGAAGTATGTCCTACTGTCATACTGCAGAAACTTCTTTTTATTATACTTAGGGATGTATCTAAGGCAATAGTTTATAGCATAAAGCATTCTGAGGAGTCAGCAAACATCTGGCAAATTTGGACAAACAGGGTAATTCAGGGTCCTACATGGATTTATTTGTCCCTTGGGACTAACTACTAGTTTTGATGTCTTTGCTTTTAGAGTTTATCAAGTGCTTTCACATACATTATTTTGTCATTTTATCAATGATTCTGCAAAATAGCCTAAGATGATAACTTTTTCTAAATTTAAAGGGACAAAGTATAACCCAGAGAGCTTGAGTGATCTTTTTCTGCATCACACAGCAAAGCAAGGAGAAGACTGAACCCTTAGTCCCGCTATTCTAAGTACACAGACAGGTCTAATATCACAGCAGCAGCTGTCAACTATGACACAGCCATCCACTGTGGGACCCTCACAAGTCATCTGTTACTGGAAACATGTGAAGCTTGCAAATGATGGACTTTTATTTATAAGGAGGGGTTGTTTGCATAAAAAATCTATCTCGTGCTCATTTGTGTTCAGAAATGCTTTCTCTAGTAAAAGGAAATGGCTCCCGGGGAAGAAGAAAGTTCAGGGCTTTGATAAGCCTAAGGGAGTGTGTCTTGCATATGAATGTTATTTATCAGGTGAGTCTTGGTGGCAAGTGTACTGCATCACCCTGCCTCTATGATCTATGACCATGTTTCCCCCTTTATATTTGCCTCTCTAGACAGCTCCTGAATTTTGGCTTCACCTCTAGAACTCTTTTTCAAAATAGAGTTAACCACATATTAATTCCCTAAAACAACTAACTAGCTGCTTGTAGGTTTTTACTAATCGAAGTTAGTCAAACCCAGGCTCTCCTGTCCTCTCCTCCATCTCCCATGCCTAGTTGCTTTTCTTCTTTTGTACCTAATTCTGCAGCATGAAAACATTTCATCAGGAAGGAGTTTATGAAGCGTAGGGGACTAAACTCAGAACAACAATGAGAATATTTACCTATTAGCAATTGCAGAACTGCACCCAGCGTTTCAACTACATGACAGATGACCAGGAACCAAGGAAGACTGGCAGAGCAGTCACCACCCCACCAAGGGCATTGCACCATTACTAAAAATACATTGGCCATATTTTGCACACAGTAGGGCTTTTAAGGAACAACAAGATGATAAAAGAAAATCAATGTCTAGCCAACAAATTTCCATTAGTCACAATAAACTACGGAACTTACAGTATATTTTAGGGTAAAGAGAAGTTCTCAGATCTTTCTAAACATCCTTCTTTCAGCAGGGGACACACACATCTTGCTTAGATAAGACTGAAAATAAATCATATAGGACACACAGTGTTGCTAGAAGAGAACGAAGCTGATTTTTTAACAAGATGATTCCAAAATATAATCAAATGAATTAGAGGAGTCACCTAGAAGGCTATACAATGGATGACTCTAACTTAGTGAAACTTATTTCAAAAGCTACACATAAAAATGAATTTCCCTATGGGTAAATGGATAAAGAAAATATGATATATATTAATATAAGCCACACAGATATACAACCGAATATTATCCAGTCATAAAAAGAAGGAAATCCCGCCATTTGTGACAACACGGAAGGACCTTGAGGGCTTTATGTAAGTGAAATGTCAGAGAGAGGGAGAGAAATACTGTATGATCTCACATATATGTGAAATCTAAAAACAAAAACATAAACAACCACCAAAAAAAACCCAAAAATGAACTCAGAGTTGCAGAGAACAGATTGGTGGTTTGCCAGAAGCAGGGGGAAGGGGCGGGTGAAATAGTTAAAAATAAGTAAGTCCTGGGAACATCATGTCCAGCACGGTGACTATGGTTAACAATACCGTGTTGTATATTTGAAAGACGTTAAGAGAGTAGATCTTGGGCTTCCCTGGTGGCGCAGCGGTTGAGAGTCCGCCTGCCGATGCAGGGGACGCGGGTTCGTGCCCCGGTCCGGGAAGATCCCACATGCCGCGGAGCGGCTGGGCCCGTGAGCCATGGCCGCTGAGCCTGCGCGTCTGGAGCCTGTGCTCCGCAACGGGAGAGGCCACAACAGTGAGAGGCCCGCGTACCGCAAAAAAAAAAAGAGAGAGTAGATCTTAAAAGTTCTTATCACAAGAAAAAGAATTATAACTATGTGTGGTGATGGATGTTAATTAAACTTATCATGGTGATCATTTCTCAATATATACATATACGGGATCATTATACTGTATACCTGAAACTAATACATGCTTTGACGTATATGTCAATTTTACCTCAATAAAAAAGAATGCGTCTCCCCTTTGTATTCTTCTTTAGGGCAGGGATACCTGCGATACAGCTTTGGCCCAGAACATTTTAGAACTCCTTTTTGTGACTGTCCTCAGAGCAATAACAGTAACTGCCAATCGCTGAGCTCTTACAAGAGTCCATGAACTTACAAATCTCCTTACACATTTCGTCTAACAAAATCCTTCACAGCAGCAGCCTGAGGCGTTCCAGATGGCTCCCGGAGATTACAAAACTTAAAATGCCAAGTTGGTCCCAAGTCACGGGGCTGGCAAGGAAAGAAGCTAGCATCTGACCCGTCTTTCTCCTTCCAAATCATGTCACTGTGCAGTCACACAGGTCACATCATGAAGTCAGTCAAATTCACGACTTTGCACACTGTGACAGTTCTGCAAGCTCGTGTGGACGGCCCATGGTTTCCCAGTCTCCACTCCAAGGATACCAAAATGTAAGAGAGAAGTCACCAGAAAATGAGATATAGGTCCTCAAGGGGCTTATGAGATGGTGAGGTTGGTCTCGGTTAGTACCAGGCTCTTGCCAAAAGATAAATCTGTCTGCAAAGGATAAAGCTTCGCCACCACTGGAGATGATTTTAAAAATGAGGGGATGGGGCTTCCCTGGTGGCGCAGTGGTTGAGAGTCCGCCTGCCGATGCAGGGGACACGGGTTCGTGTCCCGGTCCGGGAAGATCCCACATGCCGTGGAGCGGCTGGGCCCTGAGCCATGGCCGCTGAGCCTGCGCATCCGGAGCCTGTGCTCCGCAACGGGAGAGGCCGCAGCGGTGAGAGGCCCGTGTACCGCCAAAAAAAAAAAAAAAAAAAAAAAGATTTCTCATTGTGTAGTTCCAAATATAAATATAAGGCTACAGAATTCCTTCTCTGGCATATTGTCATATCTGCCCTGAGTAAATTTTACATGCAAGGTGTTGGTTGTAATATCTACACACAGAGAGAGCTGAGACTTCCTTAGGTTTACACAAAAGGTTGTGGGAATATACTGTATCTAGTTCCTAACTAGAGTTTGTTTAATAACTGAGAATCCAGAAGCTACCACCCAAGAAGGGCCTCAATGCCAAGAATTCTCTTATATTCCAGCTTCTTCAATCCTCCATGGGTAGAACAACTTAAAATTACTTCCAAACCCCATTTTCCAGTGGAGAGAGAACTACGCTAGGCTTCCATTGTGCTAGGGATGGTAGATGGCAGCCTTTCAGTTGTTCATCCATTCGGTCAACAAAGTGAATTAAGCACCTGTTAATGAATTAGACACTGTGGGTTAGGGGCTCAGGTGGTCATCTAAGTTGGGGTCAAGATGAGGTAATGATAGGCCACGCCTCCACCAAGACCACCCACTAGGGAAAAATTGGAAAGACCAGAAGGAAAAAGTTACTCTCCTTTACGCATGAGAACTTCTTATCAAGGAAACAAAACATAAGAAAGGAACAGACTCCTGACTCCCAGAGGCCTGCAATTCTAGCAGTAAAACTTGGCAATGGAAGCCCTGCTATTAGCATCATGTGGACTGTGGTGTGACCTACCAAGCATTTACCCTCAGCCCTGTCACCACTCCTGTAACCACTAATGGAGATGACACTTCATACAGCTGCCAGGCACTTGGGTTAATACAGTCACTTGGGAATTTGGATTCCATCTTCAAAGCATTCCTGACATTATATTGTTTTCTCTACTTTGGTGTCTATTTGAAACGTTTCCATAATAAAGTATTTTTAAATCCCTGGCATACAAAGGGTCATCAGGCTTCACTTGAGCTTTTCCAGAAGTGAGATCCTACCACTCCATAAAGTTTATATTCAGCTGAAACTTGACTTCCTATCACGTCCACCAGTTGACCAAAGTTCTCTCCTGTGAACTACATAAAAGTAGTTCTTTACACAAAAGTAAATCTCTCAACAAGAGAATCCTCCAAATAACAGGATGGTTATTAGGTGTATAATTTACTATCCAAAATGGGGACAAATTTTGAAGGTAAAAAGCGGTACTAAAATAATAAATATATTCTACAAGGAAGATATACAGATTGCCAACAAACGCACGAAAGGATGCTCAACATCACTAATTGTTAGAGAAATGCAAATCAAAACTACAATGAGGTATCACCTCACATCAGTCAGAATGGCCATCAACAAAAAAGTCTACAAACAATAAATCCTGGAGAGGGTGTGGAGAAAAGGGAACCTTCTTGCACTATTGGTGGGAATGTAAATTGATACAGCCACTATGGAGAACAGCATGGAGGTTCCTTAAAAAACTACAAATAGAACTACCATATGAGCCAGCAATCCCACTACTGGGCATATACCCTGAGAAAACCATAATTCAAAAAGAGTCATGTACCACAATGTTCATTGCAGCTCTATTTACAATAGCCAGGGCATGGAAGCAACCTAAGTGTCCATCGACAGATGAATGGATAAAGAATATATGGCACATATATACAATGTAATATTACTCAGCTATAAAAAGAAACAAAATTGAATTATTTGTAGTGATGTGGATGTCTGCCATACCGAGTGAAGTAAGTCAGAAAGAGAAAAACAAATACCGTATGCTAACACATATATATGGAATCTAAAAAAAAAAAAAAAGGTTCTGAAGAACCCAGGGGCAGGACAGGAATAAAGACGCAGATGTAGGGAATGGACTTGAGGATGCAGGAAGGGGGAAGCAAAAGCTGGGACAAAGTGAGAGAGTGGCATGGACACATATACACTACCAAATGTAAAATAGATAGACAGTGGGAAGCAGCCGCATAGCACAGGGAGATCAGCTCGGTGCGTGTGACCACCTAGAGGGGTGGGATAGGGAGGGTGGGAAGGAGACGCAAGAGGAAGGGGCTATGGGGATATATGTATGCGTATAGCTGATTCACTTTGTTATACAGCAGAAACTAACATACCATTGTAAAGCAATTATACTCCAATAAAGATGTTAAAAAATGTAAAAAAAAGAGAAAGAAAGAAAAGAAACATAACCCCTCAAAAGATTAAAAAAAAAAACAACAAAATGCTGCATGGACTTGCTGTGAGGGCCAAAGGTGGAGATATAAATACAACCCCTTACAAACTGTAAAGTCTAGAACACATAGAAGGAATTATGACTATTAGTAGTACAATTTAGTAAGTGGAGAGCAAGGGGGAAAGAGAACATACTATAATTAAAGTCTAAGGTGGCTGTGCATTTGGGGAATTATTTAGATATAGTCTTTACTTTTTTTTAACAATTAATATACTTTACAAAAAACTCAATAAAAGGGAAGAAAAGTTTCAAAAAAAATACTGAATGCTACTGCCTTGATACCATAACAAAAAATTTTTATGCTCTTTTAAAGCTGTTTTTGGAACTAAATTATTTTTTTCTTAAGGACTTTAAAACTCTGAAAGCATCAAAATTACAGGGATAGAGAGTTTATGAAGGCTTTTATTTATCACTTCAAAATAATTCAGTCAGAGAGCCTCTAACATTTTACTCCTGGCACAGAAAAAACAACCTACCAAACTTTTAACACTGGCTAAGTTATGAAGCCAGATTTTCAAAATTTGATTTATTAAAATCAGAACTATTTTTTAATTTAAAATATTTCACAACATAAATGTGATCAAAAAATAATAACTCTCACTTCAAATAAGCCCTTAGTTTTTATTGAGGGCATTTATGACAGTCCATAAATTCACTTGCCATAAATAAGAAAATGCAGTTATTCCACTGTATTTATTTCCCCGGTGTTTTTGTAGGGGACAGTTGACTTCTTTATCCTACTGCCCATTATCCTACCATGCATCAGCCTACTGCCCATCTTATTTGGGAAGAATTCTCCTGATTCAAGGGATAAGAGAATTCTATCTTCTACTACAGAAACTGAAGGATCCAGATATCACCTCTCCCTGACCCCCTAAAGAGCCAGCTCATGATACTGAATCAGTGAAATCCTTCAGCTTTGACCTTGAACCTGCAAAGATGCAGGTACATTTGAAGACATTAGCATAGTAGTACTGTGAGGCTTGCAAAGGTGCCAAGCGTGGTATCCTTAGCATGAACTAGACTGTATTCCCTGATTTCTAACCGAGACTCATTCTCCAGCTTTTGAACGGAAGTTTTTTAACTGATCATTATTCATCCAGGAAAATAATTTCTCCTTAAGTTTCCAGAGTTGGTGTTGTTGCTTACAATAAACCCTCTGGTGAAGAAATTGGTATTTGTGAATAGACTGTAGACAGCAGATGCTTAGAGAAAGGAGGATTCTTGGGTTTGATACTGCCTAAACAGTGCTGAAGGGGAATACAAATCTCCTGTTCTTAACGACAGGTGAAAATCTGGCAATGCAGGTTTCAAGACTATAGGGCGGAGTAGTTACTTGTAATCATACTGGAAAGCTTAAAGAGAGAGAAAGAGGGTAAAACCTGTGCTGTCCATATGGTAGCCACTAGCCCCATACGGCTAAATAAACCCTGGATACCTGAAAACTTAGTGCTTAAGAACAAAAGAATGTAAAATATCTCATTTCTAATTTGCATACTGTTTATATGTGGAAATGATAATATTTTAGGCATATTGAGTTAAATAAATTATAAAAATTAAAAACTATATAATAAAGATATTATAATTGTTAAAATTTGTATTTATTAATTGAATATTAGGTTTTAATAGAGCGGGAGATCTATTAAAAAGTTCTAATCAGAAAGGATTTTCAAAAATAAATTGCTTTCCAGAATGTAAAAATAACATATTTGGGACAGATGCTAAACCAGATGGGACGCTGAGAAACATGCATGAACAGGGAATGACCCAGGTGAACTGAACCATATGTTCACCCTAGTTACCATGTCTCATCATCATTTCCCTTGTTCAGGTTGAACATCCCTGAGTCTTTGAACTCTGGGTCTCTTCAGTATCCAATCTCTTTCATCTGACAATATGCACTTAAAATATGGTACCAAAAATAACACAATCATCCTGATGAGTTCTGACCAGTGTCCATTACAATGAAGCCATCACTGCCATTAATCCAAACAGTATATTCTCCTAAAACTTCCCTCAGATTGCATTAGCCTGCCAAGCAGCTGCAACTGTATTGTTGGCTCCTATTCAGCTTGTAATCAACTGAAATTTTCTGCACATAAAGCCCTACTAAACTTGGTTTTCCTCTTTATAAACATTCATAAAGGATTTTATTTTTCATGCCTAAATTCTGGAATTATATCCTGTTAGTTTCAGGCCATCATGATAGACTATTAATATAGCTTTTGCTGAACCGCTTGTCATCAAATATATTGTCTGTTCTTCCAATATTTTGTGACATCCGAAGTTTGTTAAGCAAATTCTATGTGTTTTTAATCCAAATTGTAATTAAAATGTTTGACAGAACAGGGCCCAAACTAATCTGGTTAGCCCAATTAGTTAACATTTTTCAGCCAGGTAAGAATCCACCTAACTCTTCTGACATTAGGTCCATATTTTTCCATTTAATCCAAAAGAACATCATGAGTGGTATCAAATAGGCCAGAAGATGATAGAATCCTCAAAGTAATTGTTTACATTTTACATGAGGGGAGAGGGTTCACGTTGGCAGTGTAGGAAGATCCTGAACTCACCTCCTCCCGTGAACACATCAAATACACAACCACATATAGAACAATTCACCACACTCTAGCTGCAGCATTCCATAATTAGGAGGGACCACAAAGGTATGAATCTTTTCCATGAGGAGCAAGTAATTCAATTTTCACATCAGGCACCACAACTCCTAGATCCTGCACAGGAGAGACAAGCCTCCAAAACACTTTGCTTTAAAAACCAACTGGGAATACACACAAAACTATAGAACTGCAGGGAACAGAAAATCCACTCTCAAAGTACACATTCGCAGACTCACTTGACCCAAAAGGCCATCAAAAAAATTTTCAGCAGAAACCTTATGAACCAGAAGGGAGTGGCATGACATATTCAAAGTGCTGAAAAGAAAAAACTTTCCAAATAAGAATTCTCTACCCAGCGAGGTTATCATTCAGAATTGAAGGAGAGATTAAGAATTTCCCTGAGAAGCAAAAGCTAAAGTAGTTCATCACCACTAAATTGGCCCTATAAGAAATGCTTAAGGGACTTTTTTAAGCTGAAAAGAAATGGCACTAATAAATAATAAGAAAGCACACAAAACTCTGGAAAAGGTAAATACATAATAAAGGTAGTGTACTGATCACTTATAAAGCAAGCATGAAGGTTAAAAGACAAAAATAGTCAAATTAACTAAAATTATAATAATTAGTTAAGGGATACATAAAATAAAAAATGTAAAAGAAGATACAACATTTATAAATGTATATGCATCCAACAAAGAAGAATCTAAATATATAAAGCAAGCACTAAAAGACTTGAAGGGAGAAATTGAAAGCAGTACAATAAGAGCAGAGGACTTTAACACCAGACTTACATCAATGGATAGATCATCCAGACAGAAAATCAAAACGGAAACATGGGTCTTCAATGACACATCAGATCAGATGAACTTAATAGATATATACAAAACATTCAATCCAAAAGCAGTAGACTATACATTCCTCTCAAGTACACATGAAACATTCTTCAGGATAGATCACATGTTAGGTTACAAAAAAGTATCAGTGAATTCAAGAAGACTAAAATCACATCAAGCATCTTTTCTGACAACAATGGGTGAAACCAGAAATCAATTACAAGAAGAAAACTGGAAAAAAAAACCCCACCAAACATGGAGATTAAAAATATGCTACTGAACAACCAATGGTTCATCAAAGAAATTAAAGGAAAAATAAAATACCTGGAGACAAATTAAAACAGAAATATGTTATACCAGGGGCTATGGGATAAAGCAAAAGCAGTTCTAAGAGGAAAGTTCATAGCAATACAGACCTACATCAAGAAATAAGAAAAATGCCAAATAAACAATCTAACTTTACACCTAAAGGAAACAGAAGAAGACAACAAAAACGTTCAAATTAGTAGAAGGAAGGAAATAGTAAAGATCGGAGCAGAAATTTAAAAAATAGGGACATTAAATAAAACAGTAAAAATCAATGAAACTAAGAGCTGGTTCTCTGAAAAGATTAAAAAAAAATCAAATAATCTTTAGCTAGACTAACCAAGAAAAAAAGAGAAGACTCAAATAAATAAAATCATAAATGAAAGAAGAGAATTTACAACTAATATCAAAGAAATACAAAGGATCATAAGAGACTACTACAAACAATTATATACCAATAAATTGGACAACCTAGAAGAAATTGATCAATTCTTTAGAAACATAATCTAAGAAACAAATCATGAAGAAATAGAAAATCTGAATAGATGAATTACTACTAAGGAGACTGGAACTGTAATAAAAAATGTTCCAAGAACAAAAGCCCAGGCCAGATGGCTTCACTAGCAAATTCTATAAAAATTCAAAAAAGATTTAATAGCTACCCTTCTCAAAATCTTTCAAAAAATTGAAGAGGAGAGAAACATTCCAAACTCATTTTATAAAACTAGCATCACTCTGATATCAAAACCAGACAAGGACCCCACAAAAATAGAACATTATAGGCCAATATCCTTATATATACACATCACATCACATTAACATCACATACATTAACACATACATGACATTAACAGAATGAAGGATAAAAATTGTATCATCATCTCAACTGATGCAAAAAAAGCATTTGACAAAATTCAACATCCGTGTATGACAAAAAAATCTCAACAAAGTGGGAATAGAGGGAACGTACCTCAGCACAACAAAGGCCATATACCACAAACCCAGAGCTAACATTCTCAACTTTTCCTCTGAGATCAGGAACAAGACAAAGATGTCCACTCTCACCACTTTTATTCAACATAGTATTAGAAGTCCTAGCTACAGCAATTAGGCAAGCAAAAGAAATAAAAGGCATCCAAATCAGAAAGGAAGAAGTAAAACTGTCACTATTTACAGATGACATGATACTATATATAGAAAAACCTAAAGAGTCCACCAAAAAACTATTAGAACTAGTATATGAATTCAGTAAAGTTGCAGGATACAAAATCAATATACAGAAATCTGTGGCATTTTTATACACTATTAGCAAACTATCAGAAAGAGTTCATACTACTCCAAGCAATCTACAGATTTAATACAATACCTATCAAAATTCCAATGGCATATTTCACAGAACCAGAACAAATAATTCTAATATTTGTACAGAAACACAAAAGACCCTGAATAACCAAAACAATCTTGAGAAAGAAGAACAAAGCTGGAGGTATCAAGTTACATAATTTCAAACTATACTACAAAGCTATAGTAATCAAAATAGTATGTTACTGGCACAAAAACAGATACACAGATCAATGGAACAGAATTGCAAGCCTCGAAATAAACCACATAAATTGACACATATATATATACACATATATATGTATGATTAATTTACAACAAAGGAACAAAAACATACAATGGAGAAAGGACAGTCTTCAATAAATGGTTTTGGGAAACTGGACAACCACATGCAAAAGAATGAAACTAGACCACAACATACACAAAAAAATTAACTCAAAATGGATTAAAGCCTTGAATGTAAGTCTTGAAACCATAAAATTCCTAGGAAAAAACATGGGTGGTAATTTCATTGACATCAGTCTTAGCAATGTTTTTGAGAATCTGACTCCAAAGGCAAAGGAAACAAAAATAAAACTAAACAAATGGGACTACATCAAACTAAAAAGCTTCTTCACAGCAAAGGAAACCATCATCAAAGGAACCTACAGAACAGGAGAAGATATTTGCAAATCATATATCCAATAAGGGGTTAATATCCAAAATATATAAAGAACTCATATAACTCAACAACTAAAAAACAAACAACTCAATTAATAAATAGGCAGAGGATCTGAGTAGACATTTTCCAGAGAAGACATACAGATGGTGAGCAGGCACATGAAAGTATGTTCAGCATCACTAATAATTAGAGAAATGCAAATCCAAACCACATGGGATACTACCTCACACCTGTTAGAATGGCTATTATCAAAAAGCCAAGAAATAACAGATGAAAAAAAAAAAGAAATAACAAATGTTGGGGAGTAGGTAGAGAAAAGGGAACCCTTGTGTACTGTTAGAAATGTAAATTGGTGCAGCCACTATGGAAACAAAAAACTAAAACAGAACTACCATATGACCCAGCTATCCCACATCTGGGTATAACATCAAAAAACAGAAAAACATGAATCCAAAAGATACAATATATACACCTTTTTTTCCACTGCAGCATTATTCACTATAGTCAAGATATGGAAACAACCTAAGTATCCATCAGTGGATGAACAGATAAAGAAGATGTGGTATATATGTACAATGGAATATCAGTCAGCTATAGAAATTGGTGAAATCCTGCCATTTGTGACAATATGGATTGATCTTGAAGGTATTATGTTTAGTGAAATAAGTCAAATGGAGAAAGACGGTATCATATGATTTCTCTCATATGTGGAATCTAAAAAAACAAATGAACAAACAAAAAAACAAAAAAACTCATAGATACAGATAACAGGTTAGTGGTTATGAGGGGTGAAGGGTGAAGTGGACGAAGGGGGTCAACAGTATGGTGATGGATGGTAACTGGTCTTGTGGTGGTGATCACTCCGTAGTCTATACAGATGTTAAATTATAATGCCATACACCCGAAACAGATGTAATTTAACAAAACATTACATAAACCATTTGCCCTAACAGTTTACTCATGTGTTTGTCTTGTTAAACAATGGGAAAATTTTGCAACAGTAAAGATACCACACAATCCAGGTCACTTAACAGCTGTTAAATGCTGCCTGATGAGCACATTATCCAGAAAGAAAAGGACAAGGCATGTGGAGTACATTTGGCAACCAATTACTTTGATTCAGTACAGATGTTACATCCTCCTATGCCCTTCTTTGCGGCATCTCAATCTCACTGATGGGACACTCTGAGTTGTTTTCTATCCAAGGTTCACACTGAAGCTAGGCTGAGAAGTGGTGGTAAAGACCCACCATGACTCAATGGGAGGGGTTAATTCGAGCCAAGAATGAACAAGGATCAAGAGAAACCTATCATGAGGAGTGGCGGAGCATATGACTTCTCGTGCAAAAAGAGAACAGAGAGGACGCTGGAGATCTATTATATGCCTCAACAGAAACAACACAAACTCACTAAGTAAAACTCAAAGTGTCTGGAATCTGAATTACCCTAGACATGCAACAGTCGTCTCCATAAAAAAAAAAAAAAATTGTTCTAAGCAAACTATAACTGGTTTTAATTGTAAAGGATTATGAAGGAAATGTAATCTACAGAAAATGTGCATCCGGTCTGAAATCAAGCTCCAATTTCTTCACTTACTTGTTCTGTGTTTTAGTGTTTTGTCACACATGCTTCCCAAGTCACAATTTTACTACCTGTAAATGGAGCCCTTTTTTCAAGCCATGCCATGTCACAAAAAAGATCTCTGCCAACCTCATAAATTTGTTATGGAGATCAAATGTGAAGACATAAATAAAAGCTCCATACAAATATGTTTTCTTGTAATTATTAATCCTAATATTATAAATGCTTGGATATTTTTAGTGAATTTGATTCAATTTAATGAATTTGATTCATGCCTCTTAAAGGTTATGTTAAATAGGTAGATAGATGGATAGATAGATCAATGATAGGATATAGAGAGATGATAGATACAGATATGTTTACGAAAGCAACAAACTATGTTTACAGAATGCTATCAAAACATATTCTTGTAGAATCATAAGAATTTGAGCATAGAATAGAATCTTGTTTCACAGCACTGTCTTACAAATGAGCAAACTAAAGTTTAGGTGTCTTTAATGACCTGCCCATGATCGTGAGTAACAGACTAAGGCTAAAACCTAGATTTTCAGACACCCAGCCTATGTTCTTTCCACACCACTGGAATGCTAATGCTGTTAGTGATGACACTATCAGGGTTTTTCATTCAGACTGCCACAATTTGAAAGATAAATAAAACTAGCACGTTCTCAATACTGCCAAGAGACATCATGAAGCTTACCTCACTATGAAGCTGCATTAGGTAATGCAGAATTGGTGAATACAATGCATAATTTTCTCCACTCTCTTTCCTCTCTCACGGGCCAAAAAGCAGCTTCTTACTGTTGAAAATAATAGGCCAGACAGGCACTACCAATCCGTCAGAGTTGCCACATTACATAAGAATTATTTACACCTCTTAGACGTATTGGAAAGATACTGAAACGAGAAACAGGAAACTCCAATTCCTGAAACTCCCTAGCCATGTCACATCAGACAGGCAAGATATGGGTATTTCCTCATCTGCAAAATAAGGCATTTGGATTACATGACTCCTTCCCAGTTCCAATATACTCCACCTCCAGGACTAATGCCTAAGCCAGCTTAAGTTAAATGCAAGAAAAATAAGATCATGACTGCTGCAGATAAAACCGTATGCTAAGAGAAAAGAAAGTTATCTCCTTTGCGATTTATGACCTTTTCTTATTTTCAAATCAGATAATTTCCAGTATAATAGCTTATAGGGTTTAATCAAAACAGCATGGGCTGGAGCTTCCCAGGTGGCACAGTGGTTGAGAGTCCGCCTGCTGATGCAGGGGACACAGGTTCGTGCCCCGGTCCGGGAAGATCTCACATGCCGCGGAGCGGCTGGGCCCGTAAGCCATGGCCACTGAGCCTGAGCGTCGGGAGCCTGTGCTCCGCAACGGGAGAGGCCACAACAGTGAGATGTCCGTGTACCGCAAAGTACAAAAACAAACAACAACAAAAAAAACACAGCATGGACGGGCACAAAAAAAAGACACATACATCAATGGAACAGAATAGAGACCCCAGAAATAAACCTACCCAGCTACAGTCAATTAACCTAAGACAAAGAATATACAATGGAGAAAAGACAGTCTCTTCATTAAGTGGTGCTCGGAAACTGGACAGCTACATGTAAAACAATGAGATTAGAACATTTCCTCACACCATATTCAAAAATAAACTCAGATGGTTTAGAGACATAAATGTAAGATCGGAAACCATAAAACTACTGGAAGAGAACATAGGCACAACACCCTTTGACATAAATCATAGCAATATTTTTTTGGATCTGTCTCCTAAGGCAAAAGAAATAAATGCAAAAATAAACAAATGGGACCTAATTAAAATTAAGTTTTCACAGCAAAGGAAACCATTGACAAAGCAAAAAGACAACCTACAGAACAGGAGAATATATTTGCAAATGATATGACCAGCTACAGATTAATATCCAAAATATATAAACAGCTCATACAACTCAACATCAAAAAAACAAACAACCCAATCAAAAAAAAAAATGGGCAGAAGACCTGAATAGACATTTTTCCAAGAAGATATACAGATGGATAACAGGTACGTGAAAAGATGCTCATCATCTCTATTATTAGATAAATGCAAACCAAAACAACAATTAGATATAACCTCACGAAGATGGCAGAGGATTAAGACATGGACATCACGTTCCTCCCCACAAATTCATCAAAAATATATCTACATGTGGAACAACACCTACAGAACACCTACTGAACGCTGGCAGAAGACTTCAGATTTCCCAAAAGGCAAGAAACTCCCCACGTACCTGGGTAGGGCAAAATAAAAAGAAAAAACAGAGACAAAAGAATAGGGACGGTTTTCCCAGCACCACTTATTGAAGAGGCTGTCCTTTCTCCACTGTACATTCCTGCTTCCTTTATCAAAGATAAGGTGACCATATGTGTGTGGGTTTATCTCTGGGATTTCTATCCTGTTCCATTGATCTATATTTCTGTTTTCGTGCCAGAACCATACTCTTGATTACTGTAGCTTTGTAGCATAGTCTGAAGTCAGGGAGCCTGATTCCTCCAGCTCTGTTTTTCGTTCTCAAGATTGCTTTGGCTATTTGGGGTCTTTTGTGTTTCCATACAAATTGTAAAATTTTTTGTTCTAGTTCTGTGAAAAATGCCAGTGGTAGTTTGATAGGGATTGCACTGAATCTGTAGATTGCTTTGGGTAGTAGAGTCATTTTCACAATGTTGATTCTTCCAATCCAAGAACATGGTATATCGCTCCATCTATTTGTATCATCTTTAATTTCTTTCATCAGTGTCTTATAATTTTCTGCATACAGGCCTTTTGTCTCCTTAGGTAGGTTTATTCCTAGATATTTTATTCTTTTTGTTGCAATGGTAAGGACAGCCTCTTCAATAAGTGGTGCTGGGAAAACTGGATACGTACATGTAAAAGTATGAGATTAGATCACTCCCTAACATCATACACAAAAATAAGCTAAAAATGGATTAAACACCTAAATGTAAGGCCAGAAACTATCAAACTCTTAGAGGAAAACATAGGCAGAGCACTCTATGACATAAATCACAGCAAGATCCTTTTGGACCCACCTCCTAGAGAAATGGAAATAAAAACAAAAATAAACAAATGGGACCTAATGAAACTTAAAAGCTTTTGCACAGGAAAGGAAACAATAAATAAGACCAAAAGACAACCCTCAGAATGGGAGAAAATATTTGCAAATGAAGCAACTGACAAAAGATTAATTTCCAAAATTTACAAGCAGCTCATTCAGCTCAATAACAAAAAAACAAACAACCCAATCCAAAAATGGGCAGAAGACCTAAACAGACATTTCTCCAAAGAAGATATACAGACTGCCAACAAACACATGAAAGAATGCTCAACATCATTAATCATTAGAGAAATGCAAATCAAAACTACAATGAGATATCATCTCACACCAGTCACAATGGCCAGCATCAAAAATTCTACAAACAATAAATGCTGGAGAGAGTGTGAAGAAAACGGAACACTCTTGCACTGCTGGTGGGAATGTGAATTGGTACAGCCACTATGGAGAACAGTATGGAGGTTCCTTAAAAAACTACAAACAGAACTACCATATGACCCAGCAATCCCACTACTGGGCATATACCCTGAGAAAACCATAATTCAAAAAGAGTCATGTACCAAAATGTTCATTGCAGCTCTATTTACAATAGCCTGGAGATGGAAACCACCTAAGTGCCCATCATCGGATGAATGGATAAAGAAGATGTGGCACATATATACAATGGAATATTACTCAGCCATAAAAAGAAACGAAATTGAGCTATTTGTAATGAGGTGGATAGACCTAAAGTCTGTCATACAGAGTGAAGTAAGTCAGAAAGAGAAAGACAAATACCGTATGCTAACACATATATATGGAATTTAAGGGAAAAAAATGTCATGAAGAACCTAGGGGTAAGATAGGAATAAAGACACAGACCTGCTAGAGAACGGACTTGAGGATATGGGGAGGGGGAAGGGTGAGCTGTGACAAAACGAGAGAGAGGTATGGACATATATACACTACCAAACGTAAGGTAGATAGCTAGTGGGAAGCAGCCGCATAGCACAGGGAGATCAGCTCGGTGCTTTGTGACTGCCTGGAGGGGTGGGATAGGGAGGGTGGGAGGGAGGGAGACGCAAGAGGGAAGAGATATGGGAACATATGTATATGTATAACTGATTCACTTTGTTATAAAGCAGAAACTAACACACCATTGTAAAGCAATTATACCCCAATAAAGATGTTAAAAAATTTTAAAAAAAAGAATAGGGACGGGACCTGCACCAGTGGGAAGGAGCTGTGAAGGAGGAAAAGTTTGCAAACACTAGGAAGCCCCTTCGCGGGCGGAGACTGCGGGTGGCAGAGCGGGGAGCTTCGGAGCCACGGAGGAAAGCACAGCAACAGGAGTGCAGAGGGCAAAGCGCAGAGAATCCCGCAGAGGATCAGTGCTGACCAGCACTCACCAGCCCGAGAGGCTTGTCTGCTCACCTGCCGGGGCGGGCGGGGGCTGGGAGCTGAGGCTTGGGCCTCGGAGGGCAGATCCCAGGGAGAGGACTGGGGTTGGCTGCGCGAACACAGCCTGAAGGGGACCAGTGCGTCACAGCTGCCTGGGAGGGAGGCCGGAAAAAGGTCTGAAACTGCTTAAGAGTCAAGAGACCATGGCTTTGGGGTGCGCAAGGACAGGAGATTCAGAACACCACCTAAACGAGGTTCAGAGACTAGTGCAAGCTGCGGCTATCAGCGTGGAACCCAGAGACAGGCATTAAATGCTAAGGCTGCTACCGCAGCCACCAAGAAGCCTGTGTACGAGCACAGGTCACTATCCACACCTCCCCTTCCGGGAACCTGTGCAGCCCACCACTGCCATGGTCCCGTGATCCAGGGACAACTTTCTCAGGACAACACACAGCACGCCCCAGGCTGTTGCGATGTCACGCTAGCTTCTGCCACCGCAGGTTCGCCCTGCATTCCGTACCCCTCCATCCTCCCCGCATGAGTGAGCCAGAGCCCCCTAATCAGCTGCTCCTTTAACCCCCTCCTGTCTGGGCGAAGAACAAACACCAGAGGGCAACCTACATGCAGAGGCGGGGACAAACCAAAGCTGAACCCAGGAGCTGTGCAAACAAAGCAGAGAAAGGGAGATTTCTCCGTGCAGCCTCAGGAGCAGTGGATTAAATCCCCAAAGTCAACTTGATGTACCTGCATCTGTGGAATACTTGAAGAGACAATGAATCATCCCAAAATGGAGGCAGTGGACTTCGGGAGCAACTGAGATTTGGGGTTTGCTGTATGCGACTGACCATTTTCAGATTTTTATGTCTATCTTAGTTTAGTTATAAGCGCTTGTTATCATTGGTGGATTTGTTTATTGGTTTGGTTGCTCTTTTTTTTCTTAATTACTTTTTAAATTTTTTAATTTTAATATATATTTTTTTATTTTAATATCTTTCTTTTCTTTTCTTTTCTATCCTTTTTTTCTCTCTTTTCTTCTTAGCCGTGTGGCTGACAGGGTCTTGTTGCTCCGACCGGGTGTCAGGCCTGAACTTCTGAGGTGGGAGAGCCAAGTTCAGCACGCTGGAACACCAGAGACCTCCCAGCCCCACACAATATCAATCGGCAAGAGGTGTCCTAGAGATCTCCGCCTCAATGCTAAGACCCAAACACACTAAATGATGAGCAAGCTAAGGTTCTGGACAACCCATGCCAAACAACTACCAGTACAGGAACACAACCCCACCCATTAGCAGAGAAGATGCCTAAAAATCATAATAAGGTCACAGACACCCCAAAACACACCACCAGAGGCAGTCCTTCCCACCAGAAAGAAAAGATCCAGACACACCCACCAGAACACAGGCACCAGTCCCCTCCACCAGAAAGCCTACACAACCCACTGAACCAACCTTAGCCACTGGGGACAGACACCAAAAACAATTGGAACTACAAACCTGCAGCCTACAAAAAGGACACCCCAAACACAGTACGTTAGGCAAAATGGGAAGACAGAGAAATACACAGCAGAAAAGGAGCAAGGCCAAAACCCACCAGACCAAACAAATGAAGAGGAAAGAGGCAGTCTACCTGAAAAAGAATTCAGAGTAATGATAGTAAAGATGATCCAAAATCTTGGAAATACAATGAGGAAAATACAAGAAACATTTAACAAGGACCTAGAAGAACTAAAGAGCAAACAAACAATGATGAACAACACAATAAATGAATTAAAAAGCCTCTAGAAGGAATCAGTAGGAGAATAACTGAGGCAGAAGAATGAATAAGTGACCTGGAAGATAAAATAGTGGAAATAACTACTGCAGAGCAGAATAAAGAAAAAAGAATGAAAAGACTTGAGGACAGTCTCAGAGACCTCTGGTACAACATTAAATGCACCAACATTCGAATTATAGGGGTCCCAGAAGAAGAAGAGAAAAAGAAAGGGACTGAGAAAATATTTGAAGAGATTATAGTTGAAAACTTCCCTTATATGGGAAAGGAAATAGTTAATCAAGTCCAGGAAACGCAGAGAGTCCCATACAGGATAAATCCAAGGAGAAACACGCCAAGACACACATTAATCAAACTATCAAAAATTAAATACAAAGAAAAAAATTAAAAGCAGCAAGGGAAAAGCAACAAATAACATATAAGGGAATCCCCATAAGGTTAACAGCTGATCGTTCAGCAGAAACTCTACAAGCCAGAAGGGAGTGGCAGGACATATTTAAAGAGAAGAAAGGGAAAAACCTACAACCAAGATTACTCTACCCGGCGAGAATCTCATTCAGACTTGACGGAGAAATTAAAACCTTTACACACAAGCAAAAGCTAAGAGAATTCAGAACCACCAAACCAGCTCTACAAAAAAAGCTAAAGGAACTTTCTAGGCACGAAACACAAGAGAAGGAAAAGACCTACAGTAACAAACCAAAAACAATTAAGAAAATAGTAATAGGAACATATATATCGATAATTACCTTAAATGTAAATGGATTAAATGCTCCAACCAAAAGACATAGACTGGCTGATGGATACAAAAACAAGACCTGTATATATGCTGTCTACAAGAAACCTACCTCAGCGCTAAGGACACATACAGACTGATAGTGAGGGGATGGAAAAAGATATTCCACGCAAATGGAAATCAAAAGAAAGCTGGAGTAGCAATTCTGTCAGATAAAATACACTTTAAAATAAAGACTATTACAATAGACAAAGAAGGACACTACAGGGCTTCCCTGGTGACACAGTGGTTGAGAGTCCACCTGCCGATGCAGGGGACACAGGTTCATGCCCCGGTCCTGGAGGAACCCACATGACGCGGAGCGGCTGCGCCCGTGAGCCATGGCCACTAAGCCTGTGCGTCCGGAGCCTGTGCTCCACAATGGGAGAGGCCACAACAGTGAGAGGCCCGCGTACCACAAAAAAAAAAAAAAGAAGGACACTACATAATGGTCAAGGGATCAATCCAAGAAGAAGATAAAACAATTGTAAATAGTTATGTACCCAACATAGGAGGACCTCATATAAGGCAATTGCTAAGAGCCATAAAAGGGGAAATCGACAGTAACACAACAATAGTAGGGAACTTTAACACCCCACTTTCACCAATGGACAGATCATCCAAAATGAAAATAAATAAATAAACACAAGCTTGAAATGATACATTAAACAAGATGGACTTAATTGATATTTATAAGACATTCCATCCAAAAACAACAGAATACACTTTCTTCTTAAGAGCTCATGGAACATTCTCCAGGATAGATCATATCTTGCATAATAAATCAAGCCTTGGTAAATTTAAGAAAATTGAAATCACATCAAGTATCTTTTCCAACCACAGTGCTATGAGACTAGATATTAATTACAGGAAAAAAACGGTAAAAAATACAAACACATGGAGGCTAAACAATACACTACTAAATAACCAAGAGAGCACTGAAGAAATCAAAAAATACCTAGAAACAAATGACAATGAAAACACGATGACCCAAAACCTATAGGATGCAGCAAAAGCAGTTCTAAGAGGGAAGTTTATACCAATACAATCCGACCTCAAGAACAAGAAAAATCTCAAATAAACAACCTAACCTTACACCTGAAGCAATTAGAGAAAGAAAGAAGAACAAAAAACCCTCCAAAGTTAGCAGAAGGAAAGAAATCATAAAGATCAGATCAGAAATAAATGAAAAAGAAATGAAGGAAACAATAAGAATAATCAATAAAACCAAAGGCTGGTTCTTTGAGAAGATAAAAAAAATTAATAAACCATTAGCCAGACTTATCAAGAAAAAAGGGAAAAGACTCAAATCAACAGATTAGAAATGAAAAAGAAGTAACAGCTGACACTGCAGAAATACAAAGCATCATAAGAGACTACTACAAGCAACTCTATGCCAATAAAATGGACAACCTGGAAGAAATAGACAAATTATTAGAAAGGTATAACCTTCCAAGACTGAACCAGGAAAAAATAGAAATTATGAACAGACCAATCACAAATAATGAAATTGAAACTGTGATTTAAAATATTCCAAAAAACAAAAGTCCAGGACCAGATGGCTTCACAGGCGAATTCTATCAAACATTAAGAGAAGAGCTAACACCCATCCTTCTCAAACTCTTCCAAAAAATAGCAGAGGAAGGAATACTCCCAAACTCATTCTACGAGGCCACCATCACCCTGATACCAAAACCAGACAAAGATATCACACAAAAAGAAAACTACAGGCCAATATCACTGATGAACATAGATGCAAAAATCCTCAACAAAATACTAGCAAACAGAATCTAACAGCACATTAAAAGGATCATACACCATGATCAAGTGGGGTTTATTCCAGGAATGCAAGGATTCTTCAATATATGCAAATCAATCAATGTGATACACCACATTAACAAATTGAAGGAGAAAAACCATATGATCATCTCAAGAGTTGCAGAAAAATTTTTTGACAAAATACAACACCAATTTATGATAAAAACCCTCCAGAAAGTAGGCACAGAGGGAATTTACCTCAACATAATAAAGGCCATATATGACAAACCCACAGCCAACATCATTCTCAATGGTGAAAAACTGAAACCATTTCCACTAAGATCAGGAACAAGACAAGGTTGCCCACTCTTACCACTATTATTCAACACAGTTTTGTAAGTTTTAGCCACAGCCATCAGAGAATAAAAAGAAATAAAAGGAATCCAAATTGGAAAAGAAGAAGTAGAGCTGTCACTGTTTGCAGACAACATGATACTATACATAGCAAATCCTAAAGATGCTACCAGAAATCTACGACAGCTAATCAATGAATTTGGTAAAGTAGCAGGATACAAAATTAATTCACAGAAGTTTCTGGCATTCCTATACACTAATGATGAAAAATCTGAAAGTGAAATTAAGGAAACACTCCCATTTACCACTGCAACAAAAAGAATAAAAAACCTAGGAATAAACCTACCTACGGAGACAAAAGACCTGTATGCAGAAAACTATACGACACTGATGAAAGAATTAAAGATGATACAAATAGATGGAGAGATATACCATGTTGTTGGATTGGAAGAATCAACCTTGTAAAAATGACTATACTACCCAAAGCAATCTACAGATTCAATGCAATCCCTATAAAAATATCACTAGCATTTTTCACAGAACTAGAACAAAATATTTCACAATTTATATGGAAACACAAAAGACACCGAATCGCCAAAGCAATCTTGAGATAGAAAAACGGAGCTGGAAGAATCAGGCTCTCTGACTTCAGACTATACTACAAAGCTACAATAATCAAGACGCTATGGTACTGGCACAAAAACAGAAATATAGATCAATGGAACAGGATAGAAAGCCCAGAGATAAACCCACACACATATGGTCACCTTATCTCTGATAAAGGAGGCAAGAATATACAATGGAGAAAAGACAGCCTCTTCAATAAGTGGTGCTGGGAAAACTTGGACAGCTACATGTAAAAGAATGAAATTAGAACACTCCCTAACCCCATACACAAAAATAACTCAAAATGGATTAAAGGCCTAAATGTAAGGCCAGGCACTATAAAACTCTTAGAGGAAAACATAGGCAGAACACTCTATGACATAAATCAAAGCAAGATCCTTTTTGACCCACCTCCTAGAGAAATGTAAATGAAAACAAAAATAAATGGGACCTAATGAATCTTAAAAGCTTTTGCACAGGAAAAGAAACCATAAATAGAGCGAACAGACAACCCTCAAAATGGGAGAAAATATTTGCAAACAAAGCAATTGACAAAGGATTAATCTCCAAAATATATAAGCAGCTCATGTAGCTCAATATCAAAACAACAAACAACCCAATCCAAAAAATGGGCAGAAGACCTAAATAGACACTTCTCCAAAGACGATATACAGACTGCCAACAAACACATGAAAGGATGTTCAACATCACTAATCATTAGAGAAATATAAATCAAAACTACAATGAGATATCATCTCACACCAGTCAGAATGGCCATACTCAAAAAATCTACAAACAATAAATGCTGGAGAGGATGTGCAGAAAATGGAACCCTCTTGCACTGCTGGTGGGACTGTAAATTGATACAGCCACTATGTAGAACAGTATGGAGGTTCCTTAAAGAAGTAAAAATAGAACTTCCATATGACCCAACAATCCCACTACTGGGCATATACCCTGAGAAAACCATAATTCAAAAAGATTCATCTACCAGAATGTTCATTGCAGCTCTATTTACAATAGCCTGGAGATGGAAACCACCTAAGTGCCCATCATCGGATGAATGGATAAAGAAGATGTGGCACATATATACAATGGAATATTACTCAGCCATAAAAAGAAACGAAATTGAGTTATTTGTAGTGAGGTGGATGGACCTAGAGTCTGTCATACAGAGTGTAGTAAGTCAGAAAGAGAAAAACAAATACTGTAGGCTAACACATATATATGGAATCTTTAAAAAAACCTGAAGAACCTAGGGGCAGGACAGGAATTAAGACACACATGTAGAGAATGGACTTGAGGACATGGGGAGGGGGACTGGTAAGCTGGGACCAAGTGAGAGAGTGGCATGGACATATATACACTACCAAACGTAAAACAGATAGCTAGTGGGAAGCAACCGCATAGCACAGGGAGATCAGCTCTGTGCTTTTTGTCCACCTAGAAGGGTGGGATAGGGAGGGTGGGAAGGAGACGCAAGAGGGAGGGGATATGGGGATATATGTATACGTATAGCTGATTCACTTTGTTATAAAGCAGAAACTAACACAACATTTTAAAGCAATTATACTCCAATAAAGATGTTTAAAAAAAAAGATATCACCTCACACCTATCAGAATGACTATCATCAAAAAGTCTACAAATAACAAATGTTGGAGAGGATGTGGAGAAGAGGGAACCCTTGTACTCTTTTGGTGGGAATGTAAATTGGTGTAGCCACTATGGAAAATAAGTATGGAGGAATCTAAAAAAAACCCAAAAAACCTAAAAATAGAGCTGCTGTATGACCCAGAAATTCCACTCCTGGGTATATATCTAAAAAAACCAAAAACACTAATTTGAAAAGATACAGCACCCCAGTGTTCATAGCAGCATTATTTTAAATAGTCAAGACATGGAAGCAACCTAAGTGTCCATCAAGAGATGAATGAATAAAGTAGATGTGGTATATATATATGCAATTGGATACTACTCAGCCATATAATACAATGAAATTGAGTAATTTGCAACAACTTGGATTGTCCTGGAGGGTATCATGCTTAGAGAAATAATTCAGACAGGGAAAGACAAATACTCTATACTATCACTTACATGTAGAATCTAAAAAATAAAGCAAATGAATGTATGTAACAAAACAGAAACAGACTCACAGATATAGAGAACAATCTAGTGGGTACCAGTGAGGAGAGGGAAGCGGGGAGGGGCAAGATAGGGGTAGGAGTTTAAGAGGTACAAACTACTGTATACAAAACAGATAAGCAACAAAGATATATTGTGCAGCACAGGGAGATATAGCCAATATTTATTAATAACTTTAAATGGAGTATAATCTATAAAAAGATTGAATCACTATATTGTACACCTGCAACTAATGTAATATTGTAAATCTACCACACTTTAGTAGAAAGGATAACTAATAGGGTTTACGTTAGCTAGGGTTGGCCAAACATCTGTAACAAATAACCCCCAAAACACAACAGCTCAAACACATGAAAGTTTAATTCTCTCTCACAGAACAGCCCAGGCAGCGCATGTCTGTCTTCCACATGGTCATTCAGGGACCCAGGCTAATAGAGGCTACTCATCAAATTTCAAGGTAAATCCGGTCATTGCCTTTCCAGCCCACAGAAGAGAAAGAACGTGTGTAGAAAGCACATTCACCAGCTTAAAGGCTTGACCCCAAATTGCTTACATATGAGCTGGAGAGATAAATCCTTTGAGTCCCTACTTATAAATCCCTTCCACCTATGAACTCCACAGAGACCTGGCAGTCAGAAATTTACTCAGTTTGATCCAAGGAAACAGGCTTCCTGCTTTTGATTTATTATAGCCATCCATAGGAAGCAGTTCTCTTTGAATCATAAATGGAATGTATAGCTCTAAAGAGATGCCTTTCCCTGGCAGTTGAGGCAGAGCAGTGAGCAATCTGACTGGCTAAGACTGAGTGATACTCAGTAGAACTATGTTCATCTGTTACACTTGGCAAGGTTGTTAATGCACAGTGATGTTGTTTGTTATGTCTCTTCTTTAGCTCATAAGTTTAAAGAAAAAGGAAGACATGGGATAAAACAGAATTACCACCACCCCATTCCAGCAGGTCCCTCTTCACTGAGCTCTTCTACTTCTAAAACACAGCAGATGGAATGTTAAATCTAAACTAGAAAGCCTCTTGCATTCCTCACTGTCAAAACAAACCATGTGCCTCCTGCTTCTCAACTATAATCCATCAAAAGCAATGAGAGTATTTCAGACACCAGAACATGCACATCAAAGCCTATTTTAGGCAGACTTTTTTTTAAGCTTAGGCGTTGGAAGGTGAATGGGTGAACTCAAGTAAGAAATAAGTGTCCTGACGCAATGAGAATTTATTGGCATTTTAATTACAACTTCAGTATGGCAAATATCAAGACCAGCAAATGTCAATATTTCTCAACTGTGATCTGTGCTAAACATTAATATATATTAAGATTGTAACAGTCTTTATTAATTGTTTAGCACAATGTTGTCCAATACTAATATAACGTAAGTCAGTAATGTAAGCCACATGTGTAGTTTAAAATTTTCTGAGTCACATTTAAAAAAGGAAAAAGAAACAAGTGATTAATTTCAACAATATATTTTATTCAACCCAATCTATCCAAAATATTATTATTTTAACATGTAGCCAATATAAAAAATTATTAAGAAGATATTTTAGGTTTTACTTGTCATACTTTAAAATCTGGTGTATATTTTACATTCACAGTGCATCTTTGCACTAATTTGGACAAGCTATGGTTCAAATGTAGTTACCATATTGGTCAATACAGGTTTAGAATCTCTTAGAGTTTTTTTTTCAGGATTTGGGGCTTATATAAAAATTAGAATGATAAGAAAGTGTGCTGAGTATTATAAAGCATTATAAGTATTATAAACTGGACATATCTTAACCCCTAAGCCTTCCCCCAGACCCACAGTGATTTAAAATGCATGCAAACCAGAATTTACATAAATATGTTGAATAGTTATGTAACTATTTTGACTAGTATCCATGGCCAAGCATACCACAGGTCCGAAACCCCTAGCCCATACTTGCAGCCCAAATCTTGGTTCTTGTTAATAGGCTGTAAATGGAGCATCTAATTCCTCAATCCTGTCGAATGCTTTGTTATACAAGTTGTACCCAGGAGAGAAAATAGGACTGGGTCTTAGCCAGATGTGACTGAGTTTTGAGAAATCCCAAAAGGTGTCCAGTTGATGAGCTGGCCCAAAAGGCACTCATATTTTGAAAAAGAGAAAATTGGACAGCCACCTTCCAGAAACTGGAGAGCATCCCAGGATGCTCTCCAGGGGACCAACTCCATCATAGAAATGTACAAGTTGGGTCAAACAAAACAAAGTGATAGGGACAAGAGGAAGCTGGCACAGGAATGGCCGTCTAAAGGGCTTCACGTTGAAAATCCGTTTCACACTGTAAATTCCTGCGTCTTATAAGGCCTGAGGGTTGAACCTCCTATTTATGATCCCTGATAGCCCATTACCACCTAGAAGAAAAGTTCCCACAGTATACAAAAGCAGAGAACATCGGCCAAGAATTAAGAGGAAATAAAAAAAAAAAAAACTGCATAAGAACCGATTTCTGCTTTAGCACTTCATTTTTGAACCATCTGAGAAACGAATCAGCCCTCCTTAAGATACCTCATGGGTAAATAGTAGTAAATGGATTTGACAATGGTTGGATTGTGTTACTGACTAAACAAATTCAAAGATGATATTTTTAAGAGAGCTTACTTCGCACAGTATTCTCACCTAAATTGAACAGTGTCAATAAATGCAAGTTGAAAACGAGTACTTTGCCCAGAAGACTTACAAACGACCCTATTCCACGTGAGTCCTGAGCTGCCTCTTCAGCAGCTTATAATTTTGGTAACACAAACAAAATGTTCTCCTGAAGAAATGACTTCAGATAAGGATTCAAAAATGTCATGCAGGATTTCCCTGGGGGTGCAGTGGATAAGAATGTGCCTGCCAATGCAGGGGACACGGGTTCAGGCCCTGGTCCGGGAATATTCCACCTAAGCCCATGCACAACAACTACTGAGCCCGCACTCTAGAGCCCGCGAGCCACAACTACTGAGCCCTCGCACCACAACTACTGAAGCCCACACACCTAGAGCCTGTGCTCCACCACAAGAGAAGCCACGGCAATGAGAAGCCCGCACACCTCAACAAAGAGTAACCCCCGCTCACCGCAACTAGAGAAAGCCTGTACACAGCAGTGAAGACCCAATGCAGCCAAAAATAAATAAATTTATTTTTTTTAATGTTATGCAAAGAGTACAATGGGTCTACAGCCAAGAATCATGCTTAGTCAACCCATCACTTCCTTGAAAACAGTATCATTGATATGATGAGCATCATTGGAGAAACTCACAGGAAGTATCTTGAGTACTTGTAAAGATATATGCCCCTGTAGCCAGAAAGCATTAACAATATTCTTCCTGTGAAACTAACTTGGAAACAAGGTAAGGCAAGCCAGATATGTTGCTGAGTCATGAATATAGACAAATAAGCAAAAAAGTTCTCCAAAAATTTATACGTGAAAATCATACCAGAGATCCTCACCCAATACCTGAAAGGTATCTAATCTGATGGCCCTGAAATCCATAATTTTTCTAAAACTATGTGACCTCTCCATGACTCAATTTTGCCATCTATAACGAGAATAATAATACCTACTTTGTAGATTTCTTGTGAAGATCCCAATAATTAGGGTAAAGTGCTTAGAAGAAGGCCTGGTACAGAGAAAGCATTCGATAAATACCAGCTATCATATTTATAATTAAATACAGAACAATAGGGAGACTAGACAAAGTAGAGCAGTCAGAGGTTACACAAATATATGGGCTAGAACCTATGGCTATAGACTCTTTGTAGGTCCTAAATGTTCACACTCTACTTGCGGACAAGTTTTTGTGTTTTTTTTTGAAATATAGTTGATTTACAATGTTGTGTTAGTTTTAGGTGTACAGCAAAGTGATTCAGTTACATATACACATATATATATAAATATATTCTTTTTCAAATTCTTTCCCACTATACATTATTACAAGACATTGGGAATAGTCCCCTGTGTCATAGAGTTGATCCTTGTTGGTTATCTATTTTATATATAGTAGTGTGTATCTGTTGATCCCAAACTCCTAATTTATCCCTCCCCCCACTTTCCCTTTGGTAACCATAAGTTTGTTTTCTATGTCTGTGAGTCTGTTTCTGTTTTGTAAATAAGCTCATTTGTATCATTTGTTTTAGATTCCACATATAAGTGATATCATATGATATTTGTCTTTCTCTGACTTACTTCACTTACTATGATAATCTCTAGGTCCATCCATGTTGCTGCAAATGGCATTATTTCGTTCTTTTTCATGGCTGAGTAGTATTCCATTGAATATATGTACCACATCTTCTTTATCTATTCATCTATTGATGGACTTTTAGATTGTTTCCATGTCTTGGATTGTAAATAGACAACACAAGTTTTGATTTTTGATAATAGGCCCTCAATCCAGCAATTAACTCTTCTATCTTATAAACTACTTTGGTTTTACAAAGCTGATCTCAGGACACAAAATATGACTGTGCATTTGACAGGTATGATTGGGTACAGGGAAACCCCAAACAGGTACCCAATTAGTGAAGAGGCCAAAAGGAAGCATGGTCTTTAAAAAAGAAAATAGATAAGGATTCTACTTCTGAAAACTGGAGAATACTATTTTGATGCAGGTAGACTGCAGTTCGACAACCAACCAACAAAACAAAAACAAACAGAAAAAAGAAACTGCCCACCATTGAGGCAAACTGATGTCACAGAGAGAGATTCTCTTATTTCATTTGCTTAAGAGAACAGAGGAAACACTCCAGCTTCATCTTGAACAATCCAGTCATAAGCCAACAGGGTGTGGCAGAAGCCCGATCTCTGGAGCTGAGATGATTAGCACTCACCATACCCTAGTTCTCCCAGTCCCTTGCAGTGAGGTGTGTTTATGCGGCTGGGTCCTTACTAGTGAAATGTGGGACAGACCTGAGATAAGCCACAAGCACATGACCTTCCCCACCATCTCCCTCTGAGGATGCTTAGAACTCTGAGATGATAGAGGCAAAGCATGAAAGTCCATACATGAGAACTGGAAGGAGAAACTTTTACTATCAAAAGCCACTAGAACTTGGAGAAGCTAGTGTTACTTACCTTATTTCACTTGTTGACATCAGTGGTGATTTACACGCTGCTTGGATTACTGCCTGCAACTTCTTTCGCTGATACGATCAACACTGCCTTTTTCTACGTCACAGGCTTGCAGACCCAAGGAAGAAATAATGAAAGATGTGAACTCATGTCCCACTTGACTTAAGCTTATTTAATTTGCTTTCTAATGATTTTCGGACTGGTACACTCCCATTTCAAAGCGCTCCTTGCCTTGGTGATTGTTAAGATCTTGAGGGAATCCCCTCTTCTTCTCTTCACCCAAGCCACCCGCATCTCCCATCTGGACCATGGAAGTTAGTTCATAGCTGGGATCCCACTGTGCACACAATAGTGAGAATAAATCCATGCTAGCCAAGGAGGGTGAGGGGGGTATTAGCTATAGCAGCCATAGCAGTTACCACAATCTTAGTAATGCAAAGCATCTCACAGTTTCTCAGCTCCAAGTTTCTGTAGGCCAGAAGTCTGGGCACAGAGTAATTGCATTCTCTGCTCAGGGTCTCCCAGGCTGAATCAAGGTGTTGGCTAGGACTGAGAGGCCTCTTCCAAGCCCATTCAGGCCACTGATAAAATTCAGTCTCTTATGACTTGTATTTGTTTTCTATTGCTGCATAATGAATTGTATTTTAGTGGCTAAAACAAACCTATCTATTAGCTCACACTTCTGAGGGTCAGAAATCCAGGCATGGTGTGCTGGGTTCTTTGCTCAGGGTTTCTCAGGGTAAAATCTGGGTGCCAGCCACACTACTTGCCTTTCTGGAGGCTCTGGGAAAGACTGCTTCCATGCCCATTCAGACTCATGGAAGGATTCAGGTCCTTGTGGTTGCAGGCACCTGTCGGCACCGCTCTCAGCTCCAGCGGGCCACCCTCAGATGCTTGCCATATGCCTCTCCCCTCACCACCCCCGTCTTCAAAGCTAGTGGCCTAGAATCTTCCTGGTACTGAATCTCTCCCACACTTCCAACCTCTCTCCAGGGGAGAGCTGACTGCCTATCTTTTCTTCTAGAAGTTTTATAGTTTCAGGGCTTACATTTAAATCTTTACTTCATTTTGAATGTATTTTTGTGCATTGTGTAAGAAAGTGGTCCAATTTGATTTTCTTGCATGTCTCTCTCCAGTTTTCACATAACAAAACAGAAACAGAGTCATAGATATAGAGAACAAACAGGTGGTTGCCAGAGGGAAGAGGGTGCTAGGAGGAAAGAAGTAGCTGAGGGAGATTAAGAGATACAAGCTTCCGTTGCAAAATAAATGAGTCACGGGTGTGAAATGCACAGTGTAGAGGAATAGAATCAATAATTATGTAACATCTTTGTGTGGTGACAGATGGTAACTAGATTTATCATGGTGATCATGTCAAAATGTACAGAAATTTTGAATCACTATGTTGTATAACAGGAACTAACATAGCGTTGTAGGTCAATTATACTTAAAAAATGAACAAGCAACCTCATAGGAAAAGAGATCCGATTTGTGGTTATCCAAGTTGGGGGGTGGGAGGAGGGGGAATTGGATGAAGGCGGTCAAAAGTTCAAACTTCCAGTTATGAAATAAATAAGTTCTAGGGATGCCATGTACAACATGATAAATACAACTAACCCTGCTCTGTGTTATATATGAAATGGTTAAGAGAGTAAATCCTAAGAGTTCTCATCACAAGGAAAAAAATATTTTCTGTTTCTTTAATTTTGTTAGATACACGCAGATCTTGTTAGATCTTATACAGATTATGAGATGATGGATGTTCGCTAAATTTATTGTTACCATAATTTCATGATGTATGTACATCAAATCATTATGCTGAACACCTTAAACTTACACAGGGCTGTATGTCACTTATATCTCAAGAAAACTGGAAGAAAAAATAAAATTAAAAAATCAAAAATGAATAAATAAACAAATTATAAAAGCTATTCAAAACCCCTCCTCTGACCTGAAATTCATTAATACATCACACACACCTGCTATGTTTCACCACCGCTGGGAACACAGTATAGCTTTCATTTGAAAACCTCACAAAGCATTATTATACTAAATGGTAAGCAAATCATCATTATATAAGAGAATAAATAGCATATTTGAGATCTGAATAAGGTATTAGTGATACACAGATGAGTGACGGATTTACAGTATCTACAAAAAGAAGAAAAAGGTTTCACAAAAGAGATGAAATTTGAGCTAGGACTTGAAGTTTGACGAGAAGTACCTTAGCGAGAAGGGGAAAGGACATTCTAGAAAACGAATGGCATAGGTATATCCTACTGACGCCAGAATGAGTAGGTAATGTTATTTTGGTAGCATCTGCAAGAAAGCATGTCAGCTGTCCGTGTCGGCACTAAATTTGTCCTCATCTGGAATCTGAAAGTTGGATGGAAGTGGCTGTACAGTCCCTTCCTAAAGGGCACGGTTGAAGCAAGCTTCACGGGGCTGGTAGAACCTTCTGAGCACTTGAAGCTTCTGTCACCTCTTATACAAAAAGGACTATCCTTTTTGAGAGTAGATATTATGAAAGAGAAGCTTGTGGAGTTTCAAATCAAAACAAATGCTTTCCCCACTGGCAGAGCATTACATGGGCCCACAGACCTGTGGAACCCGTTGCCGCCCTGTGGGAAAGCTGTCTTGTTAACTTTACCACAGGTAAATAGTCCTCTTCTCTTCGGTTTTTATTCTTATCCCATCATAAACCCGACAAGCTAACCAAAGTGGACCGTTCCCCTTCTTTTTCAAACAGCTGTTTTTCTTCCCACTGGTTTTCTGAACACCATACTTGATAAGACTTCCGCTGGGAATTTCAAACAATAAAAGCAACGTGAATTGCCTTTTAGAAGGAATTATAGAAAGAAAACACTGAGTCTTGTACATTCTTGCTCCCCTTCAGTTGAAGAATCCTTCATATGTTGCTTCTCAGGTTCCAAAATGGGCATTCACCAAACACACCTAAAAGAAGGTCTGGAGGGTACTGTCAGAACAACACTCGCTTTTTCCAGTAGAGGTAACGCTTTAAAAATATCACCTCATGTTTGCAGCGTCCTGCACTTGACAAAGTCCTTTTCCATTCATTGTCCAGTTTAATTACTGAAGTTTGTCCAGTTTAATTACTGAAGTTATCTTGGGAAGAAAATAATAACACTTTTACATATGAGCAAATTGAGTTTCTGAGGTCAACATGATACTCAAGACACAACTGCTGGTAAGTCATTCAGAATTTGAATGCATGATTCAGGCTTTTCCTCTACAAACTGGCACTAGTTGGAAACCTCTGGATCATCCATGATCTTGACCACCTAAAGGAATCACTTAGTGTACGGATTTTTTTTTTTTTACTTTATATTGCATTTGTTTTTTTTTGTTTGTTTGTCTTGGTTTTGGTATTACAGGAATTTTATTTTATTTCATTTTTTTAATTTTTAATTTTTTTCTTACAGTATGTCCTTGTTGGTTACCTATTTTAAATACAGCAGTGTGTACATGTCATGGATTTGGGAGACTCTAATCCCTCTGTGTTAGCTGTGTGTCCCAGGGAAATTTATCTGTATTCTCTGACTTTGTTTCCTCACGTATTATATTAGTTTGCTAGTACCACAGACCGGGTGGCTTAAACAACAGAAATATATTTTTTCCCAGTTCTATGGGCTAGGAGTCCAAGATCAAGGGGTTGGCTGCCGGTTTCTTCTAAAGGCCTTTCTCCTTGGCTTATAGATGGCCACCTTTTTTGGGTATTTTCACATGGTCTTCTCCCTGTGTGTGTCTTCTCCCTGTGGTGTCCAAGGACGCCAGTCATTGGATGAGGGCCCATCCTAGCGAGCTCATTTAACGTTAATTACCTCTATCAAAACCCTATCTCCAAATACAGTCACATTCTGGGAACTGGGGGGATAGGATTTTAACGTAAAAATTGGCAAGGATACAATTAAGCCAATAACATCTATAAAATAAGAAGATGGAAAGAGTTAATATATAAAGGTCTGAGCATGATAAATTGTATCCGTTTTCTATTATTGCTGTAACAAATGACCACAAATTAGCGACTTAATACAAATTTATTATTTTACAGTTCTGCAGGTGTCGTGTCCCACATGGATCTTACTAGGCTGAAATTAAGATGTCAGTAGGGCTGCATTCCTTTCCCTAGGCTCAAGGGGAAGCTCTCTCTGTTCCTTGATCACTCAGGTTCCCTGCAGATGTAGGACCAATGTTCCCATCTAGCCATCATTTGAAGGTCATTCTCAGCATTAGGGGTCATTCCATCCCTTGGCTTGTGGCCTCCTTCCTTCATCTTCAAAACCAGCAACAGAGGACTGAGTCCTTGTCATATCACGTCTCTCTGGCCCTTATTCTGTGATGGCATTCCTCTCTGACCACAGCCTAAAGTGCTCTTCTTGTAAAGGAGTGTGTGATTAGATTGGTCTCACTTGAATAATCCAAGATAATCCCCTCATCTCAAGGTCTTTAACCTGAATCCCATCTGCAAAGTCCTTTTGTCATACAAGGTAACATATTCGCAGTTTCCCAGGATTAGGGTGTGGACTCTTTGCGAGGACATTATTCTGCCTGCCACGTAAGTGCTGGATGAAAGACAGCTATTATCTCTTTAATGATTAAAGAAAAACCTTTGCAAGCCAATGAACCTACTTACAATAATGTTGGATTGATTGGTTTGACTAAATGGTTCCAACCAGGGGACATCTGGCAATGTCTGGCGACATTTTTGGTTGTCATAGCCATAGGAAGGGGAGTGAAACTGGTCGCTAGTAGGTCAAGGTTAGGGTCACTGCTAAACATCTAACAAAGCACAGGGCAACCCTCCACAACAAAGAATTAACCAGCCCCAAATGTCCATAGTGCCAAGATGGAGAAATCTTAGCTTACCTGAACACTTTGGGAAAAGTTAATTCATCTACATAGAAATGAAATTTTTATTATTACCCAATGAACTCTCATCAGTGCTGTATCAAGTGATCTCTTTTGTTCCATGACAGGAAAAAATGGTTTTTCTTCCACTGGAAAAAAAGTATGAGATAATATTCCATGGTATCCTTATTGTGTTTGAGACATGGTATAAGTAGATGGCTGTATTCCTGTTTTAAATTCAACCTGCCCTATGAATATGGGAGTTAACATTCTAAATGCTAATATATGCATCTACTTATTTATACATATATTTACACATATATGTATATATATACATATATACACACACATATATATACATACATTAGCATTTAGAATAAGAATATATACGTATATATAAGTTTATTCATGGCTTCATTGAAAACCTAGCAAGGGCCAGACAGGCACTGTTCCAGGGATGCAGGATACATCCATGAACAATACAAACATTCCAGCTCTTGTAGATCTGATATTCTAGAGGAGGGAGACAGTCAGTGAACAAAACAAAGAAATAAATGACGAATTATGGGATGAGAAATGCTATGAGAGTCATGAGATCAGGGCTTCAGTGGGAGGGGAGGGGCCGGAGAGGGAGCCACAATGGATGTATTACATAAGGCGGTCAGGGGAGGCTGCCCGGAGAAGCGCATCTTGTCTAGTTACGAAGACCAGATGCCATGTCATTTTCTTAACCTTATTTGCAAAGTATTTGTAGTTTGTATGTATGAGACATAAACACTGAGATAGCTTTGCATTTTTATTGGATGAGAAAAATCAAGTGGAAAAGAGAGGAACCCATTAATATCAACCCATCATAAACAAAGCTCAGGGCTTGGCACTGGAGCCCTTGAGTTACAGAATCGCTATTCTTTTCTCAAAGACTCTCTCCCTTCTCACTCTGCTCCAGTGTCAGGAACCAACAGGCATATACGGGTATTGACCCTACTATGGAATAACCCCTTCTGCTCCCCACCCCACTCCAAAGACAGATTCAAGGACAGGTCAGGTGAGTTACAACTGAGCATCTGTTTGTTGGAACAATCTAATGTCCTTTGTGCCAACTGCATTGTATTTGTCATTTAAGTTGAATGAGATGAAAAGAGAAAAACAGATGCTAGAGGAAACTATCCAAAATACTACTAAACAATTCCTTTTTACACATGTTGGTCTATCTAATTTCTGCCTTTGACCAATGACTTCAAAGTCAAAGTAATTAATGACTTGCAGAAAAAATGCTAGGTCCTAAATTGCAGTATGTCCTGAATTCCCAGAGTTCAATTCCTCTATAATTTTTTTGCTTGTTTTATTTCTCTTTTTAGTTCTAGGCTTAAACGTTTGGTCCTTAAATATTTTGAGGAGTACCACCATTTATTCTTCTAACAGAAAAGAAGGATCCAATTTAGAATACAACTAGTTTCCCTGGTATAAGCAAGCTGGGTCTGATCGATGAAATTCGAGTCAGCAAGTTAAAACCCGTTGTTGGATTTGCTGTTTAACAAATCCAGGAGATAAATCGATGTTTTCTGAATACAACCCCGGGAGAGAAGCGTGTAAGGAAAAGGAATGGTATTCCTTGTCTTCTAAGGAATCCAGACGACAGTGTGGGAGCAGACTTTTAAAGATTAACTTTCTCCAAACATCCTTTTATGGCTCATTTGGAAAACAGTTCTGGTTACACAGTATCCTGCCATTTGGCTTTTTTTTTTTAACACCCTCCATCTCCAGATTCATTCCAGTGGGAGCTATCCATTGGCAGGAGACCCCTGTGATTATCTCACTGTATATAATTCATTTCACAGCATAACGTACTTTCATAAGTGCTGCCACAGCACGAAGAAAGACTGCCAACATTAGCACTGCAGGGTCATGCAAACTGCCCCACTAGGCCTAGCTGTTGAGAAGAGATCCCTCAACAAGCCTTCTCACGCTCCCTGCTGTACCTGGGATGCTATCCTAATGCTCCCCAAACGTCTCGGAGGCAGCTGCTAACACCTCTTCTTTAGGAATAGCATCAGTACCAGCTGTGCGGTGACCAAACCCTCTCCTGCTCTGTCAGCGCGCAGTCCCTGGACCGCAGCATCAGAGACACCTGGGAGCTCATTAGAAACACACAATCTTGGACCCCCTCCCCAGACCGGCTGCATCGAACCTGCGTTTAAGCACATCCCCAGGTGACAACGTAGCACACTGAAGTTTGAGGAGTTTCTACTGGCTGGAAGTCGAGAATGCCAGAATTCTTCTCCAGTATTTTCTGAGCTGTCATGATCATTGCCAGTTTCTATAAACTCTGGATGGATGTCTGCGTCATGGCATTTATCACTTTTCTCCCTGAGTATCACTTTTCACACAGCTGTCTCACCCACACTCCATCATATATTAAGGTACTTCTGTGTCTAAGCCCCAGTATTTGCCCTTGTCTTTGACTTTGTACCTTTCAGGGGCTTGTAGGTGATCAAGACAATATTAAATGAATGCAAATCATCACTTTTCCATACTCTTCCTAGATGCTCAGGGATACTGTTGGGAACCACTATTGTTTAGGCTTCCTAGTGTTCCTTCCCCACTCCCTTGCATCCCAGCCCTCCAGTTTTCCTTTGGGAAACCACTTTGATCCAATCACAGGCTATGTGTTTCAAATGTCCTGAACAGCCAGTTCCTAGGCAGTCCCATGAGAGCTCCCATCACCCCGGCCTCTGTGATCAGGAAGCTCGTGGGATCCAAGCCCTGGCAGCGTCAGCCACAGCATACTTGCTGGAGGGAAGGAAAGAAAGACGCTCTTCCCTCTATGGTTGCTAAGGCGGCAAAATGGAAGCCTGGAGCTGCCAGTGGCAACTGCTGTCTCTTTCTAGGAAAAAGCCAACTGAAGATGAAGCCAACACAGAGTGGAATAGAGCCTTGAGATGGAGGAAGGTTCCAGAGGCTGCTGCTTGAGCACTTGACTCATCCTACGCAGACCTGCCTGCTTTCTCTAGACAAGGGGCAGGCATGGCAGTGTGGCCAGGACTTGCCTAGGGCCCCCCTAAAGAAGGCCCTGCTCTGGTTAGGGGCATGCCTAAGATGGGGGTTAACAGCCTTTCCTGTGACCAGCCGTGTGATTCCTGATAGCCCCATGTTGTGAGTGCCCTTTGGTTTTAACCAGGAATAGCCATCTTTGGCCAGTACTACCAGCAACATAATCGTCCCCCCAAGGTCTTTAGCCTCCTTCCCGAACAACCCTTCTCCATGTACTCTGTCTTAGTCAGAGTAGGGGTCTTGCATTTAGGCAAGTTACCTAGACAACACTTCTGTCAATGTGCCAGTACCATAGTCTGGGACCCCCAAGGAAACAGGCATCCTGCCACTTAATCTCCTGGCAAACACCTCTTGCGTGATGAATCACCCCCAAACTCACACAGAGGGCAGCTGTCATAGAGTCCTCTCAGGCCAGACGGCGTCTCAAGTGTATCAGCAGCTGGACCTATGGCCCTAAGCCAAGTATGCAATACCCATTAGAGATCATTTTAGGTTCCATTAAATATTCACTCACGAGACTGTCAAGGGCCACACTTGGCACCCACTGATTAGGTGAGAGGACAAAACCCAGAGCCTACCAAAAGGATAACTTCAGGTGTTCTATTTCTATGGTGGTCCTTGAAGCAGTCTAACAGCTCAGATGCCAGGAGATGAGACCCACATCCGGCAGGTACAGGATCTACCCTGTCTGGAAAGACGCTAACCCAAAGCTTCCAGGGTCCCTGCAAGACACATGCCCAGATCTAAGAGTCACAGCTCTTAGGGAAGCCCAAAGTGTAGCTTCCCTATCAAGTATTTATGGTCCCTTTACTGCGCTTCCAGGCCAGATGCAAAGTGCCAGTCAAAGGTCATTTTTAGCACAAGTAATCCTACCTAGAAACACAGTTGACATTCTGTCATTGTCAAGTTACCAGGGGAACTGAGCTAGAGAGTTAGCCAAAGGTCAAATTCTCATTTTATAAAAAGGAAAGAGTTTTGTGAACCATTTATCCACAAAGGTGGGAAATAGCCTCAGAAAATGTGGAGGGATTCTTAAAGAGTACTATGGTACCCCGTAATTCAAGTGGATACACTGGCAAAGAAGTTATGTGGAAACCAAAGGCAAGCATTACTGGTTACCTCCTAGGAGAATAGGATCATTCCAGCGACAGGACCAGGGTCCTCCGGGTTGGAGCCCCATACGTGGACTGTTCCCCTGCTGAAGTACGGGAAGGGCTCTGTCTCTAACCACTGGACATGCTCAGTCGAAGGAAAAAGATGATCTGGTATTTTTACACACATTTATTAGCCCTTCCTGTAAAGCCTGAACTTAGGCCTAGAGAAGGTGGGTTTTTTCTGAAAAATCATGAGAATTGGTGTAAGAAGGTCTCCACTTCTGGCATCTTTGCCAGTTGGACCCAGATTGGCATGGCGAAGGTTGACCTCCACACGTACAGTGCAATAGCTGGGAATCCTTTATAGTCTTATGTGTGTATGTGTGTGTGTGTGTGTGTGTATACGAATGCTTGTGTACACACACACATATAAACAGTGAGAAGATACCCAACAATATCTCAACTTTCCCAGTCTAGCAAGAAACAAAGAAGTAGGTATATTTAGCTTCCTTGGAAACTTTGTGGCATTGAGAGCTGTCATTTACTCATCAAATTGTGGCAACATGGCAGAAAATCTGAATTCCCTAGTATATCACACGGGTTGTCATATGAAGTTCTGTCAACATGATAACCACCTCTTAGCATAAGCACCATAACCACCAAAAGCACAAGTCCATCATTATCAAAAGCCATAAATATTAGCTACATTGCCATAAATACTTTCAAGTTGCATCGTCATTGAACCTCCAACACCTAGAACCACAAGACCACTATTATCTAAACCCGTAGTTAATATAACCCAGAGCCACAAAACTATCAATGTCTAAAACTATACAGTCAACTGTCTCCCAGAAACATATGTCCAATAGCATACAAATTAGCTACTGTCACAATAATGCTGGGTAACAAGCCAACTCAAAATTAAGTGGCTTTATAATCTGGAGAGAAAAAAGAAAAAAGCTGGAGATATCACACTTCCTGATTTTAAATTACACTACAAAGCCATCGTAATAAAAATAACATGGTTCTACCGTAAAAATAGACACATAGACCAATGGAACAGAATAGAAAGCCCAGAATTAAATCCCAGCATATACAGTCAGCTATTATTTGACAAGGGGGGCCAAGAACACCCAATAGGGGGAAGATATGGTACTAGGAACTTCAACGTATGGTACTAGGAAAACTGGAGACACACATGCAGAAAAATGACATTGGATCCCTATCTCACAACACTCACAAAAATTAACTTAAAATGGATCATAAGACCTAATACTCCTAGAAGAAAACAGGGAAGAAGCTCATTGATATTGGTCTTGGTAATGATTTTTAGGACATGACAACAAAAGCACAAAACAACAAAAGCAAATATCAACAAAGGGACTACATCAAACTCAAAAGCTTCTGCACAGTAAAAGAAACAATTAACAAAATGGAATAGCAGTCTACAGAACGGGATAAAAATTTTGCAAACCATGTATCAGATAAAGTGTTAATATCCAAAAATATATAAAGGACTCAAACAACGTAACAGAAAAAATTTGATTTAAAAATAGGCATAGAGGAGCTTCAAGATGGCGGAAGAGTAAGACGCAGAGATCACCTTCCTCCCCAGATACACCAGAAATACATCTACACGTGGAACAACTACAGAACACCTACTGAACGCTGGCAGAAGACCTCAGACCTCCCAAAAGGCAAGAAACCCCCACGTACCTGGGTAGGGCAAAAGAAAAAAGAATAAACAGAGACAAAAGGATAGGGACGGGACCTGCACCAGTGGGAGGGAGCTGTGAAGGAGGAAAGCTTTCCACACACTAGGAAGTCCCTTCACGGGCGGAGACTGCGGGTGGCGGGGGGGGAAGCTTCGGAGCCGCGGAGGAGAGCACAGCCACAGGGGTGCGGAGGGCAAAGCGGGGAGATTCCCGCACAGAGGATCAGGGCCGACCAGCACTCACCAGCCCGAGAGCCTTGTCTGCTCACCCGCCAGGGTGGGTGGGGGCAGGGAGCTGAGGCTCTGGCTTCGGAGGTCAGATCCCAGGGAGAGGACTGGTCTTGGCTGCATGATCACAGCCTGAAGGGGGCTAGTGCACCACAGCTAGCCCGGAGGGAGTCCGGGAAAGAGTACGGACCTGCCTAAGAGGCAAGAGACCATTGTTTCGGGGTGCGCGAGGAGAGGGGAATTCCGAACACCGCCTAAACGAGCTCCAGAGACGGGCATGAGACGCTAAGGCTGCTGCTGCAGCCACTAAGAAGCCTGTGTGCAAGCACAGGTCACTATCCACACCTCCCCTCCCGGGAGCCTGTGCAGCCCGCCACTGCCAGGGTCCCGTGATCCAGGGACAACTTCCCCAGGAGAATGCACAGCGCACCTCAGGCTGGGACAATGACACGCTGGCCTCTGCCACCGAAGGCTCACCCCGCATTCCATACCCCTCCCTCCCCCCAGCCTGAGTGAGCCAGAGCCCCCTAATCAGCTGCTCCTTTAACCCCGTCCTGTCTGGGCAAAGGCAGGCGACCTACATGCAGAGGCAGGACCAAATCCAAAGCTGAACCCCAGGAGCTGTGCGAACAAAGAGAAAGGGAAACTTCTCCCCGCAGCCTCAGGAGAAGCGGATTAAATCTCCACAATCAACTTGATGTACCTGCATCTCTGGAGTACCTGAATAGATAGCGAATCATCCCAAATTGAGACAGTGGATTTGGGAGCAACAATATTTATATTTGTTTCCTTTTTCTCTTTTTGTGAGTGTGTATGTGTATGCTTCTGTGTGTGATTTTGTCTATACCTTTGCTTTTACCATTTGTCCTAGGGCTCTGACTGTCAGTTTTCTGTTTTAGTATACTTTTTAGCACTTACTATCATTGGTGGATTTGTTTTTTGGTTTGGTTGCTCTCTTCTTTCTTTTTTTAATACTTTTTAAATTTTTTTTAATTTTTAATAATTTTTTTATTTTAATAACTTTATTCTATTTTATTTTATTTGAATTTTTCCTTTCTCTCTTTTTTTTCTCCCTTTTATTCTGAGCCATGTGGATGACAGAGTCTTGGTGCTCTGGCCGGGCAACAGGCCTGTGCCTCTGCAGAGGGAGAGCCGAGTTCAGGACATTGGTCCACCAGAGACCTCCCAGCTCCATGTAATATCAAATGGCAAAAATCTCCCAGAGATCTCCATCTCAATGCAAAGACCCAGCTCCGTTCAACAACCAGCAAGCTACACTGCTGGACACCCTATGCCAAACAGCTAGCAAGACAGGAACACAACCCCACCCATTAGCAGAGAGGCTGCCTAAAGTAAGAATAAGGTGACAGACACCCCAAAACACACCACGAGACACGGACCTGCCCAATAGAAAGACAAGATGCAGCCTCATCCACCAGAACACAAGCACTAGTTCCCCTTCACCAGGAAGCCTACACAACCCACTGAACCAACCTTAGCCACTGAGGGCAGGCACCAAAAACAACGGGAACTACGAACCTTCAGCCTGCGACAAGGAGACCCCAAACACAGTAAGTTAAATAAAATGAGAAGACAGAAAAACACACAGCAGATGAAGGAGCAAGGTAAAAACCCACCAGATCTAATAAATGAAGAGGAAATAGGCAGTCTACCTGAAAAAGAATTCAGAATAATGATAGTAAAGATGATCCAAAATCTTGGATATAGAATAGAGAAAATACAAGAAACATTTAACAAGGACCTAGAAGAACAAAAGAGCAAACAAACAATGATGAACAACACAATAAATGAAATTAAAAATTCTCTAGAAGGAATCAATAGAAAAATAACTGAGGCAGAAAAATGGATAAGTGACCTGGAAGATAAAATAGTGAAAATAACTACTGCAGAGCAGAATAAAGAAAAAAGAACGAAAAGACTTGAGGAAAGTCTCAGAGATCTCTGGGGCAACATTAAATTCACCAACATTTGAATTATAGGGGTCCCAGAAGAAGAAGAGAAAAAGAAAGGGACTGAGAAAATATTTGAAGAGACTATAGTTGAAAACTTCCCTAATATGGGAAAGGAAAGAGTCAAGTCCAGGAAGTGCAGCGAGTCCCATACAGGAAAAATCCAAGGAAAAACATGCCAAGACACATATTAATGAAACTATCAAAATTAAATACAAAGAAAAAAATTAAAAGCAGCAAGCGAAAAACAACAAATAACGTACAAGGGAATCCCCATAAGGTTAACAGCTGATCTGTCAGCAGAAACTCTGCAAGCAGGAAGGGAGTGGCAGGACATATTTAAAGTGATGAAAGGGAAAAACCTTCAACCAAGATTACTCTACCCAGCAAGGATCTCATTCAGATTTGATGGAGAAATTAAAACCTTTACAGACAAGCAAAAGCTAAGAGAATTCAGCACTACCAAACCAGCTTTACAAAAAATGCTAAAGGAACTTCTCTAAGCAAGAAACACAAGAGAAGGAAAAGACCTACAATAACAAACCCAAAACAATTAAGAAAATGGTAATAGGAACATACATATCAATAATTACCTTAAATGTAAATGGATTAAATGCTCCAACCAAAAGACATAGACTGGCTAAATGGATGCAAAAAGAAGACCTGTATATATGCTGTCTACAAGAGACCTACTTCAGACTTAGAGACACACACAGAATGAAAGTGAGGGGATAGAAAAATATATTCCATGCAAATGGAAATCAAAAGAAAGCTGGAGCAGCAATTCTCATATCAGACAAAATAGAGTTTAAAACAAAGACTTTTACAAGAGATAAAGAAGGATACTACATAATGATCAATGGATCACTCCAAGAAGAAGATATAACAATTGTAAATATTTATGCACCCAACATAGGAGCACCTAAATACATAAGGCAAATACTAACAGCCATAAAAGGGGAAATCAACAGTAACACAATCATAGTAGGGGACTTTAACACCCCACTTTCACCAATGGACAGATCATCCAAAATGAAAATAAATAAGGAAACACAAGCTTTAAATGACACATTAAACAAGATGGACTTAATTGATACTTATAGAACATTCCATCCAAAAACAAGAGAATACACATTCTTCTCAAGTGCTCATGGAACATTCTCCAGGATAGACCACATCTTGGGTCACAAATCAAGCCTTGGTAAATTTAAGAAAATTGAAATCATATCAAGCATCTTTTCTGGCTACAATGCTATGAAACTAGATATCAATTACAGGAAAAAATCTGTAAAAAATACAAACACATGGAGGTTAAACAATACACTACTTAATAACCAAGAGATCATTGAAGAAATCAAAGAGGAAATCAAAAAATACCTAGAAACAAATGACAATGAAAACACGACGACCCAAAACCTATAGGATGTAGCCAAAGCAGTTCTAAGAAGGAAGTTATAACAGTACAATCCTACCTTAAGAAACAAGAAACATCTCAAATAAACAACCTAAGCTCACACCTAAAGCAATTAGAGAAAGAAGAGCAAAAAAACCCCAAAGTTAGCAGAAGGAAAGAAATCATAAAGATCAGATCAGAAATAAATGAAAAGAAATGAAGGAAACAATAACAAAGATCAATAAAACTAAAAGCTGGTTCTTTGAGAAGATAAACAAAATTGATAAACCGTTACCCAGACTCATCAAGAAAAAAAGGGAGAAGATTCAAATTGATAGGATTAGAAATGAAAAAGGAGAAGTAACAACTGATACTGCAGAAATACAAAGGATCATGAGAGAGTACTACAAGCAATCCTATGCCAATAAAATGGACAACCTGGAAGAAATGGACAAATTCTTAGAAAAGCACAACCTTCTGAGACTGAACCAGGAAGAAATAGAAAATATAAACAGACCAATCACAAGCACTGAAATTGAAACTGTGATTTAGAATCTTCCAACAAACAAAAGCCCAGGACTAGATGGCTTCACAAGTGAATTCCGTCAAACATTTAGAGAAGAGCTAACACCTATCCTTCTCAAACTCTTCCAAAATATAGCAGAGGGAGAAACACTCCCAAACTCATTCTACGAGGCCACCATCACCCTGATACCAAAACCAGACAAAGATGTCACAAATAAAGAAAACTACAGGTCAATATCAGTGATGAACATAGATGCAAAAATGCTCAACGAAATACTAGCAAACAGAATCCAACAGCACATTAAAAGGATCATACACCACGATCAAATGGGGTTTATCCCAGGAATGCGAGGATTCTTCAATATACGCAAATCAATCAATGTGATACACCATATTAACAAATTGAAGGATAAAAACCATATGATCATCTCAATAGATGCAGAAAAAGCTTTTGATAAAATTCAACACCCATTTATGATAAAAAAAAAAACCCTCCAGAAAGTAGGCACAGAGGGAACTTACCTCAACATAATAAAGGCCATATATGACAAACCCACAGCCAACATCATCCTCAATGATGAAAAACTGAAACTATTTCCACTAAGATCAGGAACAAGACAAGGTTGCCCACTCCCACCACTAGTATTCAACATTGTTTTGGAAGTTTTAGCCACAGCAATTAGAGAAAAAAAAAGAAATAAAAGGACTCCAAATCCGAAAAGAAAAAGTAAAGCTGTCACTGTTTGCAGATGACATGATACTATGCATAGAGAATCCTAATGATGCTACCAGAAAACTATTAGAGCTAATCAATGCATTTGGTAAAGTAGCAGGATACAAAATTAATTCACAGAAATCTCTTGCATTCCTATACACTAATGATGAAAAATCTGAAAGTGAAATTAAGGAAACACTCCCATTTACCACTGCAACAAAAAGAATAAAAAACCTAGGAATAAACCTACCTAAGGAGACAAAAGACCTGTATGCAGAAAACTATACGACACTGATGAAAGAATTAAAGTTGATACAAATAGATGGAGAGATATACCATGTTGCTGGATTGGAAGAATCAACCTTGTGAAAATGACTATACTACCCAAAGCAATCTACAGATTCAATACAATCCCTATAAAAATACCACTAGCATTTTTCAAAGAACTAGAACAAAATATTTCACAATTTATATGGAAACACAAAAGACACCAAATCGCCAAAGCAATCCTGAGATAGAAAAATGGAGCCGGAGGAATCAGGCTCTCTGACTTCAGACTATACTACAAAGCTACAGTAATCAAGACAATATGGTACTGGCACAATAACAGAAATATAGATCAATGGAACATGATAGAAAGCCCAGAGATAAACCCACGCACATATGGTCAACTTAACTTTGATAAAGGAGGCAAGAATATACAATGGAGAAAAGACAGCCTCTTCAATAAGTGGTGCTGGGAAAACTGGACAGCTACATGGAAAAGAATAAAATTAGAACACTCCCTAACACCATACACAAAATTAAACTCAAAGTAGATTAAAGGCCTAATGTAAGACTGGAAGCTATAAAACTCTTAGAGGAAAACATAGGAAGAACACTCTTGGACATTAATCACAGCAAGATCTTTTTTGACCCACCTCCTAGAGAAATGGAAATAAAAGCAAAAATAAACAAATGGGACCTAATGAAACTTAAAAGCTTTTGCACAGCAAAGGAAACCATAAACAAGATGAAAAGACAACCCTCAGAATGGAAGAAAATATTTGCAAATGAGGCAACTGACAAAGGATTAATCTCTAAAATTTACAAGCAGCTCATGCAGCTCAATATCAAAATAAACAAACAACCCAATCCAAAAATGGGCAGAAGACCTAAATAGACATTTCTCCAAAGAAGATATACAGATTGTCAACAAACACATGAAAGGACGCTCAACATCATTAATCATTAGAGAAATGCAAATCAAAACTACAATGAGATATCATCTCACACCAGTCAGAATGGCCAGCATCAAAAAATCTACAAACAATAAATGCTGGAGAGGGTGTGGAGAAAAGGGAACCCTCCTGCCCTGTTGGTAGGAATGTAAACTGATACAGCCACTATGGAGAACCGTATGGAGGTTCCTTAAGAAACTAAAAATAGAACTACCATACGACTCAGCAATCCCACTACTGGGCATATACCCTAAGAAAACCATAATTCAAAAAGAGTCATGTACCACAATGTTCATTGCAGCTCTATTTACAGTAGCCAGGACATGGAAGCCACCTAAATTTCCATTGACAGGTGAATGAATAAAGAAGATGTGGCACATATATACAACGGAATATTACTCAGCCCTAAAAAGGAACGAAATTGAGTTATTTGTAGTGAGGTGGATGGACCTAGAGTCTGTCATACAGAGTGAAGTAAGTTAGAAAGATAAAGACAAATACCGTATGCTAACACATATATGGAATCTAAGAAAAAAAAATGTCATGAGGAACCTAGGGGTAAGACGGGAATAAAGACAGAGACCTACTAGAGAACGGAGTTGAGGATATGGGGAGGGGGAAGGGTAAGCTCTGACAAAGTGAGAGAGTGACATGGACATATATACACTACCAAACGTAAAATAGATAGCTAGTGGGAAGCAGCCACATAGCACAGGAAGATCAGCTCGGTGCTTTGTGACCACCTAGAGGGGAAGGATAGGAAGGGTGGGAGGGAGGGAGACTCAAGAGGGAAGAGATATGGGAACATATGTATATGTATAACTGATTCACTTTGTTATAAAGCAGAAACTAACACACCATTGTAAAGCAATTATATTCCAATAAAGATGTAAAAAAAAAATGAAAAGAAATTGAGTTATTTGTAGTGAGGTGGATGGACCTAGCGTTTGTCATACCGAGTGAAGTAAATCAGAAAGAGAAAAACAAATACCATATGCTAACTCATATAAATGGAATCTAAATAAAAAAGTTCATGAAGAACCTAGGGTCAGGATGGGAATAAAGACTCAGACCTACTAGAGAATGAACTTGAGGACATGGGGAAGGGTAAGGGTAAGCTGGGACATAGTGAGAGAGTGGTAAGAACATATACACACTACCAAATGTAAAATAGATAGCTAGTGGGAAGCAGCCGCATAGCACGGGGAGATCAGCTCGGTGCTTTGTGACCACCTAGAGGGGTGGGATAGGGATGGTGGGACGGAGGGAGACACAAGCGGGAAGACATGAGGATATATGCGTATGTATAGCTGATTCCCTTTGTTATAAAGCAGAAAATAACACACCATTGTAAAGCAATTATATTCCAATAAAGATGTTAATAATAAATAAATAAAAATAGGCATAAGAATTACATAGACATTTTTCCAAAAAGGATATGAAAATGGCCAACAGGCACATGAAAAAATGCCCAACATCACTAACCATCAGGGAGAGCAATTCAAAACCACAATGAGCTATCACCTCACACCTGTCAGAATGTTTGTCATCAGAAAAACAAGAGACAACAGGTGCTGGTGAGGGTGTAGTGAAAAGGGAGCCCTTACACATTGTTGGGGGGAATAAAAATTAGTCCAACCACTATGGAAAACAACATGAAGTGCTCTCAAAAAATTAAAGATCGATCTCCCACACGATCCAGCAATTCTACTTCTGGGCATATACCCAAAGGAAATGAAAACAGGATTTTGATGAGATATGTACACACCCATGTTTATTGCAGCATTATTCACAATAGCCAAGATATGGAAACAACCCAAATCCCCATCAATGGATGAATGGATTAAAAAATGTGATATATATACACAATGGAATATTATTCAGCCATGAGAAAGGAGGATATCCTGTCATTTGTAACAACATGAATAGACCATGAGCACATTACACTAAGCAAGATATAAGTCAGACAGAGGAAGACAAATACTTATGATATCACTTATATGTGGAACTTAAAAAAGTTAAACCTGAAAAAAAAAAGAGTAAAATGGTGGTTACCAGGGAATGTGGGGTTGGGGAATAAGAAGGACAATGGTGTTTCATGGTACAAACTTGTAACGACATGCAAATAAGCCATAGAGATCTAATGCACAGTCTAATGAATATAGACAATTATGTTGTACTATAAAGATGTAATGTGATAACTATTGCTTCGATGGCAATCATATGACTATATAAATGTATCCAAGTAACATGCTGGACAACTTAAATTTACAAAACGTAATATGTCCAAGTTATCAAAATTTTAAAAAATTAAGTGACTTTAAAACAGTAACGATTTATTATTGCCCATGATTCTACAGGTTGACCAGAGAGTTCGTTGGTCTGGCCCAGGTGTGGCTGATCTTAGCCAGACTTGTTCATTGGCTGCAATTGGTTTGGTAGGTTAGCCAGGGGCTGGCTGGGCTAGGATGTCCTCAGCTGGCATGGCTCAGCTCTGCTGCAAATGATCTGTCACTTTCCAGCAGGCTCTCCCAGCCTTGTTCATGTGGAAGGAAAAGGGATACCAGCATGAGCAGAAATATACAAGTAGCCTGGAGGTCTAAGGTGAGACTGACATACTGTCATTTTAGCTACTTTCTGCTGATAAGATGAGCCCAGATTCAAAGAGCAGGAAATAGACTCCACCTCCTGATGGTAGTTGTTGCAAAGCTCCATTGCAAAGGATACGTGCTCAGGGATGCCTGGAGAATTAAGACCATTTTTGTAATCAATCTACCACAGATATCTTGGAACATAGTACTGTATATACTTAGAACTAAAAGTGACACCAACAGCTAAAGTCACGACACCCATTAACATCACAAGTGTGTCACCGTCACAGGTCACCCAGAAACAGTATACATCTTATCAACATAATCCTGTGTATCACAACATTACAGATTAAGACACCTGAGTGCAAGACCCCTCTCTCCTTGCAAACAAGTCATGCAGGCTTGGGTATCTCTGCTCCCTATTAAGTGGTGACCTGTGAGAAGGAATCACGACTCTATTTCAATTGCAGTTATTTTTCCCAACTCTCTAAGACATTACAAGAGCATTTTTAATGCCATATCCTAACAAAGTGACCCCAGAGAGTAATAAACAAAATATATGCCAGCATTGACATCTTTTGCTATTCTGCAAATTTTAAAATATGTAAGCATGGTTTTTGGAATGGTCATTCTAACAGATAATGTGTCAACTTTCTTCCTGTGAAAGGATCAAATATATTTCTTTGGGGAATCTTCCCTGAGTACATTTCCAGAAAGGAAGTGTTTCTTTTCTTGGTAAATAAATGTACTACCTAGAAAAAGTTTCTTGGGAAGATGGAGAAAAGGAGCAAGGTTGAGTAATGACTGGTCATTACTAGAAGAATCACAAGCTATTTTTAAAACCCAAGTATAAGGTGAAATATATTATACGTAGTGAAATAATACACTTGGCAGAAACTCAAGCTTAGTGAGTTTTAGGTTACAGTTTTAGCAGAGCCAGGAATTTTCTGGGAGCATTCACAAGAACGCGAGATCTGTCTTAAAGGAGCCTGCTTGCCCCGACTCTAAGGCGGGCTCCTTGAGGAGGGAAGGCACCAGGGCCTTCTCGAAGGAAGGACAAAAGCTCCAAACAGGCCAAATAGCCTCCTGCATTTGATAGATGTGGTCAATGAAAGCCATTTCTATCACTACCTCTGAACTGTGATGCTGGTGACACCACCAGAGGGAAGTACCATGAATGGGGCCGAAGATGCTGTTGCTCAGAAACAAGCTTGTGTCATCACGGTTCAAATAATACTGATGGCGGTGGAAGACGTCTGTATGTTTTATTTTAATTTTGTTTGTCCAGCAATGCTGCTAGTGATTTATTCTGGGGGCGGAGGGGCTTTAGATTTCACTGTGTGGCATTTGCTACCCCTTCTTGGGGGTCAGTAGGAACAGCATGTGTACAGTTGGGGAACAAATGAGTGGGCTTTGAAACCATGAATAAACGTCATTGAGATAAAAGACTAATTTTTTAAAACTGTTTCCACAGCTGTTATTTTAGGGACACACTGGCCCAGTCACGTTCTGTAAGTTCCAATTATAAAACCTCATTCATTCAAACAATATTTATTGCACACTTACAGTGTGTCAAGAATTGTTCTAGGCACTGTGGATACTGCAGTGTTAAAATAGACAGCATTCCTGCCCTAATATATATTCGAAACTAGAAGCCAGGTGATAAATGGGGAACACATCAGTGACCAGGAGAATTACCTTGTGATAAATGCTAAGAAGGAATGAAGAGACACCGAATGGGAGGAGGGTGGGCAGGCCAACTTACTCTCTGCGTCAGGAAACAAGGCTCTAGGTGACCCTGAAGCCCAGTTCCAACGACGAGAAGGAGGTATGCATGCCAAGATGGGGAATAACAGAGGAAACCGGAATTCCCTAAGGCGGAAAAGGAGCCATTCTAGGACCTGTCGGCCAGCGAATGTGGGGAGCATCAGGCCTGTGGGGAGAGAGGTGTGAGATGGATCCAGAAAAGGACATGGGAACCGGACAAAGCAGGGCCTTGAGGCCGAGGAAAAGACCACGTAGTTAATTCCCAAAGGGAAGAGCAGCCGTTGGAAGGCTTTAAGCCAGCGGGTGACATGATCTCCTTTGCAATTTTTAGAGATCCCTCTGCTTCCTGGGTGAAGAATCGATGATGCCTATGTTATCACAGGTATTGAAATATTCGGATACGTACCAGCAAATCAATATAAACACCCCCGAGTGATATTAATCTGGGCAAAAGGCCCACAAATCACCTCACCTCCATTTAAGAATCAACATTGTCGTAATAGGTTGGCAAAAGCAGCAGGAGCCACCCTTAATAGCGTGTGTTAATTTTCAGTTTGATGCTTGGGCTCCTCCTTGTGGCTGTCTGACTGTGGCGCCCTTGGCAACGCCACTTGCACACAGGGACTAGGGACCAGCAATCTTCTTTTTTTTTCAAACCTACCTCTGTTAATAAAAAAGTACAAAGTCTAAAATGTAGGTTTGAAATGTCATTAGTGCCTAAGTTTATAATCAGCTATTACCCATTCGTGCTTGTATACGTGCTGCGTGGTACATGGTTATCACATGGTTACGTTCTCACCAAACCCTGTTGTTTGCAAAAACATTCTTGCCAACAGCTGGTACAAATAACACCAAATCTGGTAAGAAATAAGGTATTTGCCTCCCCTCAGAAATAACTTCATCAAATAACAGAATGTCTTTAACAAATCTGAAGCAACAGAGCAAAAGGAATAAATCATAATGTTTCATCCCCAGAGTAAAAAATGAAGTGGGACCTACTTAACTACTATGGAAGATGTGGATAAACGTAATCGTTTTCTCCATTCATCACCACATACAGCTGATGACTGACAACTTGAATCGGAGCGAATCCCAACCAGCTGGGCCTTAGGGACTTTCTAACGATTGTATCCCTTACTTACTAAGAATTACAGCTTGGGAAAATTGCTCTCAGAAGGCACATCCATTCCAAAAAAGTCTCATTTTCAAGCCATTTTGACGTGAGAACATGTTCGTGCCATGAGCTACCCCATGCAGATGTGAACCAGAGCAAGCAGGGGAACCAGCTCAGCGCTGGAGAGCTGGGATGCCTTACCTGAGGCTGGAGTTAACACCTTACCGCTTTAATTTTATGCATCTCTTTTCTTAGCTCTACTTATTATTCCTAATGTATTTCCAGTGTGTTTAGAATTTCCAAGTAGAGGCACTTGGGCTGGCGTGTACTGAAAAATGCCACGAGCTCTATGGGGCCAATCAGCCAGAAGGTGATCATGGCAGTGGCACCAGCCCAGGTAGGAATATTCTGATGGATCTTGTTTTGAAGCCTAAAAACGTCCTCAGAGCATGAATGACAGCCAGTGACCATTTAAGGTAGAAAACCACGTTAAACTTCCACTAATGTCACACTCCTTACACGTGGCTGTAAGCCCATTGGACCAGCCCATTGGACCACGCTGGGTGTGATTCTTGTAGAAAATTGTACTTAACCACAAAGACCTGCTTTGAAATAGCAATAAGGCAAAAAACTGCTCCAGAATTCTGTTCCTGGTCAGAACCCAGGAGGGTGGGAATAACGGAAAGAAATTTACAAGTGCCTGCAATTTCTTACAGATGAGTATCTATAATATTGGGAATGCCGATTACTAATTCATGATACAATATTGCTTTATGATGTATGAAATGGGGAACATTTCAGTCACTTTGTTGTTTCTATCAAAAGAGTAATAGCTCACTAAAAACTGGGAATCAATTTTGCATAGTGTTGGTCTACACAGCACATTCATAAAATGTGAAAACATTTGCAACAAAAATAAAACCAGAGAACACAGAGATTCTTGAGTTAACATGAAGGTGTTGACACTGAAATGCATGGTAATTTAAATGTACTGAAAATATGAAATTAAGACACAAATCACTGCAGATGACTTGACTAGACAAGATATTTTGAATCCTCTGAATAACGGTGTACAAAAGGATATAAAAGTTCAAAAGGGAGGTGAAACTATAGTATCATGAATGGACTGTTGTAAATGTGATCCCAATGTAGTTTAGGAGATCAGTCAGGACCCTTTGGGTATGAATGACAGGAACTCAACTCAAACTGTTACTGAACCAAACTTGGGTCCACTTGCCTGAGGGCAGTAAAGCCAATCTGCTGACACCGGGTGGTGGTTAAGAAAAGTGCAGCACTTATTGCAGGGCACCAAGCAAGGAGTCCAGGCACCTAGTGCTTAAAAGACCCAGACTCCTTGTTTGGAGTTTGGTCCGGTAACATCAGGGCTGACCAAGGCTCTACCATATTGTGGTTTCCTTTTTGATTTTCTCAGAAATGTAGTAGATGTCTTTCTATCTGATTTCCCAACAGTTAATGGACCGACATCTTCATCCATAGTTCTTCATGAAGCATGTTTCCAGAAAATATTGTTTTCCAGCCTTTTCCTGTAGAACTAAAAGTTCATTAGACTATGCTCTGCTTCTCCAGTTAGAGTAGGTGAAAATATTGCCAAGTGATAGCCTCCCACTTGGACTCCCAGTTTACGATCTATTCTCCACAAGGCAGCCAGGATGAATCTTCTATGTTGGTGAGCCAGAGCCTGTCCTTCTTCAGCTGAATCCCTCCAAATAAAATCTCCTCCCACTGCCAATAAAATCTCAGTCCAACTAGGTGCCCCCATGGTCTGGCCCCTGCTCTCCTCTCTGACCTCATCACTGCTCTCCTCCCTGATCTCATCACTGCTCTCCTCTCCGACCCCATCACTCACACGCCCCAGCTGCTGCTGCCTCAGGGCTGCTGTCACTGCTCTTCCTCTGCCTGGAAGCCGTCCCTTGGAAATCCACAGGGCTTCCTCACTCACTTTCTTCAGGTCTCTGCTCACTTACTGTGTCAGTAACATCTCAGACACTCAAGTATTTTAAAGCATCCTGTTTCATTCTCCACATGTCACTCCAACTCATAAACATCAGCCACTTAAAATTTTTTTTAACTTTTTATTTTACATTGGAGTACAGTTGATCAACAATGTTGTGTTAGTTTCGGGTGTACGCCAAAGGGATTCAGTTATACATATACATGTATCTATTCTTTTTCAAATTCTTTTCCCATTTAGGTTGTTACAGAGTATTGAGCAGAGTTCCCTGTGCTATACAGTAGGTCCTTGTTGGTTATCCATTTTAAATATAGGAGTGTGTACATGTCAATCCCAAACTCCCTAACTATCTCTCCCCACTACCCTTCCCCCCTGGTAACCATAAGTGCATTTTCTAAGTCTGTTTCGGTTTTGTAAATACGTTCATTTGTATCATTTTTTATGGATTCCACATTTAAGCGGTATCATATGCTATTTGTCTTTCTCTGTCTGACTTACTTTACTCAGTATGACAATCTCTAGGTCCATCCATGTTGCTGCACATGCCATCATGGTTATCAATAGATTGAGGATAAGGAGGATTAACTTTTGTCTGGGCTCATTTGGAAAACTGATGGACTGTGCCCGCTGGAGGCCTGTTGACACAGAGGTGCTGCAGAACGTTAGGAGAAAGACATCTGAGGAGGATGTGGGACAGGCCCAAGGGGTCTCTGTAGGTAGAGAGGCTTCTCAGCCTTCATATAAATGAGCTCTAAGATGTAAGGGGTGATTCTGAGCCTGAGCGAGCTCAGAGGACAAATAGCCCTCCTCAGGACCACTCTGACACAGCAGGGCACAAACTCCAAAAGGAAAGTAAAGCATTCTACTCCAGTTATCTGCTTCTGGGGAACCAACACAAACTGATATAAAAACCACCATTTTATCATATCCCACCATTTGGAAGGTCTGGAGATTGGACAGGTTGGCAGTGGGAAAGGCTTGTCTGTGGTCCCTAATGTCTGGGGCCTCAGCTGGGAAGAGGGGGAGGGATGGGGGGCATCCAAACTGTTGGGCATTGGGATTATCTGGAGGCTTTTCACTCACATGTTGGGCTGGGATGTCTCCAAGTCTGTGCACTTAGCCAGGACTACTGAGCAAGCACCTACATGTGGCTTCTCCATGAGGCTTGGTCTTCTCACAGCTGGGTTCTGAGAGACAGTGTCCCAAGAGAGACCACCTGGAGAGGACATGTTCCAGGAGAGCCAGGTGGCAGTGGCATGGCTTTTAAGACCTGACCTCGGAAGCCACATAGTATCGTGTCTGCCATACTCTACTGGTCAAAGGACGGCTGCCCCACCCAGATTCTAAGGGAAGGGACACAGACATGACCTTGACTGAAGGAACATCACAGAATTTGGAGCCATATTGTATTTTATTTTATTTTTTTAATTGGAGTATGGCTGCTTTACAATATTGTGTTAGTTTCTACTGTACAGCAAAGTGAATCAGCTATGTGTATGCATATATCCCTCTTTTTTGGATTTCCTTCTCATTTAGGTCACCACAGAGCATTGAGAAGAGTTCCTTGTGCTATACAGTAGGTTCTCATTTGTTATCTATTTTATACATAATATCAATAGCGTATATAAGTCAATCCCAATCTCCCAATTCATCTCACCCTTCCCTTTCCCCCTTGGTATCCATACATTTGTTCTCTACCTCTGTGTCTCTATTTCTGCTTTGTAAATAAGATCGTCTATACCAATTTTTCAGATTCCACATATGTGTTAATATACAATATTTGTCTTTCTCTTTCTGACTTATTTCACTCTGTATGACAGTCTCTAGGTCCATCCATGTCCCTACAAATGACCCAATTTCATTCCTTTTCACGACTGAGTAATATTCCATTGTATATATGTACCATATCTTCTTTATTAGAGCCATATTTTAAAACCATCACTCATTCTTCACCACGTTGGCCATGCTATCTCAAGGGCTTCTGGGTCTCATGGTGGCAGACACATAATTGTCTGTTGATGCAGTGCTGCCCAGCTGAACCTGGCTGGTTTATAAGCACATATGAGATACCTGTTGGGAACACCTAATACTTGAGGGATACCTCACCTGAGGAACCTAAGATCCTATGTGAACAGGAAGAGCAAAAGCCAGAGGAACCAGCTGATTCTTAATAATATAGCTTCACTTGTAAGCACAGGCTGGAGGAACCCAGACAAAGGGTAGTAGGCACGTGGCTTATACTTAAGAAAGGTCTGATAAAACAGGGCTACCAAAGAGGAAGCCTACAGGGGCTCTAAAGCTCGGAGCTAAAGTACCACTTACCACAATGCTACCCAGTTCTGGATGGCGGTAGACTGCAAACTAGATGAGCTATTCTGTTCTGTTGAAACAAGGAAACAAGCTGTGCTTTTCGAGCCCTCTTTAAGCCAACCTCGGGTCTTCGGTAAAGAATTGTAAGCATGATGCTCTTCGAAATGCCAGCCATGAAAACGCATGGAAATGCGAGCTTCATGTACAGATGTCAGGAAAGAACTTCACGTTTGGAGTTGGCTTTTCAGCCACACATATACCCCCCCATCTTTAAAAATAAAACAAACCACACGCAATGTATTTCCAGGCACTTGATCATTCTGAAAAATCAGAGGGAATTTGAGCCAAAAGGGAGAAAAGGAACCGCTCTCTGCAAAGAATAAATATCTGCCCCATAATTTATGGAGAATGCAAATCACCCAAGCAGTGGTCTGTGGCGTTGACTGTCATTTCATCTAATTAAACGGCTCTAAAAGCCTCAGAATGTCACGTCTCCTGCCAGCTGACCCACTACATTCCCTTCTATTCTATAGACTTCAGAGGAGCAGAATACTTGAGAAAGACACTGCATTTTAACCTAGAGGAAAATATGGATTTGTACATGAAGGAGGTGAGGTGGTGTGGGCTTTTGCCTTGATTAGTTTGTACCATCAAAGCTTCTGTGACTCCTGTGCTTGAGAAATTTACTGTCTTGTTTTAAAAAAACAGAAAAAAAAATCAGAGGGTCGTCAGCCTCATCAATTTTTTGTTGTCATGTAGGTAAATTTTGCATGCGATGTGTGTCACTGTTCATGCTGTTGTTGTTTTCTTTTTAATTCCAGAATTCAGCATTTGCTATGCTTGATTTTGCTACTAAAATCTTGACTTTTGAACAATGTTGAATATCTTGAGTTCTCTGGGCACTAGAGTTGTGACCTTACAATTAGGCTGATTAGGTTTTAGAGGATATGTAGGTGAAGTCTTTTTTTTCCTTTTCCATTTTTTAAAATTTAAAAACTTTTTAAATATCTTCCCTTTAAAAATTTTTTAAATTATTTTTTATTGAAGTATAGTTGATTTACAGTGTTGTATTAGTTTCAAGTGTACAGCAAAGTGATTCATATATACATATGATATATATATACACATATATATATACATACATATATATCTATTTTTTCAGATTCTTTCTCCTTATAGGTTTTTACAAAATATTGAGTAGTGTGCCTTGTGCTATACAGTAGGTCCTTGTTGGTTATCTATTTTATATATAGCAGTGTGTATATGTTCATCCAAACAGTGGGAAACTTCATGCTGGCTTATATCACCCACCCAGAGTCCACGGATGGTGGGTCCATGCTGGGTCTACCTTAACTATATCTGCACCATCTCTGACCTCCCTCACTGTTATTTCCCCCACAACTCCCTCCTCAGGATTTTTTTAATGGCTACGTCCATGGATTTTAAAAATATTTTTATTGAGTTGTATCAATATTAAATATAAAAGGGGATTCATCTTTACATATATAACGTAGAGTATATTCATGCGTCCTCCTAGTCAATACCTTCCCCTCAAAGGTAACCACTGTCCTGACTTGAATCACCATACATTAGTTTTGCCTGTTCAAGGACTTCAAATAAGTGGAATCATATAGCATATAGTTTGTACCCTGTTATTTCCTTCATTCACCATTATGACTGCAAGATGCCTCATGAAGCAGTATTGCTCTGTTCCTTACATTCCATTGTATGACTATACAACAGTTTATTTGGAGACATTCTACTGCTACAAATCTATTCTACTGCTGTTGGTGCCCTCAGGCTTTTTTTTTTTTTTTCTCTCTACTTGTTATCCTCCCCAGATGTCAGTGCTAGCCCCAAAGCAAAGAACCAGATCCTTCTAGAAGCTAGGAGCCATTCCAGGCTCCAAGAGGTGAGTACCTGAAGGAGATAAATTCAAGCATTTGAAGTCCTATCCTGGAGGAGACTTGAGGTCCTTTAGAGTCTTCTAAGTGAAACAAACAAAAACTGAATAACAATAAGCAAGTCCTTGCTAATACTGACCCCTTTTAAAGTTTAATTTATATGTTTAGCTAATGGATTTTTTGGGCACCTATTGTATGCCAAGCATTTTTTAGGTCCTAGGAATGAAGTATCAAATAAGACAGATAAGGTTGTCATTCTTCTGAAGCTAAACTTCAAAGACAATAAGCTATGGAGAAAATTAAAATAGGACAGTGCAATAAAATGGCCAGAAAAATCCTCTCCAGGGAGACCACAGAATGACGAGAAATAGTCAGCTGCAACAGGACTGGGGGAAGCCATCAGGAGGAAGCATATTTTAGGCTGGCAGGGCAACTAGATCAATGCTCTTAGGCATGAACTTGACCTTCTTAAAGAATAGAAGGAAGGCTCATGAGGCTGGCGTGTAGTTGGCGACATAGAGGAGCAGAAGATAAAATCAGAGAGGTGAGCAGGGATTGGATTGTACGTGACTTCATGGTAAAGAGTACAGATTTTATTCTAAGTGTGATGGGAAGCCATTATGGGGCTTTAAGAAGAAGAGTAACATTGCCCTGGAAATTGAGTGGAAAATGGCTTAAAGGGGGTCAGGAGTAGAAGCAGAATACCAGGCTTCCCTCGATGACAGATGATGGTATCTTGAACTAAGATGGCAGCAAAGGAAGCAAAGAAATGGACAGAATTCAATATGATTTGGAGACAGTCCATAGAATGTGCTGTGGAAAAGATGCTGAACAAGTTTCTGTCTTTCTACCATGTCTTACTTAAGACTCCCTCTGGATGCTAGGATGGTGGATGGGAAGACGATCCTGCCTCACAGGAATTGCTTCCACTGGCCCATGGCGTGCAGGGAGTACTCTCACATACACATTCTCCTTTGGTTCTTACAGCAATCCTAGAAGGGAAGGAGGCAGACTTAGTAAGTTCAATCTTACAAATAAAAAACTCAGGGTTTAAAGATCACCATGGACTCATCTGAGGATACACAATGAGTAGGCCAAAACCTGGACCCATCCTTTTGGCATCTGGCCCCTACCGTCTTCCTGAGATATTTGCTCTAGTGATCATAATAAATCTTGACTTTTATTGAGTGCTTTCTCTTTTCCAGACAATGGGGTACTTCGTGACATATATCACCTCTTTAATCCTACAGTGTAAGTAACTGTTATCACCAGCCTTATTTTGCAGACCTGGGAACCTAAGGGTCAGAGAGTTGTAGTAAACTTTCCAAGCTGTCACTCCAAATCCCAGTTCCCCAGTCATCATACGAAGCTGCTATAGACAGAATAAGTAGACTCCGCTGAAAAGCCCATATGCCACCTCGAATGCTAAGTATCTTAAAATAATTGCAGATACCAATATCCTCAGAGACCTTTAACAACATCATACTGACAAATAAATATACACACATTCCGGACATTTTCTCCTCACCTATGATATTCATTAAGGAATCTATTTCTCAGCTTCTCTTCCAAGCCTCTGTAAAGTGTTCACGAAGTGAGATCTGGTGATGTGTCCTTCTACCATGTGGTCCCTAGCAACATCTATCTAGAGCCACCAGTGTAATTAAAGTTGTGTCAAAACGTCAGGGCTGTCTGCAGGGTTGACTTTAGCATTTGTTCAGAAAATATAAAGGATCCATTACAGAGGCAGCCCTTCCCGATTGGAAGCATTCTGGAAGACAAATAAGTGAACAATAAACACAGTAACTCCTCCAGATTAAAGCATCTATTTCTGAGATCTCCTCCAAGACGTCTCCTATTATTTAACCAAATAGTACCTTACTTAAAAAAACAAAAAAATTTAGTTTTTTTCATTTTAATTTTAGAATCACTTTGTTGCTGTTGTTGTTTGTTGTTGTTGTTGTTGTTTTTGCAGTATGTGGGCCTCTCACTGTTTTGGCCTCTCCCGTTGCGGAGCACTGGCTCCGGATGCGCAGGCTCAGCAGCCATGGCTCACGGGCCCAGCCGCTCCGCGGCATGTGGGATCTTCCCGGACCGGGGCACGAACCCGTGTCCCCTGCATCGGCAGGTGGACTCTCAACCACTGCGCCACCAGGGAAGCCCTAGAATTACTCTGAACATCTATTTATATCCAATGTGCATTTCTTATATTTTTCCTTTTTAAACTAAATTGTTTTATTTTGAAAAGGTTAATATGGAAAGGATAGAAAATAACAACCACTCTTGTAACTATAACCTAGAATTAACAAAGGTAAGTGTTTTGCCATGGTATTTAAAAAAAAATTTTGTTTAAGTAAAATTAAATGTTACAGACAATTTAGAATGCTTTCTGATTAAAATTTTCTATTGGTTTCATACAACCTGCATGTGCTATTTAAATGCATTCTATTAAAATATATAGCATTGAGAGTTAGAAGAGACAGATGGGACTATGTGATCTGATGGCCTCAGGTTATAGACAGAGAAGTTTAGTTCCACAGAATTACTATGTTCAAGGGTCCTCCAGTGAGTTAATGACAAAGCCAGGCCTATGTCTGGCCCTGGCCTCTGACCCCAGCACAGCAACGATACTTTACCATCCCTCTTTACCTTTACTAGCACCCCGATAAAAAAGTCTAGAAACTTAGTCTAGCAATCCCACTCCTGGGCATATATCTGAAGAAAAACATAATTCAAAAAGATACATGCACCCCTATGTTCATAGCAGCACTATTTACAACAGCCAAGACCTGGAAGCAACCTAAATGTCCATCGACAGAGAAATGGATAAAGAAGATGTGGTACATATGTACAATGGAATACTACTCAGCCAGGAAAAAGAATGAAATGATGCCATTTGCAACATGGATGCAACTAGAGATTATCATGCTAAGTGAAGTAAGTCAAACAGAGAAAGACAAATATCATATAATATCACTTATATGTGGAATCTAAAAAGAATGATACAAATGAATTTATTTACAAAACAGAAACAGACTCACAGACTTCGAAAACAAACTTATGGTTACCAAAGGGGAAAGGTGGGGGGGGAGGGATAAATTCGGAGTTTGGGATTAACATATACTATATATAAAACAGATAATCAACAAAGACCTACTTTATATCACAGGGAACTCTACTCAATATTCTGTAATAACCTAAGTGGGAAAAGAAACTGAAAAAGAATGGATATATGTATATGCATAATTGAATCACTTTGCTGTACACCTGAAACTAACACAACATTGTAAATCAACTCTACTCCAATATAAAATAAAAATTAAATTTAAAAAAAGGGAAAAAATCGGTCTATAGTAATCTACATAGCCCTGTATATAACCAAATAGTGATCTATGTCAACAGATTTTCACGTACTTTAGAGTTAGGTAAACTCTTCCAGATCCAGTTCTGATGGGGCTGTGCCAGCTCCCTCAGACAGAATGAGTCATTCTGTCATTGTGCTCCCAGAAAGCTGTGCTCATTTCTCAACTATAGCAGTTCTCACATTGTATTCTAATTTATCTGTTTAACCTCGTGCCTCCTCTACAGGACTGTGAGCTCATCTAAGCAAAGATGGTGCCTTGATCCGCCTTGTGAAGCCCAGCACCTTGTATCAAACATGCATTCAGCAAAAGTTTTTATGACTGAATGTGTTGTGGAATCAATCAGTTATTGGATATCCCCTTGGCCACTCCCTGAGCTCAGAGAGAGAAAACAATTGAATTATTGCTGTCATAAAAAAATACCTTTGTATGGGGTGGGGGGATGGATTGGGAGTTTGGGATTAGCAGATGCAAACTATTATACATACAATAGATAAACAACAAAGACTTATTGTATTGCACAGGGGACTATATTCAGTATCCTGTAATAAACAATAATGGAAAAGAATATAAAAAAGAATATATATATATATATATAACTGAATCACTTTGCCATACACAAGAAATTAATGCAACATTGTAAATCAACTATACTTCAATAAAGTAAATTTTTAAAAATACCTTCATATAAATGAATCAGAAATAAAGCAAAGCAGACAGTTGAAGAGATTATTCTGGGTGGAAAAGAGGAGGAGATTGTGTCAGTCTGGATCAGGTTAGGAAGTCAAAAGACAGTAAACATAAATTTAATATAAAGAATTATTAACCCCTGATAGGAGAATAACTACGATGTAAAGACAACTCTAAAGGAGACCTTGGACAAAGGGAGACTATCCAAGGAAGGACAAACTGAGAGGGAAAGTCCCCTCCCCAAGGCTGACATTCAGCCTCATGGAAGACGGCCTACTTGCAGCCCTCGGGTGGTGAAGTTCACTGTTTGCCTGGACTGGGGCTGGACCAGGGTTGCTGGGTAAGCAGTATCGACCCTTCAGGCACAGGCGAGCTCTGGCTGGTGAGAGGGCGTGCAGAGGGAGTCTGGCGCCACCGCAGGTGAAAGGCCTGGAGTGTGTGGTGTACACACACGTCAAGGGCACAAGCCAGGTTGGTGAGAGGGCACAGGGTCCGGGGTATGCCAGGTCCGTGTCAGGAGGCCAGAGCAAGGTGGTTTCTGGGCCCGGGCTGGGGCTGCAGGTTGCTAAGGGGCGGCCCCCTCCGGGGCACAGCTGCTTAGAGCGCCACCAGATGTCCCTCCCCGCTCAGCCCCCCACGCCTGATGGCTGCGGGAGAAGCGAACGCAGCCGCGGACGGACGAAGAGCATCTTCCCCTGGCAATGTCCCTCCAGCGCCCTCTACTGACACAGCGTGACATCACCCCCTGAAAAGAAGAGAGAAAAAGTCCAACCCATCACCACCTAGCAAATACTAAAGGACCCATCTGAGCCAAGGGAAGGAAACTGGTAACTGCGCAGGGACCCAACACGCCATAAACAAACGATGTTTGGACCTAAGTTAGAGTGCGCTCCCTCATCTGCAGAAGGAGGGGAGTAATAGCACCTACCTCATGTGTGGTGTAAACTGAAAGAAAGATACACGACTATGTATAAAATAGAGAACTCATGAGAACCTACCGTACAGCACAGGGAACTCTACTCAATACTCTGTGGTGACCTAAATAGGAAGGAAATCCAAAAAAGAGGGGATTCACTTTGCTGTACAGTAGAAACTAACACAACATTGTAAAGCAACTATACTCCAATAAAAACTTTTTAGAAATAACTGCATGGACCCAGAATCCTGTAGATAGAACAGTTTGACTTGAATAAGTACATGAGCTTAGCGGCACTTATGCTCTTAAGGAAATAACGATATATAGTAAAATATCACTAAAAATGTCTTTGATTTAGAATCAAAAAGTACAAACCTCCAGTTATAAAATAAGTCATGGGGATGTAAGTTAATAACATTGTATTGCACACTTGAAAGTTGCCAAAAGAATACAGTTGGCCCTTGAAGAACATGGGTTTGAACTGCGTGGGTCCACTTACACACAGATTTTTTTTCAATAGTAAATACTACAGTACTACACGATCCTTGGTTGGGAGAAACCGTGGATGCGGAGGGCCGACTATAAGTTACATGCAGATTTTCAGCTGCACAGGGTTGGTGCCCCTAATGCCCACATTGTTCAAGGGTCAACTGTGTATCTTAAAAGTCCTCATGACAAGAAAAAAAAATATTTTGTAACTATGTATGGTGATGGATGTTAACTAGACTTATTACAGTGATCATTTTGCAATGTATACAAATATTGAATCATTTTATACACCTGAAATATAATGCTATCTCTCAATTATACCGCAATTTAAAAAAAAAGAATCTCTATATAGAAGGAAGGTGTCTAGAATGCAGCCTTACTTGGTAGATGTAAAAGGAATGAAGTAAACTCAGTGCTGTATCTTTAAAAAAGAAAGAAAGAAAGAAAGATACCATGTGTACTTTGAATAATGACAACGTGTGTGCTGATCACAGAACAGCGTCTGGCACGTAATAATTCGATAAGTGTTTGCTATGATCACCTTCGTTTACTTGGAGAGGCAGAACTGCAATCAGAGGACCCAAGCTCCATTCCCAGCCCTACTATCCACTGACCATGGACCACAGAGCCTTCCCTCCCCCCGGGGCTTTGGTTGCTGATGCTGTGAAGTGGCCCTTTCTCACTTTTTAAAAAAAGAAATGTTTATTTTCCGTCAACCTTATTTCTGCTTTCTGTTTAAGAGTCTGTGCAACAACAGCTGAAATTCACTCAGTGGTTCTTCCTACCCACTCAGTGGCCTGAGCAGTGGGGCCTGGGGACCAGTCTTCAGGGGGGACCCCTGGGCAGGCACGGAGGTCACCCCAACCTTCAAACCCCAGGCTGAGTAGTGGTAAATTCGGGAGCTGAGCTGCCCCTTCACCCTGCAATTCCTCCTCAGTCACAGCCTTTCAGCAGCAGCCTGCCCTTCAGTCCCCATCCCTTCAGCATCTCTGTACAAGCAGAGATCACGTGCAGAACCTCCCCGGCCAGCACCCACCTGCTCAGACCTGCTGAGTGGGCTCCCTTGTCACGGCCTGGACGGCAGTGGCCCCTTGGCACAGAGGAGAGGCTGTGTGACGCAGAGCCATGGAGCGGGTGACAGGCTAACGTCACCGGGATCAGGAAGCCCTGGGAGTCAGGGCTCCTGCACGGCTGCCTGGATGGTCCCAGGAGTGAAGCTGCCAGTGACAGGAGCAGCCCCAGTGGCAGCAGGACATGTGAGCACAGCTGGCTGGCCAGTCTTCCTGGAGGAGAGAACCCTGACATCAGCCCAGTTTTCACTGACAACCACGGCACGAGCTGCCAGCAAGAGATTCTCCCAGGTAGTCTTCAGATTTATGATGTGGAGGCCATCGCTTTTCCTTTTGTCGCTGTTCTGTCCCTTTTGGAAGTCCAGGTGGGGACCCCTAAGTGGGTCCCTGCTGCAAGGAATTTGAGGACATCCTCCTCCTTCATTTGCTCTGGACGTTGTTAAGTTTTCCCTTTAAATGACGGCAGGAACCCAGAACACCTTGTGGACTCCTCTCTGGCAGCACAGAAAGGCGCTTTCCCACTTTTAACGTCCCGCTTTTCCATCTCACATGCCTAACATCCATGCCTTCTGCTCCACTGCAGGGTATACAGTGAGCCGGCCCCTCAAAATACAGCCAGAACGTGAGAGAGTGCAGTGAGCTGGCTGCACGGAGAAACGTCAGAGACACTTACAAGACAAAAAATAACATTCCGTTGTGACAGTTTTTCAAACTCTATGCATTCAGAAAATCTTAGACACTTGTGCTGTGATTTTTTTCAGAGCCAACCTTGGTTTGAAGCAATGGCAAAACCTAGAAAACAACTTATTTGTGCTCAGATTAGATGACTTCTTATGAAAGATGATGGGGGGGAGGTATGAAGACGCTTCTCTTGCCTTAAAATTCCCATGCCCATCACTGCCCCCCACACCTGCACCCACACTTCCCTGCATTTATTCAAGGGCAGGGAATTGCCCACACTGAATTGCAAGCCCACATGGGAAGAACGTTGCATTAAGTTACAACTTGTCATATATAACTTAATTGAATTCTCTTTCAAAATGCCTTCCAAGTGGTTGGTCCAGGATCCAAAGGCATACGTGGATGCAGAAGGCTGAGAATACCCTGGTCACCTGGAAGAAAGGCAGGAACACGCAAGGAAGCTGGAAGCGCCTGAAGAGTAACATTGCCAACTTCAGTTTTTTCTGGGGCCACGTCAGTAGGAGGATCACTGAATGGAGAAGCCCACTAATATATTCCTTCCTGTCCACAGCAAGTGCCCAGAACTCCATCACTTTTAATCCTTGGGTTAAAAGATTTTCCCAAATTACCTAATTATCAAAATCATCCAGTACACTCGTTAAAAACACCTATTTTATAGGTTCTTATCTGAGAGCTTACAAGTTCTCAGGTGATTCTTACAGTCAAGTAAATCTGGGAAGTAGTGGGTTTATGAAGTATCTGATCCTAATACTCACTGTGTAGACTATATATAAACAAATTTCTGGACCCCAGAACTACTGAATTAGGACATGCAGGGCTTCCCAACTGTACCAGGTGCTGATTATGGTCCGTGTCTCAGCTCAGACTCCATAACAAAATGCCATAGACTGAGTGGCTTGAACAACAGATTTCATTTCTCACAGTTCTGGAGGCTGGGAAGTCCGAGACCAAGGTGCCAGCAAGGTAGGTTTCATTCTGAGGCTCCTTCTCTTAGATTAAAGGCAGCTGCCATCTTGCTGTGTGCTCACATAACCTCTTCTTTGTTCTCATGGCAGGAGAGAGAGCAAGCTCTCTGTTGTCTCTTTTTACAAGTGCACTAATCACATCACTAGGGCCCCACCCTCCTGACCTCCAAAGGCCCCAAGTCCAAATACCATTGCGTTTCGTGGCTGGGCTTCAACTAATGAATTTGGGTGGGGGAACACAAGCATTCAGTCCAAAACATATTTTGAAAATGCTGGGTTAGATAAATGTTTATATGAAGCTTCTCCCCAAATTCCTAAGTTATCTGGGAAATGATAGCACATTTCAACTATCCTCAGACATTAATTCATTAGGAAGTTTTGATTTAATTGGTGGATAGTAAGGCCCAAATCAGATAGGGAACCAAAAACTAGATTTTAAAGATGCACTCAAAGGGAATGGGGGATTTCATCTAGGGCGGCTGAGGTAGCATGTGACAGGAGTGGTTCTCACTTTTAATATGCATGTGAGTCACCTGGAGGCCTTGTGATAATGCAGGCTCTGATTCAGCAGTTCCGGGTGGGACCTGAGAGTCTGCATGTCTGATGAGCTGCTCCACAGACCACATGCTGAATGGAGTGGTTGGAAGCAAGCATTCCAGGTATCCAGGGGTGTCTGTGCCCATGGAGTATGATGCCAAAGACAAGCTTTTCAACTTAAAAGTTTTGCTTGGAGTCAACGACGTCATTGCAGAAGACCTGAGTTCCAAAATATCATCTAGAAGAAATGAGCTTCAGAAATGCCAAGCGGGCTTCCCTGGTGGCGCAGTGGTTGAGAGTCTGCCTGCCGATGCAGGGGGTGCGGGTTCGTGCCCCGGTCTGGGAGGATCCCACATGCCGCGGAGTGGCTGGGCCCATGAGCCACAGCCACTGAGCCTGCGCGTCCGGAGCCTGTGCTCCGCAATGGGAGAGGCCACAATGGTGAGAGGCCCGCATACCGCAAAAAAAAAAAAGAAAGAAAGAAAAAAAAAAAGAAATGCCAAGCTATGAATAGACTGGTGGTTGCCAAGGGGCAGGGGGGAGGGATGGATTGGGAGTTTGGGATTAGCAGAAGAAAACTATTATATATGGGATGGATAAACAACAAGGTCCTACTGTATAGCACAGGGAACTATATCAATATCCTTTGATAAACCATAATGGAAACACAACTTTGTAAATCAACTATACTTCAATTTAAAGAAAAGAAAGAAATGCCAACCTCTGAACTCTGTCGCTCCCAACATTTTAAAATAACTTTCAAAACACAGTAATTGAATTAACATAACAGGTCAGAAATGATCTTATATGATCATCAGATTATACCAGGAGTTCCCCAAATTTCTCCCCTTCAAGGGATCCTTAAGTGACTTTGTAATTTTTTCACAACATCCCTAACCCAAAAGAAATGACCAACTGCTTTATTTACTAATTTGTTAGGTCCATACAACTTGGTAATTTTGTGTGTGTGTGTCCTAACAACTTAATAGCCATTTGAAAAAATAATACACATAAACTGAAAGAAAATCTGCTTTTTTTCTTTCATCCTTAAATAACCACAAGCACTTATTAATCAGGATGTGTGCATCCTGGGCACCACACAACTTCTTAAACCTTGGAATCCGATTGGACACTGCCATCCTCAGCCCTCATTCCACTTTGCATTTCACGTGGTGATTGCTATTTACCACAGCAACTGTGAAAACCCAGTTTCGCAAATACTTGACACCCTGGAGGGGAATGTAGAAAAATGAAGAAACTGTGAAGTATCTTGGGCTAGTAGTTTATGTGGTATCCAACAAAAATTCAATATCACTGTACTTCTGCTTCAAAAACTGAAAATTTTCTGAGCCGCGCTAACGTAACTTGGTTCAGTTTGGAAACTGCAGGTTCATACCCTTTACAAAGGACTAATTGTGACCAAAGGCAAAGTAAGAATTCTAAAAGAAGAGAGAAATTTTTGCAAGGAAGACCTACAAACAATACAACAAAATTTCCTTAGGTATTAAAGAGAAATCAGTTCTTCTCTGGCTTGTTAGAATGAAAGTGTATCCTTCTTAAACTAATGTTCAGATTCTTAACATGTTACAGTCTTTTGAAGGAAAATGATTTTCCTAATATTTCCCCAGTAACAACACATCGGTTTCCCCACAGAAAAAGAGACCCAGCATGTAATTATTATCGTTCTTTTATTTTCTTTTGTTCACCTATTTCCTTGACATTTGGTTTTAAATTAAACGTAAGGAACAATTTTGATCATTCAACCTGCACCAAAAAAAAGGAACATTGATTGATTCAAAGTTTTACTTCATGTACCTACAATTTCCCTGTAGTCCTATTTCTCAATCAGAATTTGAATAATCTTTACAACTTGTAGTCCCCCAAACTCAGATTTAATGATTCAGTAAGTTCTGAAAGAGAAATAACAGCTGCAGCTCATCCCACTGTGCTATTCGGTAATGACAACGTTATACCACATTAGCGATTGTGACATTAATAAAAAGAAGCCCATAGGATTAACCAAAGACAGCTGACTTTAGTCAAATGTAGGTCAGGCTTTGTTTGCTCAGAAGCTGGTAATAAATTCCCAGGTAAGTGCTCTCCTGTGTCACACATATATGCCAGGAGCAAAATTTCAGTCCTGCTAAATGATTCACATTTTTAAGTTTCTCTAAGCCATTTTTGAAATATCGTTAAGCATTTAATTCCACTGCCAAGCCTACAGGCTCCTTACAATTATTAACTTATGTGACATGATAGCATGTTTTTCCTTGAGGCACTTCACCTTGGAGGGTATGTGTTCACCTTCCGGTTACTGAGGTTCTTACTAGAAGAGGCTCAGGGGTCACCCCTAATTTATAGCATAATTATGGAGAAAATAGTGTTGACGGCTAAGCCAGTCATCTGTAATCTCTAAGTCCTCCTTGCCACAGGAAATATCGTTGTTAAGTCTAACGTGAATATTACGTTCTTAATCAAGTCTTGTGGTACGCTTTATAAGAATAAGATGTCCAGAACCACACAATCCTAAAATATATTCTTAAAATCCACACACTTTGGAAAACAGTGTAGCCATTTCTTAAAAGGTTAGACATACGCCTACCATACGACCCAGCCATGGCTCCCAAGCCATTTGTCTAAGAAAGGGAACCATATGGCCACAAAAAGACCCACACAGAAATGTTCATAGAACCTCTATTCATAACAGCCCCAAACTGGAAACAACCCAAACCAACAGGAGGGTGGACAAACAAACAATGACGTATTCATATACCAGAATCCTCCTCAGCAATAAAAACGAAAACATGGGGCTTCCGGGAAGATGGCGGAAGAGTAAGACGCGGAGATCACCTTCCTCCCCACAGATACACCAGAAATACATCTACACGTGGAACAACTCCTACAGAACATCTACTGAACGCTGGCAGAAGACCTCAGACCTCCCAAAAGGCAAGAAACTCCCCCCGTACCTGGGTAGGGCAAAAGAAAAAACAAGAAAAAACAGAGACAAAAGGATAGGGACGGCACCTGCACCAGTGGGAGGGAGCTGTGAAGGAGGAAAGGTTTCTACACACTAAGAAGCCCCTTCGCGGGCGGAGACTGCGGGTGGCGGAGGGGGGAAGCTTCGGAGCCGCGGAGGAGAGCACAGCAACAGGGGTGCGGAGGGCAAAGCGGAGAGATTCCCGCACAGAGGATCAGGGCCGACCGGCACTCACCAGCCCAAGAGGCTTGTCTGCTCACCCGACGGGGCGGGCGGGGCTGGGAGCTGAGGTTCGGGCTTCGGTCGGAGCGCAAGAAGAGGACTGGGGTTGGCGGCGTGAACACAGCCTGCAGGGGGCTAGTGCACCAGGGCTAGCGGGGAGGGAGTCCAGGGAAAAGTCTGGACCTGCCGAAGAGGCAAGAGACTTTTTCTTACCTCTTTGTGTCCTGGTGCGTGAGGAGACGGAATTAAGAGTGCTGCTTAAAGGAGCTCCAGAGACGGGCGTGAGCCGCGGCTAAAAGCGCGGACCCCAGAGACGGGCATGAGACGCTAAGGCTGCTGCCGCCGCCGCCAAGAAGCCTGTGTGCAAGCACAGGTCACTCTCCACACCCCCGTTCCGGGGAGCCAGTGCAGCCCGCCACTGCCAGGGTCCGGGGATCCAGGGACAACTTCCCCGGGAGAACGCATGGCGCGCCTCAGGCTGGTGCAACGTCACGTTGGCCTCTGCCGCCGCAGGCCCACCCCTCACGCCATGCCCCTCCCTCCCCTACGCCTGAGTGAGCCAGAGCCTCAGAATCAGCGGCTCCTTTAACCCCGTCCTGCCTCAGCGGAGCACAGACGCCCTCCGGCGACCTACACTCAGAGGCGGGGCCAAATCCAAAGCTGAGCCCCTGGGAGCTGTGAGAACAAAGAAGAGAAAGGGAAATCTCTCCCAGCAGCCTCAGAAGCAGCGGATTAAAGCTCCACAATCAACTTGATGTACCTGCATCTGTGGAATACATGATAGACAATGAATCATCCCAAATTGAGGAGGTGGACATTGAGAACAAGATTTATGATTTGTTCCCCTTTTCCTCTTTTTGTGAGTGTGTATGTGTATGCTTCTGTGTGAGATTTTGTCTGTATAGTTTTGCTTCCACCATTTGTCCTAGGGTTCTATCCATCCATTTTTGTTGTTTTTCTTAATTTTTTTTCTTAATAATTATTTTTAATAACTTTATTATATTTTATCTTACTTTATTTTATTTTACTTTATCTTCTTTCTTTCTTTTTTTTTCTTTCCTTCCCTCCTTTCTTCCTCCCTGCCTCCCTCCCTCCCTCCTTTCTTTCTTTCATTCTTTCATTCATTCTTTCTTTCTACTTCTACTAATTCTTTCTTTCTACTTTTTCTCTGTTTTATTCTGAGCTGTGTGGATGAAAGGCTCTTGTTGCTGCAGCCAGGAGTCAGTGCTGTGCCTCTGAGGTGGGAGAGCCAACTTCAGGACACTGGTCCACAAGAGGCCTCCCAGCTGCACATAATATCAAATGGCGAAAATCTCCCAGAGATCTCCATCTCAGCACCAGCACCCAGCTTCACTCAACGACCAGCAAGCTACAGAGCTGGACATCCTATGCCAAACAACTAGCAAGACAGGAACACAACCCCACCCATTAGCAGAGAGGCTGCCTAAAATCATAATAAGTCCACAGACAGCCCAAAATACACTACCAGACGTGGACCTGCCCACCAGAAAGACAAGATCCAGCCTCATCCACCAGAACACAGGCACTAGTCCCCTCCACCAGGAAGCCTACACAACTCACTGAACCAACCTTAGCCACTGGGGACAGACACCAAAAACAATGGGAACTACGAACCTGCAGCCTGCAAAAAGGACACCCCAAACACAGTAAGATAAGCAAAATGAGAAGACAGAAAAACACACAGCAGATGAAGGAGCAAGATAAAAACCCACCAGACCTAACAAGTGAAGAGAAAATAGGTACTCTACCTGAAAAAGAATTCAGAATAGTGATAGAAAAGATGATCCAAAATCTTGGAAATAGAATGGACAAAATTCAAGAAACATTTAACAAGGTCCTAGGAGAACTAAAGATGAAACAAACAACGATGAACAACACAATAAATGAAATTAAAAATACTCTAGATGGGATCAATAGCAGAATCACTGAGGCAGAAGAACAGATAAGTGACCTGGAAGACAAAATAGTGGAAATAACTACTGCAGAGCAGAATAAAGAAAAAAGAATGAAAAGAACTGAGGACAGTCTCAGAGACCTCTGGGACAACATTAAATACACCAACATTCGAATTATAGGGGTTCCAGAAGAAGAAGAGAAAAAGAAATGGACTGAGAAAATATTTGAAGAGATTATAGTTGAAAACTTCCCTAATATGGGAAATAAAATAGTTAATCAAGTCCAGGAAGCACAGAGAGTCCCACACACGATAAATCCAAGGAGAAACATGCCAAGACACATATTAATCAAACTATCAAAAATTAAATACAAAGAAAAAATATTAAAAGCAGCAAGGGAAAAACAATAAATAACACACAAGGGAATCCCCATAAGGTTAACAGCTGATCTTTCAGCAGAAGCTCTGCAAGCCAGAAGGGACCTGCAGGACATATTTAAAGTGATGAAGGAGAAAAACCTGCAACCAAGATTACTCTACCCAGCAAGGATCTCATTCAGATTTGATGGAGAAATTAAAGCCTTTACAAACAAGCAAAAGCTGAGAGAGTTCAACACCACCAAACCAAGTTTACGACAACTGCTAAAGGAACTTCTCTAGGCAAGAAACACAAGAGAAGGAAAAGACCTACAATAACGAACCCAAAACAATTAAGAAAATGGGAATAGGAACATACATATCAATAATTACCTTAAATGTAAATGGACTAAATGCTCCCACCAAAAGACACAGATTGGCTGAATGGATACAAAAACAAGACCCATATATTTGCTTTCTACAAGAGACCCACTTCAGACCTAGAGACACATACAGACTGAAAGTAAGGGGATGGAAAAAGTTATATCATGCAAATGGAAACAAGACAAGGATGTCCACTTTCACCACTATTATTCAACACAGTTTTGGAAGTCCTAGCCACAGCAATCAGAGAAGAAAAAGAAATAAAAGGAATCCAAACCGGAAAAGAAGAAGTAAAGCTGTCACTGTTTGCAGATGACATGATACTATACATAGAGAATCCTAAAGATGCTACCAGAAAACTACTAGAGCTAATCAATGAATTTGGTAAAGTAGCAGGATAAAAAATTAATGCACAGAAATCTCTGGCACTCCTATACACTAATGATGAAAAATCTGAAAGTGAAATAAAGAAAACACTCCCATTTACCACTGCAACAAATAGAATAAAATACCTAGGAATAAACCTACCTAAGGAGACAAAAGACCTGTATGCAGAAAATTATAAGATACTGATGAAAGAAATTAAAGATGATACAAATAGATGGAGAGATATACCATGTTCTTGGATTGGAAGAATCAACATTGTGAAAATGACTCTACTACCCAAAGAAATCTACAGATTCAATGCAATCCCTATCAAACTACCACTTGTATTTTTCACAGAACTAGAACAAGAAATTTCACAATTTGTATGGTAACACAAAAGACCCCGAATAGCCAAAGCAATCTAGAGAACGAGAAACGGAGCTAGAGGAATCAGGCTCCCTGACTTCAGACTATACTACAAAGCTACAGTAATCAAGACAATATGGTATTGGCACAAAAACAGAAAGATAGATTAATGGAACAGGATAGAAAACCCAGAGATAAACCCACGCACATATGGTCACCTCATCTTTGATAAAGGAGGCAGGAATGTACAGTGGAGAAAGGACAGCCTCTTCAATAAGTGGTGCTGGGGAAACTGGACAGGCACATGTAAAAGTATGAGATTAGATCACTCCCTAACACCGTACACAAAAATAAGCTCAAAATGGATTAAAGTCCTAAACGTAGGGCCAGAAACTATCAAACGCTTAGAGGAAAACATAGGCAGAACACTCTATGACATAAATCACAGCAAGATCCTTTTTGACCCACCTCCTAGAGAAATGGAAATAAAATCAAAAATAAACAAATGGGACCTAATGAAACTTCAAAGCTTTTGCACAGCAAAGGAAACCATAAACAAGACCAAAAGACAGCCCTCAGAATGGAAGAAAATATTTGCAAATGAAGCAACTGACAAAGGATTAATCTCCAAACTTTATAAGCAGCTCACGCAGCTCAATAACCGAAAAACAAACAACCCAATCCAAAAATGGGCAGAAGACCTAAATAGACATTTCTCCAAAGAAGATATACAGACTGCCAACAAACACATGAAAGAATGCTCAACTTCATTAATCATTAGAGAAATGCAAATTAAAACTACAATGAGATATCATCTCACACCAGTCACAATGGCCATCATCAAAAAATCTAGAAACAATAAATGCTGGAGAGGGTGTGGAGAAAAGGGAACCCTCTTGCACTGTTGGTGGGAATGTAAATTGATACAGCCACTATGGAGAACAGTATGGAGGTTCCTTAAAAAACTACAAACAGAACTACCATATGACCCAGCAATACCACTACTGGGCATATACCCCGAGAAAACCATAATTCAAAAGGAGTCATATACCAAAATGTTCATTGCAGCTCTATTTACAGTGGCCCAGAGATGGAAACAACCTAAGTGTCCATCATCGGATGAATGGATGCAGAAGATGTGGCACATATATACAATGGAATATCACTCAGTCATAAAAAGAAACAAAATTGAGCTATTTGTAATGAGGTGGATAGACCTAGAGTCTGTCATGCAGAGTGAAGTAAGTCAGAAAGAGAGAGACAAATACCGTATGCTAACACATATATATGGAATTTAAGAAAAAAAATGTCATGAAGAACCTAGGGGTAAGACAGGAATAAAGACACAGACCTACTAGAGAATGGACTTGAGGATATGGGGAGGGGGTACATGTAAGCTGTGACAAAGTGAGAGAGAGGCATGGACATATATACACTACCAAACGTAAGGTAGATAGCTAGTGGGAAGCAGCCGCATAGCACGGGGAGATCAGCTCGGTGCTTTGTGACCGCCTGGAGGGGTGGGATAGGGAGGGTGGGAGGGAGGGAGACGAAGAGGGAAGAGATATGGGAACATATGTATATGTATAACTGATTCACTTTGTTAGAAATCAGAAACTAACACACCATTGTAAAGCAATTATACTCCAATAAAGGTGTAAAAAAAAAGAAAGAAAGAAACAACTCCCGATATGTGCAACCATCACGGACGAATCTTTACAACAGGTGACAGCAAAACAGTGCATGTTGCGTGATTTCATTTATGTGAAATTCTAAGACAGTCGAAACCAATCTGTGACCATAAATCAGAACAGTGGGGGAAGTAGGGAGTGGTGCAGGATTGTCTGGAAGAAGCATACTTTCTGGGTGATGATAAGTTCTATATTTCATCAGGGCAAGGTTATGTGCAGGTGTATGTTTGTCAAACTCATCAAACTATGTATTTAAGATCTCTACATTAAGATCTTGTAATAGGGGTGGGGCATGCACCTGGCTGTTAGCAAGCGACTGGTAGCGGTCCTGCTCAGCCATTGGTCGGGGTCATTGTGGGCCCCTCCCCCAAGTGAGCAACCATTAAAAGTCCTGCTCAGCCATTGGTTGGCACTGAAGTGGGCCCCTCCCCCTCCCCTTCCTCTGTATAAAAAGAGCCTGAATTCGGACTGAGGGAAGATGGTTTTTTGAGACACTAGTGTGCCATCTTCTTGGTCTGCTGGCTTTCCAAATAAAATCATTATTCCTTGCCCCAACAACTGATCTCCCAATTTATTGGCCTGTCGTGTGGCAAGTAGAGTGAGCTTGGTCTCAGTAACAATCTGTGTGTAAACTATACCTCAGAAAATAAAACAGTGAATTCCCTGGCAGTCCAGTGGTTAGGACTTGATGCTTTCACTGCCGAGGCTAGGGTTCAATCCCTGGTCAGGGAACTAAGATCCACAAGCCACGTGGCCAAAAATAAATAAATAAATAATTTAAAAAATAAATAAATAAAATAAAATATGTGTGGGTGTTCTGTAAGCTCTTCAATTTTATACTTAAACTTTCTGAAATCCACCACCTTTATTAAATACTTATGTAACTGTAAAATATTATAGGTCTTTTAGATATGAGCAAAAAGAGATATCACTTGAAAGAGTTACTAACTCAACTATTACCTAAGTAAGGATCGTAAGAAGTGCATTTATTTAATGAGTTAAATAGTTTCAATTTATTTATATTTTAATTCCTTCTACATGCTCATGGCATAACTTGAGAGCTCTGTGTTTATAAATTTTAAAAACAGAAAAATATCAATGGGTATAAACGCAATTGAGTACTTAAAGCTAGTTTGGAAAAGCAGTTACAAGATTAGCCAAAAACAGTAAATGACACAAAAATTATTTTAACTTCTAATACTAAGCAGAGTTACGTTGGCTCTTTCAATACAAACTGCGCCCCTGTCATTCCCTCTGATTCAGGCCCTTCTGATCTTTTATTTTTAAGTGCAGTAGATTCCCAGTTGGCTTTCCCAGTTTTACTGTCATCTTTTTTGGATCCATTTCAAGTCACCATATTAATCTTGAAGCCCAGCCTGAGCATGCCATACATCACAATTACGGTCAAGGTCAGCTCCCTGGCCTGGCATTCGAAGACTGGTGTTGGTCTGATCGCAGTCTGCCTGCCAAGGCACCTAATCTCAAGGCCACTTTTCCCCCTGGCCTCCCATCACCCGCAGATCTCTGCAGTGAGGCAGCTCAATGGAGCTCCCATTCCTGCCCCTGGGCTGCTGTTTATGCTGCCTGTGCATCTGAATTTTATACCATTTTGTCCCCACCTTACCATTACCAAATTCATCCCAGCTTTCAAAATCCACTTTAGCCATCACCTCCCTGTCAAGGACGTTTCTCATTGTCCTCACCCAGAATAATCTTTCTGTGTTATAAACACTCATCACATTTGTATACCCAGTTTCTTATCATAATCACCACTCTCTGTCTTATATTGTGAAATGGTTTGGAATCCAGCTCAAGACAGAAACACTAGCTTCAAAACATATCTCCCCAGCTGTCAGAATTTAGGCAAGTTACATCATCTCTCTATGCTTCTGTTTCTTCATCTGTTAAAAAATAAATAAAAATAGTACCTCTCTTATAAGATGGTTGTGAGTGGGAAATTAGATAATGTACATATAATGTACATAAACTACTTAGTCTGACACATTAAGTGTTTAGTAATATTTATGCCAAAATCTGCTAGAATCAATTCTCTAATTTATGAAACTATATTCCAAGAACTGAGAGAACTTGTAAATGGAAAGTTTTTGAGGAACTATCATGATATCCAAGAAGGTTAGAGATAGATAACTTTTGCTGGAGTTTCCAAATAGGGCATAAGTTAGGTTTTCAAAACCGCAGAATGGTGGTGTTAACTCTAGGTAGGAAGAGTCTGGTGAGAAAACAAAGCAACACAAAAATCCAAAAAAGGAGAAGTCATTTAGGTACCAAAGAGAAATGAAAACACATGTCCACACCAAGACTCAGACATGAATATTCAAAAGAGCTATATTCATCATTGCTCAAAACTAGAAACAAATGTCTACCAACAGGAAGTGAAGAAAGAAAGTGTGCTCTATCCCTGCAACAGAATACCACTCGGCAGTAAAAAGCAACACAGTCCTGGGAGAGCAGCGACATGGATAAGCCTCAAAATCATTGTGTTGAGTGAAAGAAGGCAAACACAAAAAAAGTACATACTGTATAATTCCATCTGTAACACGCTCTAGATAAAGCAAGTAACTTATGGTGACAGAAAGGAGTTCAGACCGCTGACCAGGGATGGAAGGGAAGAGTTAAGGAGAAGGGGAATGAGGAAACCTTGGAAGGTGGTGGAAATGTCCTGTGTCCCAGTTATGGTGGTGGTTTCAAGGGTCTATGCATAATCCTGTCAAAATGCATCAAATTATACATTTTATTTTTTTAATTTTATTGAAGTATAGTTGATTTACAATGTTGTGTTAATTTCTTCTGTACAGCAAAGTGACTCAGCTATATATATATATATATATTCTTTTTCATATTCTTTTCCATTATGGTTTATTATAGGATATTGAATATAGTTCTCTGTGCTATACAGTAGGACCTTGTTGTTTATCCATTCTATATATAATAGTTTGCATCTGCTTATCCCAACCTCCCGATCCATCCCTCTCCCATTCCCGTCCCCCTTGGCAACCACAAGTCTGTTCTCTGTATCCGTGTCTGGTATTTCTTCATAGATATGTTGATTTGTATCATATTTTAGATTCCACATATAAGTGATATCATATGTCAAATTATACATTTTAAATGGGTGTCATTTGTTGTATGTGAACTGTACCTCAATCAAACTAACTTCTGAGAAAAGAAATCACCAAAATACGAAATGATATTTTTAAGTCGGTAAGAGTGTGAAAAAGGAGTAGGGCTGATTGGGACACAATACATTTTCACTGAGAAAATGTTATATTTTCCTGATCATTTTTTCCTTCCCCGACAGGGCTATTGGGTTGCAAGATCTGGGAACTACCGTAGAAGTTGCTTCATTTGAAGATGCTAAAGAAGCTTTAAATTCATTTAATAAAAGGGAAATTGAGGGCAGAGCAATCAGGCTGGAGTTGCAAGAACCCAGGGGATCACCTAATGCAAGAAGCCAACCATCCCAAACTCTGTTTGTCAAAGGTCTGTCTGAGGATACTACAGAAGAGACATTAAAGGAGTATTCGTGCAAGGATAGTCACTGACCGGGAGACTGGATCCTCCAAGGGCTTTGGTTTTGTAGAACTCAACAGTGAGGAAGATGCCAACGCTGTCAAGGAGGCCATGGAAGATGGTGAAATTGATGGAAACAAAGTTACTTTGGACTGAGCCAAGCCTAAGGGTGAAGGTGGCTGCAGAGGGCGAGGTGGTGGCACAGGTGGCCCAGGTGGATTTGGTGGCAGAGGCCAGGGAGGCTTTGGAGGGGGCAGAGGAGGAGGAGACCACAAGCCACAAGGAAAGAAGGTGAAGTCTGAAGAGTTCCTTTTATCTCTGCCTTCCCCTCTTCCATTTGAAAGAAAGGACTCTGAGATGTTTACTGTGTTACCTGCTCAATGACGGAGCCTCCTGAGGACATTCCAAGACAGTATACAGCCCTGTGGTCTACTTGGAAACCCGTATAGATAACATTTCAAGGGAGATAACCCTGTTGGTGTTGACTGGATATTTGTATAAACTTTTTAAAGAGATGAGTGATAGAGTTAACCCTTGGAAGTGTTATTTTCATGATACGCTATTGGGCCAAAGGAAGTTTTGCCAACTGGGGCACAACAGTTGGAGAGCTGAGTGGTGATTCCTGTGTCACCCGAGAAGATCTCCAGTGGCAGGTCACAGGGCTCTACATTCAGTCTATTTAACATTTTTGTCAATTATTTGCCTGACCACCTAAGAGCACAAACATCAACTTTGGGTTGACTGAACATTACTATGTTAGACAAGAGATGATGATCTAAATTATCTTATAGGCTAAAGCAGTAGTTTAGTTCTAACAAGGTGAAACTTTACAAAGACAGCTTCGAAGTAGCTGAATTGAGTTGAAAATTCAGCTGAGCATGAGATACAAGTGCCATGCCATACCAAGAGGACATTAGGAAAAGAAGACTTAGAGGCATAATCAATAATAAGTTCAGTGTCAATTAACAATGAAATGTAACCTTTAAGGAAGTTAACATGGCCTTGGGTTGTATCAAGAACGATGTAAGCTTTTATAGAAAGGAGGTGAAATCTTGTTCTATATTCCATAATACGCTTATATTAAAACACTGCATTATGTTCTTGGTAGGATACTTGGTGGGGGAGAGATTAAAACTAGATCAGAGGAGGGGGAAAAACAGTATTTTTCTAATCTATGGTTCCCTTAAGGACTTAGTCATCTCAGCCTAACTACACCCATCGCAACTCCTGGCATGACTGTGATTATAGCTGTTCAAGCAAATGCTGTTGGCACCTTGATAAGACTTGGATTGATGCCATATAAAGTAGTGGGAAAGGGACAAGGGCTTTCCAGCTGAGAAAAGTCTGAAGGGTTGGGAGGAGGGGTGAAGCAAGGCAACAGGACAAGATGCACCTCTGGGATCTGAGGTGGGTTACAAGTGGCTGCAAGATCTTTGTCAAGTCCCTCCATTTTTTTGTAAAAGCTTTATCACACACAGGAATTTCTCTGGGGCACATTCTTAGGAATAGAATTTAGGGTTATAGAGCATTTTGAAATGATCTTCAAATGAGACATTGCAAAATCTGACTGTAAAGTATCTCACAAATGTTCTTTTTCATTGAGTTGTTATTGACATATAATATATTAGTTTCAGGTGTACTACATAATGATTAAGTGTTTTGCAAATCTCCTTCTCACTAAAATTACATCTGATCCTTTTTTCTCCATATGTTGGCCAACATGCAAAATTACATCACCATCAAAATATATGACATCTGACAGTTCTGAAATGTTATCTCCTTTTAATTTGAATTCCCTTATTACAAGGTTGAATATCTTTTCATATACTTTATTCGCTATTGGGTTTATTCTTCTCCAAGTTTACAGTCACACCTTCTAAGCATTACTTTCTATTGGTTCCTTTACTTTATTTCATTTATTCAAATCTCCTTTATATATTCTAGATATTAATCCTTTGAAATATTTATACACTTTAAATACCTCCTTTCAAATTTTGTCTATTTATGGTATATGAAAATTGTTTTCAGTGGAAGTTTACAAGTCATGTAAAATGTATTAATAAAATGTATTAGGGGCTTCCCTGGTGGCACAGTGGTTGAGAGTCCGCCTGCCGATGCAGGGGACACGGGTTCGTGCCCCGGTCCGGGAAGATCCCACATGCCGCGGAGCAGCTGGGCCCGTGAGCCATGGCCGCTGAGCCTGTGCGTCCGGAGCCTGTGCTCCGCAACGGGAGAGACCACAACAGAGAGAGGCCCACATACCACAAAAAAAAAAAAAAAAAAAAAAAGTATTAGTATTTTCCTCTAAAAAAAAAAGAAGAAGAAGAAGAAGGGGAGCTATATTTCCCCCCCTTTGAATCTGGGGCTGACTCTATGACAACTTTGACCAAGAGAATGCAGGGAGAGTGAAACAGTGCCAGTTCCAGGCCCAGTCTTTTTTTTTTTTTAAGATTTATTTTATTATTAATTTTTGGCTGTGTCGGGTTTTAGTTGTGGCATGCGGGATCTTCGTGGAGGCATGTGGGATCTTTTGTTGCGGCGTGCGGGCTCTTCATTGTGGCGTGAGGGCTTCTCTCTAGTTGTGGCACACCGGTTCCAGGGCACGTGGGCTTTGTGGTTTGCAGCACGCGGGCTCTAGTTGAGGCGCGTGAGCTCAGTAGCGGTGGTGCGTGGGCTTAGTTGCCCTGCCACACGTGGGATCTTAGTTCCCTGGCCAGGGATGGAACCCGAGTTCCCTGCGTTGCAGGTCGGATTCTTTACCACTGGACAACCAGGGAAGTTCCCAGGCCCAGTCTTTAAGAAGACTGGCAGCTTCCGTTTCCTCCCATTTAGAACCCAGCCACCCTGTTAGGCGGACTGTCAAGCAGCTACAAGGACAGGCCCACACGCAGCAGAACTGAGGCACCCAGTCAGCCACCCTGACTGCATTCCCTGCCAGCCCACGTAAGTGAGCCACTTGGATGTAGATCCTTACTTCACTGAGCTACCCTGGCTGACACCATACGGAGCAAAAATGAGTTTTTGCCTGCTTAGTTTCGCCAGACTGCAAGATCATTAGCAGAAAAAAGTTACTGTTATTGTGCTGAGCTGAGGCAGTGTGTTAGGTGGCAAGAGGAAATTGAAACAGTAAACATCTTCAAATATATGAAGAGCTCTCTTAGACGTGGCCCCTTGGGCTGGAATTAGAACCAATATGGAGAATTAGAACCAATATGCATACCTTGGAGAGACTCATGGAGAGGCAGGCTGGAACTTCCATGATAAGACTAGGCAGAGAAATCCAGAAGAGGGTACCAGAGTTGGACTCCGCTGGCGTTGGGACTGGACTCAAAGAAATAAACCAAGGATCTAGATTAGAATGCTCAGGGGACCATGGCTAGCTTAGACTCAGTCTCAGATGGTACCAGTGCCCAAGGTTCCACCTGCAGTAGCAGATAGCGGCATCACAGCGTCATGGGGAGGACCATTCAGGTTGAATCCATCCATCCAATAGCTGGGGAAAGACAGATGGGAAAGGACCGGAAGGTTGTCAGGGCCCCAGTCAAGGTGAGATTTAGACTGGGGTGTCAATCCCAAGGGAAAACCAGAGAGAAGCAGAGGCACAAGAGCTGGGCAGCAGAGTGGGAACATGAAAGGTGTAGCCTGGGATAGGGACACACCTTAGACCTGCCTGACATTAGCCACGGTCTTGATCCCATCCTCTGATGGGGATGCAAATCTTAATATGTCATCAGGCTGGAATAAAATCAGCTCAGAAACTAGCCAGCTGAGGAACTGGCTCGGGAATTGGAAGGGGGAAGTAGGTGGACAGCAGCTCTTCAGAATCCTTATCTGTACGGGAGTCAGACAAGAGGCTTCTGAGGGGAGCTAGTGAAAAAGAAATACAAGAAAGAACTTTCTCAGTCAGAGGGGTGTATTCCTGTGATTGCAAAAACCTCAATTACCACCTGCCAGGACAGCTATAGAGAAGATGCATTCATCTGATAAGAACTACATCAAATAACTTTCAAATTCCCAGCCAACCTAAGACTTTCTCATGTTGAAAATACACAACAAGAGGGCAAACTGCTTGCACAGAGTATATAGGTACTCAACAAGGAAGGAGTGGATGGATGGACAAATGGACACACATATGGACAGACAAACAGATGGATGGACACACATACGGATGGAAAAATAGATGGATGGATGGACTGATGGACACACGTATGGACAGACAAATGGATGGATGAAGGTGGATGGATGAATGGATGGACATATGCATGGACAGATAAATGGATGGACTGATGGACAGACACATGTATGGATGGACAAATGGATGGATGGACAGATGACACACATGGAAAGACAAATGGATGGATGGAGGTAGAGGAAGAGATGGATGGATGGATGGATGGATGGATGGATGGATGGATAATGCAGTCTGACATTTGCAATACTCAGCAGAACCTGTCCATGGACACATTAGCGCTATGTAATAAACTGCGCTCCAGAGGAAAAAATAAGATGTATTTGCGCCTCAAAGAGTTTGCCAAACACTTAACTTGAGTGCACAAATATATGCTGCATTTTTGTGCTTATGAAAACAATTTCCTAAGAAAATTAAATTTCATATGAAAATCTCGTTATTCGTTTTGACTGGCTGAATCTAGCAGGTATCACCTGTCTCATGCAGAACTCGATAAATTCAGTGCAGCTCTGTTCTGACCGTCAGGAACTCCAAGCCCCAGGGCAAAAGGAGAAACTTGAGCTACAGAAAAGCAGTGACCAGCCAGCGTCCAAAACTCTTTCCTGTCAGCTGATTTCTCATTCACACTTGGCTTGACATGCCTTGCACCTCTTTTTTATGTCCTATCACACACCGTCAATATGGGACGTTTCTGCAGGTCTCTGTCACAGAGTGTAGACTGTCCCCTCAATAACAGAGCTCTTCTGAGCAAAGGTTTTCTGTACATAAATTTTCTAACACCTTCCTATACAAAGAGCATCTTGCTCTCTAAGGCAGAGGATGATGCTCTGAGTTCTAGGGAGGGGTTTATAAGTGTTTTTAACCACAACCTAGAGGCAGAAAAACGTTTTACATCACAACCTAGTACACAAAGTACATATAAAACAATATTTACCTAACCATGTGCCATAAATTCTAATATTTCTTATTTTATTTCATTTTAAGCCACTGATCAGAACCCTCTCATCTGATTTTATGACACACTAATGCATGGAGACTGGTGTTCTGAAAGGCACTGCTTAAGGATAATTATCAATTAGTACTTATAGGGAGTGTGGACCAAGCCCCCCAAAACTGTTATCAAAGTGAGAAGCAAAGCCCAGACCCCCACCCCAAAACCTATAAATAATGTCACCATTTTATAAGAATGAAATTACTGAGTTAATACATCATGGATGAGATTAGCTAAATGTAGCAATTAATGCAAACCAATTTAGGGCTGCAGGAATTTGCAGATATGGAAGTCCAATCGAGGTGTCCTGGATTATCATTGTAATGCGGACATTGGAGACCTGACAGTTTATTTTGCCTTGTCTGGAGAAAGGGCCATCCAGGGCCTCTGAGCACGAGTATACAGCTGCATGGAAGCTTGGGAACCAGGGCAGTAGAGCATCTGTCTCGTGGCTCAGTGATGCTCATCACTTTCTCTTCATCTGGGTCCCGCATCCATCTTGGGATTTAAACACTTCTTTCCTACACGTTTCCCTAAAGCAGTCAGAAGACACTCCCCAGCTAATAGGAATTTCTCACCTGCTCCCCAGTTATATTTTTCATTGTAAATGAATAATTTGGGATCTTGGTTCATATTTGTCAGTCTTGTGGGTTTGATTATACAGTCCTTTCCACACTGAGTGAAATATCAATGTTGTGCAAGGCAAAGACCCAGACTTAGGACAGGGCAGCCCTGCTGGGACAATGACACTCAGGAGACAGCCTGCCTGGGCAGCCCTCCAACTTCCCTCAAAACAACCCCTCTCTCAACTCCATCACTCTACCTCGAACAAGTTACTCAGAGGTTGATAAATGACAAACCAAATATAAACGTATTGGTTTTGCGGAGAAAAGCATTGGCTTAGCGTTCCTCCAGCCAGCTGGAGGGAAGGAGCATCACTGAGACCCAGGCAAGTTTGCTTTCCCACACTAGGGCTGTGCGTGGGCCAACCTTGCACAGACTAAAGTGGATATTTTTAAGAGAAGACAAAATGATCTGTATCATAGGGTCTGATGGCCATATCACACCTTAGTATTTGAAATCAGCTGCTGGGTCTGGCCTTCTATTGCTCCTTACCCTCATTCACTCATTTAGAGAAAAGCTAATACCCATCCTTCTTAAACTCTTCCCAAAAAATTGCAGAGGAAGGAACAATCCCAAACTCATTCCACGAGGCCACCATCACCCTGATACCAAAACCAGACAAAGATACTACAAAAAAAAAAAAAATACAGACCAAAATCACTGATGAATATAGATGCAAAAATCCTCAACAAAATACTAGCAAACAGAATCCAATGGCACATTAAAAGGATCATACACCATGATCAAGTGGGATTTATTCCAGGGATGCAAGGATTCTTCAATGTACACAAATCAGTCAATGTGATATACCATATTAACAAATTAAAGAATAAAAACCATATGATCATCTCAATAGATGCAGGAAAAGCCTTTGATAAAATTCAACACCCATTTATGATAAAAGCTCTTCAGAGAGTGGGCATAGAGGGAACCTACCCCTACATAATAAGGACCATACATGACAAACCCACAGCAAACATCATTCTCAATGGTGAAAAACTGAAAGCATTTCCTCTAAGATCAGGAACAAAACAAGAAGGTCCACTCTTGTCACTATTATTCAACATAGTTTTGGAAGTGCTAGCCACAGCAATCAGAGAAGAAAAAGAAATAAAAGGAATCCAAAAAGAAGTAAAACTGTCACTGTTTGTAGACAACATGACACTATACATAGATAACCTTAAATATGCCACCAGAAAACTACTAGAGCTAATCAATGAATCTGGTAAAGTTGTAGGATACAAAATTAATGCACAGAAATCTTTTGCATTCCCATACACTAACAACAAAAGATCAGAAAGAGAAATTAAGGAAACAATCCCATTCACCATTGCAAAAAATAAAATAAAATACCTAGGAATAAACTTACCTAAGGAGGTAAAAGACCTGTACTCAGAAAACTATAAGACACCAATGAAAGAAATTAAAGATGGCACAAACAGATGGAGAGATATATCATGTTCTTGGATTGGAAGAATCAATATTTTGAAAATGACTATACTACCCAAAGCAATCTACAGATTCACTGTAATCCCTATCAAATTACCAATGGCATTTTTTACAGAACTAGAACAAAAAATCTTAAAATTTGTAGGGAGACACAAAAGACCCCAAATAGCCAAAGCAATTCTAAGGGAATAAAACGGAGCTGGAGGAATCAGACTCCCTAACTTCAGACTATACTACAAAGCTACAGTAATCAAGACAGTATGGTACTTGCACAAAACTAGAAATATAGATCAATGGAACAGGATAGAAAGCCCAGAGATAAACCCACACACATATGGTCAACTAATCTTTGACAAATGAGGCAAGGATATACAATGGAGAAAAGACAGTCTCTTCAATAAATGGTGCTGGGAAGACTGGACAGCTACATGTGAAAGAATGAAATTAGAACACTTCCTAACACCATACACAAAAATAAACTCAAAATGGATTAAAGACCTAAATGTTAAGACCAGACACTATAAAACTCTTAGTGGAAAACATAGGAAGAACACTCTTTGACATAAATCACAGCAAGATCTTTTTTGACCCACCTCCTAGAGTAATGGAAATAAAAACAAAAATAAACAAATGGGACCTAATGAAACTTAAATCTTTTTCACAGCAAAGGAAACTATAAACAAGATGAAAAGAACCCTTAGAATGGGAGAAAATATTTGCAAAAGAATCAACAGACAAAGGATTAATCTCCAAGATATATAAACAGCCCATGCAACTCAATAATAAAAAAACAAACACAATCAAAAAAATGGGCAGAAGACCTAAGCAGACATTTCTCCAAAGAAGACATACAGATGGCCAAGAGGCACATGAAAAGTTGCTCCACATCAGTATTAGAGAAATTCAAATCAAAACTACAATGAGGTATCACCTCACACCAGTTAGAATGGGCATCATCAGAAAATCTACAAACAACAAATGCTGAAGAGGCTGTGGAGAAAAGGGATCCCTCTTGCACTGTTGGTATGAATGTAAATTGATACAGCCACTATGGAGAACAGTATGGAGGTTCCTTAAAAAACTAAAAATAGAGCTACCATACGATCCAGCAATCCAAGTACTGCACATATACCCAGAGAAAACCATAATTCAAAAAGACACATGCACCCCAATGTTCATTGCAGCACTATTTACAATAGCCAGGTCATGGAAGCAACCTAAATGCCCATCGACAGATGAATGGATAAAGTAGATGTGGTACATATATACAGTGGAATATAACTCAGCCATAAAAAGGAAGGCAATTGGGTCACTGGTAGAGACGTGGATGGACTTAGAGACTGTCATACAGAGTGAAGTAAGTCAGAAAGAGAAAAACAAATATTGTATATTAACGCATATATGTGAAATCTAGAAAAATGGTACAGGTGAACCAGTTTGCAAGGCAGAAATAGAGCCACAGATGTAGAGAACAAACGTATGGACACCAAGGGGGTAAGCAGGGTGGTGGCAGTGGTGGTAGTGCTGTGAGAATTGGGAGATTGGGATTGACATATATACACTAATATGTATAAAATAGATAACTAATAAGAACCACCTGTATAAATAAAAATAAAATAAAAATTTAAAAATAAAAAAGAAAGCACTATGCTGTTAGCTAATTTTTTAAACACAGGATTTGTCTCTTTAAATATCATCTTAAAGTGTATGATTATGTGAAAGGTACTCATGAGATGTGGCAATGCCTGGCAACTTTTGGCTCTGTTTCGTAAATTATCATGAATGGAGGAACAGCTTCTGCAGATGTCTGTTTCCCACACCTGGATGAGTGAGGACCGGGGCACAGCAGGCCCACCAGGAGGGAGGTCAGGTGCCAGGCGCCAGGTCCAGCACCAGTGCTGAGCAGTGGACATCTCGGGAAGGGCTACACAAAGAACTGGGGTAGCTGCTAAGCCCGAGCCGGACACCAGAGGGGAAGGATGTGGGTGTGCAGGTGTGGATGCAGGTGGGAAGGTGTGGATGCAGGTGTGCAGGTATTTGGGCCACAGGAGGGAAGCAGGGACATGCTCTAAGCCAACGCTGAAGGAAGACCCAGAATGAGTCCTGCACTAGTGAATGACAATGGCAGTGAACTTTTTCTGGGATGGAGGGGTTAAAGACATATTCAGAGGGGATTGCCTGGAAAAAATTCTCTCCTCTCATAGCTTAAAAAGGATCAGTGTTTCTGCCAAAGGCAGGTGTTATACATTATGAAATCAAACTCTTCTATGATATCAGAAATAAACATAGCCAAGTAAACTTATTTCTAAAATCGAATTTGAGGGGACTTGAGAGCAAGGAAGAATCACATTTTTCCTAATTTTTATAAATTAGAGAGTCTCGTAATTTTTTATTGAAGTATAGTCGCTTCACAATGTTGTGTTAATTTCTGCTGTACAGCAAAGTGATACAGTTATACATATATATACATTCTTTTTTAAAATATTATTTTCCATTATGGTTTATCACAGGATATTGAACATAGTTCTCTGTGCTATACAGTAAGACCTTGTTGTTTATCCATCCTATACATAATAGTTTGCATCTGCTAATCCCAAACTCCCAATCCATCATTCCCCCACCCCCCACCACCTTGGCAACCACCAGTCTGTTCTCTAGGTCTGTGATTCTGTTTCTGTTTCATAAATAGATTCATTTGTGTTGTATCTTACGTTCCACATGTAAGTGATATCATAAGGTATTTGTCTTTCTCTGACTTACTTTACTCAGTATGATAATCTCTAGGTCCATCCATGTTGCTGCAAATGGCATTATTTGGTTCTTTTTTATGGCTGAGTAATATTCCATTTATATATGTACCATATCTTCTTTATCCTTTCCTCTGTTGATAGGCATTTAGGTTCTTTCCATGTCTTGGCTATTGTGAATAGTACTGCAGTGAACATTGGTGTGCATATATCTTTTTGAATTATAGTTTTGTCTGGATATATGCCCAGGAGTAGGATTGCTGGATCATACAGTAATTCTATTTTTAGTTTTTTTGAGGAAGTTCTGTACTGTTCTCCATAGTAGCTGTATCAATTTGCATTCCCACCAACAATGTAAGAGGGTTCCCTTTTCTCCACACCCTCTCCAGCATTTCTTGTTTGTAGACTTTTTGATGATGGCCATTCTGCAGAGTATCTTGTAATTTTCATGAGTCACTGATACACATAAAAAGAAACCCTGAGGAAAATAACGCCAGTTTTGTTGTGATGTCAGAACATGGTCAAATGCCAATTTTGTTTTAAACTAGCATTTATTTCTTTGCTCATGTGTTTGTTTATGTATGTATGCCTCTTTCCAAGAAGAGCTAGAGGTGGCTTGTTCGAGTGAGCAAATACAAACCCGTGAGCCTACCATCTTCCTGAACTAGAGTGAAGATGTGGCATTGGTGCATTTACAGTATATTTAGATAAAAATGTTTATATTTGAAAATGAATACATTTATATAAAATATATTGTAAAATACTAAGAGTAAGTCAACTAACAATGCTTTCGTGGACTCTACATATAACATCATAAGCTCTCATGACCTTTGAACTTGTACATTTCAAATGAAAATCATATAGTGTAGGAAGTCAAACTTAGAGGATTTCATTTATGTACTTAAAACCAGAAAAATCCATACAAACAAAAGACCCCTCCGGAAGTCCCCTGACCAACACTTTGTGTAAGAGTAAGTTCAGGGGACAGATTATTTCATTGTTTTCCAGGAGTTTTAGATTAAAGTGTTAATGCTTATAAGTATCATAAGTTGTTCTTCTATTCAGTAGTGTTTTTCCTTCCATGCTATACTTCCTGCTACTCCATGCATACGTTACCGAAAGTGAGGGTCTGGCTGCTCACCACTCAAAAGCCAATAAAGAGGCAAGGCTGGTGGAAAGGAAAGTTTGCTTTATTTTGGAGGCCAGCAACCAGGGGGGAGGGTGGACTCCTGTCCAAAGGCCAACGCCCCCCCCCCAACTGACAATCAGTGGGCAACAGCTTCCATAGATGGAGGGAGCGGGCTACGTGCAGAAACAGCACAGGCAGCTCTGACGGGCATCTTGCAATTGGTCATGTGGTGGTCTGATCAGGGTCCTCTTGATTGTTTTAAATACATTTAATCTTCAGTTCCAGAGTCGGTTTGTTTCCAATTCATTGAGGTAAATTTTCAGAAATGTGGCAGCTTATGTCATGGCTACAGTCTGGTCATCATGTAATAAAATTCTTCCACCTGATGGAGGTTTCAGAATCTACAAGACAGCTCACAGGATAGGGCTCAGAATATTATCTATAGCCCTTGAAGAGGAACTAGAGGTCCTTGACTTTGCTTAATGACTAAAGTATTGCTTTTTTGTCTTGTTTGACTGTTGTCCTTTGTTTCTGCATTTTCTCACTTCTCTGAGTAAACTTATTCTTTAGCTAAAGTTTTCCACAGACAAAAGGCAGGCTGAGGACATGGGGAGGAGGGCCATAGGGTCCCGCTCTGTTTCATATATACCCCATCATGTCTGATTGGCAGCTAAGCATGTGCTTTTGGTGTGACAATAGAACAGCACACTTTAGGCTTCCGTGATTGAACAGACAGCACTACTCTCCAATTTCACTCACAGAAGCGCTACAAAGCAGTTAAAGTGCTCTGCAAACTCAGAATAATGAGGAAAAGCAGTGGATGAGCTTTTGAAAACAGAGAAATCAGAAGGTAGTTGATTGTACTGTACATATTCTCATATATGAGACTCTTTGAAAACCTACGAACATTAAATTTTGTTCAAGGCTTCATCGATGTTTTAATATAAGAACCCCTCCCCCCATTTTTAATTTATCAAAAGAGTGTAGAGAAAAATGGAGATTTTGGTTTTTGTTTAAGGGATGATTCTATTTTGATATGACAATGATTTTTTTTTTATGTGTATGACTTACGTAACAAGGAAAAGCTTACAAATACTTCCCCGACTCCAAGACTTTGGAAAACTGCTGAGATCACTGTAACCAGATTAGTGAGGCTGTTGTCAGTTAACACGTAACTATCAAAAGGTTGAGGAGCAAAACCACCTTCTTCTTTGTTTTCCAGAAAAGTTGACTAAGATGATTCATGAACTACATAATATAACCAGAAGTTCCAAAAATGTACCTGTATTCTCATGTCTAGGGTATTCAAATGTGATTTTAAAGGCAGCGAACATATTCGTATCCATCCTGTCTTAGAAATTAACTCACCCATGCATTTAGAAATTACTTATTTCCACAGTTCCATTTTTCTGTGTTCAGTGAGCTGATGACACTACTAGCCCTCTGATAACCTCATACAATTCAAGCAAAATGAATTGCCCAGGCAGAAGCTGTGGGCAGGGAGACAGTGATTGAGGCTCAAAGACGCCCATTTTTACTGAAATGTTGAATTAACTGATATAAAGGGTTTTCTTCTTCCCTGAATCCTTTGGATGACTGTACTTGTTCATAGAGATAAGTAGATTTAGTCATTCAACAAACATTTGCTAAGTGCCTCCTAGGAGATTTCATGCTAGTTCCTATTCTTGAGAATAGAGATAAATGATGTTTCATATCAACTAAGTGACTTAGCTAAGTCATTTAACCTCTCTTAGCCCCAGTTTCCTTATCTCTGGGTCCCAGGGCTCTCACCCCTGCATGGTTTAGCGCATCTTGTATTCACACCCAGTAGCCTACTCCTTTTCCATCACTCAGACTCTTCCATTGTATCCCCTGGAACTCACAGTCTGTTACCAGCCAAATCCTCAGATCCTATGTTTTTAGGAGTTCCTTCACTTTCTTGTTCTGACAAAGCCTGGCTGTCCCGCTATGACTCTTTCCACACAACTCTCTCAAGTGAGGACTATTTTCCTCCTAAATCCTGCATATCATGGGGCCTGAAGTGGAGAGGCCCTTCCTGGTTTTTTTTACCACTTCTGGACCTGATTGCCTCTTCCGAAAGACTTCTGACTCCCACTGAGAGGTGCACCACCCTAATACACCACTCTCTAATCCCCTTGCTGCAGTACCTACGGGCTTACTCTTCACTCCCCACCGTTCCTTGATCATTTTAGTACGACGCTCTCTGCCACCTTCTTTTTTTTATTATTAAAGTACAGTTGAGGGGCTTCCCTGGTGGCGCAGTGGTTGAGAGTCCGCCTGCCGATGCAGGCAACGCGGGTTCGTGCCCCGGCCCAGGAAGATCCCACATGCCGCGGAGCGGCTGGGCCCGTGAGCCATGGCCGCTGAGCCTGTACTCCGCAACGGGAGAGGCCACAACAGTGAGAGGCCCGCGTACCGTAAAAAATAATAATAATAATCATCTTAAGGTTACAAATGAATAGTCCTTGGACCTGTTCAAGAAAACCTGTTTCAAATATAGCAGTATATATATATTAAACCCAAACTCCTAATTCATCCCTCCCCTCCCTGGCTTTCCCCTTTGGTAACCGTAAGTTTGTTTTCTATGTCTGAGGGTCTATTTCTGTTTTGTATATAAGTTCATTTTTTTAGATTCCACATATAAACAATATCATATATAAAATAGATAACCAACAAGGACCTACTGTATAGTACAGGGAACTATACTTGATACATTGTAATAATCTATAAGGGAAAAGAATCTGAAAAAAATCGGTATATATGTATGTATAACTGAATCACTGCTGTACACCTGAAACTAACACAACATTGTAAATCTACTATACTTCGATTTAAAATAATAAAATAAATTTTTAAAAAAGAAAACCTCCTCAAGATTACAGTAAAACAGCCATTCTTATCTATTTTCTGATGAGTGAACAAATTTGTATAACCTTTTGAAAAGGCACCTTGAATATATCAAGAGCCTTATATTACTTATCTACTGTTACATTGAAAACTACCCCCCAAAACGAGACATTTTTCATCCCACAATGAACGTTGGGGTGCATGTGTCTTTTTGAATTGTGGTTTTCTTGGAGTATGTGCCCAGTAGTAGGATTGCTGGGTTATATGGTAGTTCCATTTTTAGTTTTTTAAGGAACCTCCATACTGTTCTCCACAGTGGCTGTATCAATTCACATTCCCACCAACAGTGCAAGAGGGTTCCCTTTTCTCCACACCCTCTCCAGCATTTATTGTCTGTAGATTTTTTGTTGATGGCCAGTCTGACCGGTGTGAAGTGATACCTCACTGTAGTTTTGATCTACATTTCTCTAATAATTAGTGAAGTTGAGCATCTTTCCATGTGCCTCTTGGTCATCTGTACGTCTACTTTGGAGAAATGTCTGTTTAGGTCTTCCACCCATTTTCTGATTGGGTAGTTTGTTTTTTTGATATTGAGCTCCATGAGCTGCTTGTATATTTTGGAGATTAATCCTTTGCCCGTTGATTCGTTTGCAAATATTTTCTCCCATTCCGAGGGTGGTCTTTTCATCTTGTGTATGGTTTCCTTTGCTGTGCAAAAGCTTTTAAGTTTAATTAGCTCCCATTAGTTTATTTTTGTTTTTATTTTCATTACTGTAAAAACCACAACAAGCCCTAAGGTATTTTGGAAAGTGGTCCACAACACACACACACACACACACACACACACACACACACAAAGACCTCTGTGATATTGTTCATTGCAGTGGTATTTATAAAACAAAAGCATGAAAACCTTCACTATCCAACAGTTGCAAAAATGTTGAGTAAAACTCAGTAGGCACGTTATGCAGCAATTTCAAATACTGTTTCCCAAGAGAATCCTATAGTATATGCAAAGGCTTCTATTATGACGTTAGAAGGGAAAAGCATTATATGAAAAAATATAGATGGAAAAATATCCTAAAGAAGTAAATCAAAACGTTACAATCAGATGCCTTTGGGTGTTAGAGTCAAAGGTGAATAGTCTCCTCTGTCTGCTTTTCAAAATATATCCACATAATGAAGCATCCAGCTTCCTCTCTTCCCAGCTTGTGGTGTACTTACATGTACTCTTGTACGACTTACAAGTATAATGGTTTACTAAACAGTTTCTTAACTTTTAACAGAAAAGTTTCCTCTTTCCATTTTTAAGTTATCCAGTTAGTCGTTTTTTAATTATAAAACCTCAATCTGGGGACTTCCCTGGTGGTCCAGTAGTTAAGACTTTGCCTTCCAATGCAGGGGGTGCGGGTTCAATCCATGGTCGGGGAGCTAAGATCCCACACGCCTTGTGACCATAAAACCAAAAACGTCAAACCGGAGCAGGATTGTCACAAATTCAATAATGACTTTAAAAATGGTCCACATCAAAAAAAAAAAATCTTTAAAATAAATAAACAAACAAAATACCTCAATCTGAAAGACACTGCAAAACAGACTATTCATTGCTCACAGTGGGTAGAAGACCTGCACTTCCCTCCACAAGGGATCATGTTTGTGAGAGGCCTGGGGGGAAATGGGAGGAGACCAGCCAAGTGCAGTGAAGGGCATCTGGAGGCCCCGCCTCTGAGTGCAAACAATGGTTAGCTGATCCCAGAGAGTGATTCCTGGACCAGGAGGCTAGATGCAGGCTTCTGCCAACACAGCTCTTAGGAACTCACATTGTAACTCTCATAGTTGTCTTCTCATAGCCACTCACCTGAGAACTTTCCAGAAAACAGACCTTCAAGGAACCAGTGTCATGAGTGGGATGCACTCTCCCCTCTCCTCCTTTGTACACTCAGCCTCTACCCACCCTGTTCCATCCACATGCCCATTACAGAAAACTGTAACACATTCTGTCTTGTGCTCCTCCCGGGTCCCCTGGAATCGTCCTTACCAGCTCTGAGCATCCACCCCCCAGCTTTGAGTTGTTTGCTGCTAAGGGCTCCTACCTGCAACTTTCTTCAGTGATTTCTTTTGAGCTGCTAACCTGCATTGCTGCAGACACTGAGAGTTGAAAGTGCTTCGGAGTTTATATCGGACCCACTCACGCCAAACACCCTGGTCCCCGACACACACACACACACAGAGCAGTCCTTAGGCAATGACTTATGTAAGGAGGGATATGAAAACCCAGTTCCCTGTCTCAAGCTGATTTCGGACGCACGCAACAGCAAGCAGCAGCGAGCAGTAGCTGGAAGCAAGATCTCAGTTCCCGGGCCGCGAGTCGTAGCCGCTAGACCACAGGGGCCAGAGGCTAGGGCCTGGGTCCCCAGTCCTTGCCTGCCTTGTCAGGAATGAATTCAGGCAAGAAGGCAGAAGGTAAAGAGAAAAGTAAAAAGTTTATTGGAAAAGCAAAGTACATGCGGAAAGACACACGGGCAAACTCAGAGAGAGAGTCGTGCCTTTGGGATGTTTAAGTCCTTTATAAGGGGGCAGTCTTCCGCGTTTTTGTTTCCCTTCTGGCCAATCATCTTGCTTTGTCCCGCCTGGCTAATTAGTGTCAGGACCCTCCCCACAGGTGCGCACGCACCTCTCCACCTCACTCCCGGATCCTGCCGTTAAGGCGTCTGGGAGAAGCAAGACTCATTATGGCCTGGCATTGTCCCCTGACTTTTGACCCTCAAGGAGCCTTTCTGTGCATGCGTCATGTCTCCCTTGCCCCAAGGGGCAGAGGAGAGTGGAGATCCCTTGATCCTTTATTCAAACAAGGTTTTGTCCCCCTTTGTTCTTGCTATGACAGTTATCTTAATACATCCGTAAGAGACAAAGCTTGGGTATTTACCCTGTCTCTGTCATTGCTTCCATTTCGGAGCGCAAACAGGAGGCTGATTTTAAGTGCCTAACCTGAAGCCCACCTATCTCCTGTCTCAGGAAATGCAAACAGGAGGCTAGTTGTAAGTGTCCGGCCTGAAGCCCACTTTCTCCTGCCCCGTGAAATGTAAACAGAAGACCAGCTGTAAATGTCTAACCTGGAGCCCATCTATCTCCTGCTTCAAAGCCAGGACAACCTTGAGGTGTAATTTACACCCAGAGCTTCTCTGGGGATCTGTCTGAGGCTGGAACTTGGCCTGAAATATCCCTCTGTCTCAATGTCCCTCCTTCTCTGCCTTGTTTCCCCTCATACTCTTTCCGATTCTTCTGGGAGCTCTTTCCTAATAAACCCCTTGCACAGATTCCTCTTTTCAGGGTCTGCTTCTGGGGAACTGATGAAAAACTCAAAGTCTAAATGGGATTTAGGTGCCTGGAGACCAGGGCCATTAAAAGGCCTTCAATGCCAAGAACATACCACACAACAAAGAATTTCCCACCCAAAATGGTCAAAGCACCCTGACCAGGAAACACTGGAGAGAGAGGGAGAAAGAAAAAAAAAAACGAGTATTCAGCTCAGACCTAAACCAGACAAAGTCCAAAGTTTAGAATTGGTTGAGGAGGGAGAGTCAAATAAGGACACCGAGGGGGAGTAGCCAGAGAGACAGGGAAAATACCGAGAGATGGGAAACCAAGAAAGGTATGTGTTTCAAAAAGAAGGGGTCTCAGCCGTGTTAGGTGCTAGCGGTCACATAGGCAAGAACAAAGAAATGGTCATTAAGTTTGCTCCATGGAAGTCTCTGGTGCACTTGACAAGTGCCATTTCTAAGGGACAGTAAGACTGGAGCCAGATAAAGTGAAGAATGAATGGGTGTAAAAGAACAAGAGAAAGCTGGTGTGCTTGGTCTTGAATAGATGCAGAATAATAGGAGGGTGACTGAAGAAGAAATCGGGACAAAGGGAAATTTTTAAGAGCACGCTTATAGGGACAGAAATGATTTGGTAAAGAAGGAGCAGTAGATGGCACAGGAGAGAGGAGGAAACAGAAAGAACATAGCTTCAGCAGGAAAGAAGAGATGGGATCTATACCCTTTCCCAGGGGTCCCATTCTTAGAAGAAGAATGCCTCTCCTCTTCAGCAGGCCACCTCTGACCCCTCCCTACAGGGAAGGAATTGCACCAATTTTTCAAAATGACTCATCTTCCTCAAACAAGGGATTGAAAGACTTCTTGCTAAAGCAAAGAGAAAACTCATAGTTATAACCCCTCCCGTCATATATGCAGTTCTTACGCCCTACGTAGTCTTGAATGAAGATCAGGGCAGGTGGGAGAATTTGACCCTGAATTTTGAAAGATAAGATTTTCCTCCTTTGGGGATTCCCTGGTGGCCCAATGGTTAGGACTCTGCGTTTTCACTGCCGAGGGTAAAAGGAAGGAAGGAAGGAAGGAAGGAAGGAAGGAAGGAAGGAAGGAAGGAAGAAAATGAAAGAAAGAAAGAAAGAAAGAAAGAAAGAAAGAAAGAAAGAAAAAGAAAGGAAGGAAGGAAGGAAGGGAGAAAGAAAGAAAGAAAGAGAAAGGAAGGAAGGAAGGAAGAAAGAAAGAGAAAGGAAGGAAAGGAGAAAGAAAGAAAGAGAAAGGAAGAAAGAAAGGAAGGAAGGAAGGAAAGAAGGAAGGGAGAAAGAAAGAAAGGAAGGAAGGAAAGAAAGAAAAGGAAAGAAAGAAAGAAAAGCTCCTCTTCCCTTGCCTCCTGTGGCCCTCTGTGACCTCTAATGGAAGGGCACTGCTCAAATCTTTCAGGAAAGAACTTGGGGCAAGGAACACAGCTGACAACCTACAGCTGCTGCATCTTTGAGATCTGCCCCAACATTCATATCGAGACCACTCTGCCCAGGCTGCTCCCAGCTAATGCCTGAGCTCCGCAGTCTACTAGGGCCAATGCGGGACTCCTCTAACTGGCCACCTTTGCTCTGGAGCTCTCCATCAGCCTGATCTAGACTTTCTCAGAGCTGCATTGCAACCTGAGCTTTTCCTAGGATCCTCCTTCCTCGCCGCTCTCCGTTCACAGGTGCCAGACTTGCAGCCTGGTCTGAGGTTCCCCTCTAGCTGCTTCTATGACCGCTCCTCTTTATCTATCACAAGCATTTCCTACACTAAATCTCTTGCACTCCTAATTCCATCTTGGTCTGCTTCCTACAGGACACAAACTGACACAAATCCTTCTTCCTTTGGGTATCAGACACATGGCCCAAGATTGAGGTCTTGTTAATTCACCAGTTTGAAGATTTTACCTATATTGCATTTCAAACAAAGACTTGGCATCTGTCGAAATATTAAATCCAATTTTCGTATTTCAAGAAGTAAATGGTTAAGAAATTGTTGTTATTATTGATAGCTATGCTCGTTTTACAAATGATTGTTATAATCTCCAAAGGATCTGGCCCCAACTCATATCTGTCTGTTCCTTATCGAATAAGCATAGTTCCATAGATTGTTATTCCTGTTGTTTGCTCTTTTCTTGTGATTCTCCAAGAAATCACAATGAATAGACTGGAATAATGTCATGATACAAATAGAGTGAAGGATGCCACCCAGGCATTGTGTATCAGGAGTGTTCTTGGTTACCAGCTAAAGTTAACTTAAGCAATAGGGAATTTATTGCCATGATACAGGGCAGGGCAAAGGAGACTGACAGGACCAAGAGGAAGCAGGGGCACCAGGCTTGGGGACGGACAGAAAGAATCAGGGCGCTGAGGACCAGAAAGCTGGGAGCAGGATGCGGCAACCAATGCATGTTGGGAAATCCTATTCAGGACGACGGCAGCATGTTGGCCATTGCTGTAACGTCACCTGCACCTGCAATCATCCGTGTGTCCAACCGGTTGGGCTCAGCTGCCATCTGACTGCACCAGGGAAAGGAAAGAAGAGATCCAGGAAGTTCCCCTTAATGGTGAGGGGACAGGCGTTACTACTACCAAGGCTAAGAACAAAGCGGAGAAGAAACTGCTTCAAAGAGTGCAGGAAGATAAAAGGAAAAAAAGATGAATTCCACCACATCCTTCTAGATCTCAAACCAACCCTTTTCAATCATTCAAAAGGCATAGATTTGATTTCGAGATCTCCAAGTTTCTGTTTTGTAAATAACTTCATTTCAACTATACTCCAATAAAAATTGAAAAGAAATTGAAAACAATTTCTAAATGCAAAAAAAAAAAAAAAACAAAACATAGAAAGTTTGTTCAAAGAAAATATCAGAGCAGTGGTTCTCAACTTCGGTTGATAAAAGGATCATCAGGGGATCTTTTATGAATCCTGGTGTTCTCAGGCCAAAACCCCAACTAATTAAGTAAGAATTTGGGGGTCGGGGCGACCCAGGCATCAGACCTTATAAAAGTGCCCGGGTGATTCTAACGTGTAGCCAAGACTGTAAACAATCTTTGTTCTAGTAGAAAGTCCAATACATAAAACAGACAAACAGTACTGCTTCAGCTGGACAGGGAGATTGGCACCGTTCCCATCCTGTGGTCCCTGAGGTACCTCTAAGGAATCCTTTATACCAGCACTTAAGATGAGCTGTAACTATGTGTATGTTGACTCATTTTTCTCACATCCCAAATCCAGTCTGTCAGCTTGGCTCAACCTTCAAAAAAATAACCCGAATCCAACCAGCTCTGCTCCGTCCTGCTGCTGCTCTGGTCCAAGCCACCATCATCCCCTGCTTGGATGGTTGCCATAGCTTCCCGAAGGGTCTCCCCGCTTCTACCCTTGCACCCTGCAATCTGCTCTCAACACAGCAGCAGGAATAATTCTTGTATGAGGTTAGTCCGAGAATGGCTCTCCTCCACCCAAAGCCCTGAGATGGCTGTTTCATTCAGAGTAAAAGGCAAAACCTCTGCGCCTCTAGCTCAGGGATCAGCAAACTTTTGGAGTGAATATTTCCGCCTGTTCAGGCCATACAGTCTCTGTCACAACTTTTCAGCTCTGCAGCGGTAGCCAGAAAGCATCCACAGATGATGTGGAAATGGACAAGCATAGCTGCGTGCCAGTAAGACTTGATGCACAAAAGCAGGCAGGCGGTTGGACGTGGCCCACAGGTCCATGTTCGCCAAGCCCTGCTGTATACACCAGACCCCCCCGTGCCTGATACCCCTCTGCCCCTTCCTTGCAGTCACACTGACTTCCTGGAAGCTCCAGGGATGCTCCGGGCAACCTCCTGCCTCTGGCAGTGTGTCCTGTGGTCCCTCTGACCTTGGCGTTTTCGTCTGGCTGGTCCCTCAGATCTTACCTTCTCAGTAAGGCCCATCACGACTGCCCTGTTTCCCATAGCACCTGTCTCCCCACATCCACCCCCAAGGGTACCCTAGGACCCCCCAGCTCGTTCTCTAATTTTCTTTCCATCACACCTTTCCCTCTGAAACATACTTCACAATTTGCTTATGTATCAAAGCTATTTATTGTCTGTCTAGAATGTCAACTGCCCAAGGGCAGAATATCTATCAGGATTCAACCAGAGCAGTAGAACCACAGGCGAGCTGGAGAAAAGGGATGGATTACGGGAGTTAGTCACGGTGCAGTCGTGGGAACAGGTGGCACAGCTGTGCGGGCTCTTGCCTCTGCAACTGGTGTGGAGCCTGGTGTGGCCCGACGTCAAGCTCTTCAGCAGTCAGGAAGGAGACCTGGCCGTGCGTGGGAGCAGGGACACGGTGGCACTCACGGGACAACCTTGGACCTCGGTGGCCCACTGCCTCCAGTCCAGGTGGCAGGGGGAATCGCGGCAGAAGCTGGCCCTCTGTCCTGGAGCTGCAGCAGGCTGGACCCAGGCCTCAGAGGAGAGGAAGGTGACCCCAGCACCAGGACGGTGGTCCAGCAGGTCGGCTCCCGTGTCACGAGCTGCCCCACGCACTGACCTTCAGAGACGATGCCATAGCTTGGCTCCTGCCATGCAGAGCTTCTGCACGTTTCTCTGGGGCCATCTTCATCCCAGAAATGCACAGAGAAGGAAATTCTGGGAAATGAAGTTCCAGCCTAGAGAGTTTGGCACATTATAAAGCCGCCCCAGGCGGGAATCCTATAGTCTGTTTGTTTACTGATGAATCAGAATCCCCAAAACCCCAAACAGCGCCTGCCTGACACATGGTAAGTGCTTTAAAAAGAGTGGATGAATGGATCACTGAATGATGAATGAATCCGTGATACCTGGGTGGTTATTTGATTCATATTAGCACCCCTGCTAGTGTGTAAGTTCCACGAGGGCAGAGAAAATGTGTTTTGTGCCCTGCATGGTACCGGCAGCACCTAACCTGCACCTTCAGTCTCCAGGCATGTGACCATCCCAGGAAACTCTGCCCAGAAGCCGAAAGTAGAGAGAACTTCCGGCCCTAATGGTCTCTCTGCAAGAACGTCAAAGGGTATCCTATACAGACCCACAGCGACTCTTCCTAAAATCCTTTCTCCAAACCCTCAGTGCCTCTATTCCTGACTCCCTCCCCAGGCTTTCTCCCCTTGCTCTCTGCTCCCCTCCCTCCTAAGATTCTGTCGTCCCACTCTCCCCTCACCTCACCCTGCTGCACTGCATCTTCTCTCCCTCACATTCCTACACGAATCTCCACAGTGCCTGCTCCCACCCACTGCCTAGCTCCCGAATCTACGCCGGAAGCCCAGGTGAGCCAGCAGAGGCAATCTCCCTCAGAAAACTGTGTGTGTGTCTGTACAGTAAGTCCCCAACCTATGAACCTTCAAGTTGCGAACTTTCAAAGATGCAACGTGTGTTCACATGTCCAGTCACGAAAGTTAGTTCCTGTGTCTGGCGTACATTGTCACGTGTGTGCATCCTCTACAAGTGGTTGTGCTTTTGTGTACTTTACCATCCAGTACTGCTGTACAGAGTACAGTATCTTTGTTTCAAACCCAGGATATCCGGAAGCAAGCGAAAAAGCAGCGGTGATGTAGCTGGTACTGATTACTTCTGGTCCTGTTAAGAAGTGCCAAGTGATAAATGATGGAAACAAAAGTGGAGGAAGAAGTAACTGAAGAACCGAAGGGATTCACGATGCAGGAAATGGCAGGGGATTTTCTTTATCTGAGGCGGCGCTGCTAGCTTTTGAGGTACAGGATCAGAAGGTAGAACGGTACACGGAGGTTGCAGCAGCCGCTCAGAATGCAACCCAGTGCTACCGTGTCATCTATGACGAGAAAAAAAGAGCTACTACCCAGACATCACTGGATCGTTTTTTTCAAGAGGGTGGATAGAATTGAATCCAGCAAGGAACCAGATCCTGCGCCATCAGCGGCAGGTGTGAGTGACACTGCAGCTGGCCCTCCGTCCCCTATTGCCTAGGATCCCCTAGATCCTTCAGCTCTACCATCTCCCACCTCCCCTCCCTCCTCCAGTCAGTAACTCTTCCTGCCTGTTCCCTCGATGCCAGCCCCTGGAGGCCAGCTGCTGTACTGCACTACTGTTCTTTTCAAGGGACTGCACTGTAAGATTAGAAATGTTTTCTTTATAGAAAGAAATACCACTGTGTACCCTCCTTCATTTTCTGCTTTACCCATGGGAAGAAGAAATTGACTCAGTTTCCTCTAAGTACTGGCCATCCCCCTTTCTCTGACGTATTTTACATACATGGTAAGGGCCCTATACTCATTCAGCAAATGTTTATGAAGCATGTACTATGTGTCAAGTGCTTTGGACATATATACATAACCTACCCTGCCAAATTTCTGATTGGGCGTGTTTCTTTCAGATTTTGTTTTTGACACCTTCCTTTGGTTTCAAACCACATTTACAACAATTCCTTAAATTTAATTTATGTCTCCCTTGTACAATGATTGTCCCATCACTGAGTTCTGTATCTTTGGGGCAGCTAGAGTTCACCTTTGAGTCATTTTTTTTCAGGGACCTTTCTGTGGTAGCTACTTGACTTACCTTTTCAGAAATGGAATGAGATAGATAGAGAGATGATGATAGATAGATATTGATAGAATAAGATGTTGCACCATTCTTTTTTTAATTTCTTTTTTTAATTGAAGTATAGTTGATTTACAATGTTGTGTTAGTTTCAGGTGTACAGCAAAGTGATTCAGTTTTATATATATGTGTGTGTATCTGTGTGTGTATATAAATATATATATATTCTTTTGCAGATTCTTTTCCCTTATAAGTTATTACAAAATACTGAGTATAGTTCCCTGGCTTGCACCATTCTTAAACCAAATTTTTGCCCCATGTATTCCCATAATCTATGCTGTTCTAAATTTTAATATTGTGGAGGAGATATCAGAGGGAAGTATGATTGTCCCCCTTTGCAGGCCACCTGACTTTCTCCCTGGATGCTGTGGAAGCATTTGAGTTTTAAAATATAACCAGGATATGTCCGGATATTTTTTCACTACCGTAGGCAGATCCCGCATTAGCCATTTCTATATAATCAGGTTTCCCACAGCTCGGGAACATCTGCTTCTAACACACATTTGAATGTGACTCTCATCCTTTTGCTCTGGTCTCTTTTTTTAGAAACCTCCGTTACCTCTGTTTAATCACTCCCCTCTGCTCCTAAGCGAGCCATCTGTCATTATTTTTAACTATTTGTCCCCTTTTTCTACATCCTGAAGAGTGGGTTTTGTGTTTTCCTCCTTCAGAATCTTTTTATTAGCTCTTCGGGCTTTCTCCTACTTCTTCATCCTAGAAGGTAAAGCTACCTTTGGATTAGTGTTTCCTCCACAAACTGAAAGGCTGGATTCACCTAAGTCTCCTGATTGCCCTTGGAACCCTCCTGCCAGGTTCTGATGCCGAAGGCTGGTTGATGTCAATGGCTGTTTCCTGTTCGGCCTGAACTGAACAGCCTACAGTGGGAGCCAAGGGCATTCCCAGCAGAGAAATGTCTTTGCACAGCTTCTTCCCAGCACTGGTGGAGCTGCAGGGCTTCCAGCTTTCTGCTGCTGGCTCGTCGTTTGCCAGGCCTCCACGTCAGGTAACAGCCGTGTCTCTGCCAACCCCGTCTCGGTCCTGCCGCCGGCCAGCTCCAGCACAAGCCTCACCACCCAGCTGGATGCAGGCCCCGTGGCGGCTGCGTGAAACCAGTTGCCTCCCAGGGCTGCCTACTCCAGCTCCCTGGGCTGCGGAGTGGAACAGAAACTCAGCAGCGTGTTCTACGTGAGCCCCCGGCCCACCCCAGGCATCTCCAGTCTGGGCCCGACAGGTCAAGGGTAATAAATTCTCCCAAGGTCTCCTCCATTGCCTCTGAATTCAGCTCCTTCCCCATCGTGCTGCCCTTCTGCTTGGGACAGTCAGCGCTCACAAGCCCTGGAGATTCGCTTTGCCATGAACAATGCCGAGCTGCAGCTACAGAACAAAATCGGCCACACGTGTTTTAAGTCCTGGATCCCACCTGTCAACGCACCACTCATTATCACCTAGGAACCATGGCGTTCTGGCATTAATTTGCAACGGCGTTGGTCCTTCTCTTGGTACACGTGAATATTCTCTGCTCGGAGCAATGACGAAACTGGAAAATTCTCTCCCTCTTTCCTTGTCAAAACGATCTTCCTACTTTCCACCTAGCCCTAAACCCAACTGAGGTGTTCTGGAACAGAAATCTGTAGCCTAGGCTGCTGTGAGAGAACCAGACACACGGATTCATCTTATCTGGTGTGCACAGACACAGACAATGCTTTAGGATAAAAACCCTCACTTTAGAGTTTGCAAAGAGCTTGCACCTAAGCTCCTTCGTGACTCTTCAAGAGATGCATGGAAGAGAGAGATCTTGATGACCTTTGTTGCACGGGTGGCAGGAGTATACCGGGCATCCACTGCAGCTCTGCCCCAGCAGCCCTCTTCACCCTGGACAGCCTCTAGTATGTTCCCATTGCTTCAGTCTCCCCGACTCTGGCAGTCTCTCCAGTCTGCCTCCCAAATGCCCTTGCTCAGTGTTACAGCATCTCTGGAGCTGATCCTCCGCTTTGGCTCACTGGGCTGGGACTGGGCACTTCAGACGTCCCTCTGCTTCCTGCCCCACCCCCATGGCTGCAGCCCTGGTTCTGGTCTCACTCTGAGCCCAGTGCCCTCAGCAGCAAAGCTGAGCCAGCTCTGCTCCCTCCCACGCCTAGTCTGGAAACTCAGTCTGGGTCAAGCCCTGGCCTCCCCATTTACCTAGGAGAGCAAGACAAATATAGATGAGGAAACGAGGCCCCAGAGGGGGCAGAATATACTGTGACTACATGATCCCCCAGGCCAGGCAGCCCAAGTTGGAAATGCAGCCTAGCCGTCTGCTCAGAGTGTGACCCTAGACAAGTGTCTCAACCTTTTAAAGTCTCTATTTCTCAGCTGTAAAAAGAATATCACGGTAATACATTTTTGCCTCCCAAAGGCGTTTTGCAAATATTAAATGAAATGGGTATAAGTTAACTGCTATGCCTAAGGCTTGGGACCCGGTAAGCTGTCATTAATATTAACTGTCATTATTACTATGATTATTAATAAGGTCAAAGAATGAGTAAATGCCAGAGCTAGGAACTGAATCTTTCTTTATCTCTTCATTTCATTTTTAATAGCCCATAATTATAGAAAATTAGTCTATGATGGTAGACAGAAAGGGTCCCGAAATAGCTTTTGACTAAATTTGGAGAGGTGTGATTACTTTCAGAGCTTCCAAGAGGTCAGAAAAATATTACTTGCCCTAGATAAATATTACTTAGCCATTTCTATTATTTTATGAGACTTCTCTGACAGGGATCTCTAACAGAAATATCACTACTGACAGGTGAGTCGAAACACATTTTCTTGATCTTTGTTTTTGTAAACGAACACACATGATTAAATCCAATGTCTTAGGACTTCCCTAAGACATTGGATTTAATCATGTGTATTCGTTCCCACTCAGGCACAGTGTATTCGTTCCCACTTAGGCACAGTGGTTAAGAATCCGCCTGCCACTGCAGGGGACACGGGTTCGAGCGCTGGTCCCAGAAGATCCCACATGCCACAGAGCAACTAAGCCCGTGGGCCACAACTACTGAGCCTGCGCTCTAGAGCCTGTGAGCCACAACTACTGAGCCCGTGTGTCACAACTACTGAAGACCGAGCACCTAGAGCCCGTGCTCCACAGCAAGAGAAGCCGCTGCAATGAAAAGCCCGCGCACCACAACGAAGAGTAGCTCGCTGCAGGTAGAGGAAGACTGCATGCAGCAATGAAGACCCAATGCAGCCAAAAATAAATAAATTTATTTATTTTAAAAATAAATAATAAATAATCATAGTATTTATCCAGTGTGTTGATAGCACTCTGCTAAAAGCATTCTGGGTGGAATTGCTCTCAGCTCTGGATTCATGGCACAGAGTGATCTGTGCAATTAACATAAGCAATTTTGTAGTAGCTCCCTTGGAAGCTGAACACGGCCTAAAGAGGCAGGGAGTATTTTTGATGACCCTGGACATCAGGGAAAATTCAGGCTCTTTCCTGGACACTTCTTTCCATTAGGAGTAGGAATCTACGTTAGAGCAGCTTTCAAAGCAGCCACAATACACATGCCAAGGCCCGTCAGGTAATTAATCATGTGTGTTCCAGTGAAACCATACCAGGCCTTTCTGCTCCCCCCAATAAGGTCTGCAGTAGGGCTTTCATTTTATCTGACGGACAAATCTGCCAAAGTCTTTATTGTGGGCCACAATCTTTATGGATTTAGACAGATTATATTTTGATAGTTTGCAGCAGATGTGGCTACAGGAGAGGTGATGTGCTCTGGCCAGATGATACACTTACCCTACATTGTGCAAGCGTTTACGGCCTGCTTCCACATTTCCCGGCAAGGAGATGAACTCTGGGGCATCCCGAGCTCTAAATGGATCCAGATAATTTCTCTATAAAGAACTCTTAGTTATGATTCCTCGGGATTTACCCGTGGTGGTTTGCTCTCACTGCCCGGAGGTTCAGCTGGGTGAGGCTTTGCTCATTCTGACAATGACCCCGAAAAGATGTAAAATCCATGGCAAACGGAGCATTTGCGAGCAAACCTAATCTAGCTGAGAGAATAACTCCTCTGTGCCAGGGGACGTAATAAACATTTCACATTCACACGCTCCTTTGATGCTCTTCACAGCCCTGTCCTGGTGGGGGTGTTATGATTAAGCCCATTTAAAGATGAGGAAACTAAGACTCAAAAGGGCTGGAGAACCTGCTCAAGACCCAACTGCCGGCAGTATGTGGAGAGGGACTTTAGCCAGATTCCCTGACTCTATAACCTGCTAACCAGGTCCCAGCCACACTTGTCCTCCTTTTTTCTGATTCTCGAATGTGCCGAAACAAATCCCACGCTAGGGTTTTGCCAACCTTTGCCTCAGCTGGGAGCACTCTTCTCGCGGATGACTTCCTGTTGTCATGCACGGCTCAGTGTACATGTTCTCTGCCTGGAGAACACAGGATGCTCAGAGCCGTCTTAGCAGGGACCAGGGAGATGAGGGAGTTGTCTATCGTGTCTTGCGCATCACTGGCTGAGGGCTGCTCCGGGGGCCCTCCGTCCTGCTCTGTGCATGAACAGAAGCTCTGGCTACACAGGGATGAAGGACGAGCACTAAAGAGCAGACATTCAACGTGGGTTGGCTTAGAGTTCACTCACAGCTTGCTTCCCTAACACTCCGGTCTGAGACGGTCCATTTCCTACACGGCTGCAGGCCAGCTCCCAGGAACACCTGCATCTTCCTGCCTCCTTGATCCCAGCTAATGAGAGAGACAGACCATCTCTTCCGATTAAGGGTAGAAAACTTCCCAGACATTTCTAGAAGACTCCCCTGCACATCTCACTGCTTCAGATTGTACCATGAGCCCCCTCGTGATCCAAACCCTACTGACAGGAAAACCTCATGTGCTTACGCTCAGATTCTTCGACCAATCGCTGGCCAGGGGGGTGGGGCTACCATGACTGGTGATATTAACCAGGGCCGAGCACTAGAGCTGGGACACTCAGCCTTCCCTGAGAAGTGGTTTGTTTAGGAAGGAGCAAGGGGGAAGTGGATGCCAGTAGGCTATCAAGTCTCCACTGCACTTTATAACCCTGGGGTACTTTAAGACTCTGCATTCTTATTTGCATAGACAAAAACTATACTTTCTCAGTACCTTCCCCACCCCAGCCCTGTCAATATCACATGTCTTGATTTTATTTACATCATAGCATTTATCATTCTCTACTATATACTTGTTTAGTTATTGACTTAGTCTGTTTTCTCCACTGGAAAATGAGCTCCAAGAGAATAAGGATCTCGTCTGTCTCATATACTGCTATAGCCCTCACCCATAAAGTCATGCCTGGAACACAGTAGATATTAAATAATAAATGTTTCCTGAATGAATACATGAGCTAATCAATAAGCAAATCAATGAATCATGGCTCCTTTGACACAAAGCCAAGAGGTAAGAGAGGTATGTTGAAGCCACTGATGGGGGCTCCCTTAATCCCTGGCAGTGCTGGAAGAGAGTCAGGACTGCGAGAGGGCTAAGTGGAAAAGAATCCTGCCGCCCAGGCCTCATGGGTTCCCAGATGGGGTGTGGACAAGGTACAAGCAGTCAGCCTCCCTCCTATTAAATAGCCCTGCTGGGGACTGGCTAGAGCTAGGACAGGGCAGGGTAAAGGTGGGTCCCCTTCTTTGGGAGAAGAGGTAGGTATTTAAGAGACTGAACAGCCAAGCCAGGGAGAGGAACAATCTTGAGGCAATGGAAACCCCTCCTGGATAGGCATGCAAAAGCCCCAGGCACTACCTAGACCCAACCACGGAGGTGCTCAGACCATGTGGTTTCGGTTGCCTCCTAAACCTGCTGAGTTCAACTAGGAGGTGCCAGAGAGATGCACACAAATGGTGCAGATCCCGCTGGCCTGGACAAATGGACCACCACGGATGCCCTGAAGAACTAACAGATCAATTACACCCAACACACTACCCATGTCAGACGTACCAGCCACTCTGGACAGAAGGAGCCCATTCAAAATGTGGGCGTGCTGGGATGTGTGAACTGGCAGATGCACTGACCACTCAGGACAGGACAGCAGCCTCCAAATCTCTAGACAGGGGAGCATGAGAGGTGGAAACGGGGTTAGAAACGGGGGCGAGGGGAGTGTCGTGCCATGCAGCGTGCACACCATTGTCGTGTGGATGATGCGTGATTTCAGGGGCCAGATTCGCCCCTGGCACGCTCACTGCTCCATATGCCCATCGAGGCTGACTCACTGCTCACTGTTAGTACTCTGGACACAGTGCTCTACTGTGCGGGCTCTGGTACCCCAACAACGAGCCATTGCTGGCCCAGCACCGTGGAGGATACTGTTCTTTAGATTAGATGGAGAATAACTGGTGTCACTAGGGGAATGGGATAGGGAGAACACTCTGCCTCAAAAAACAGTACCTAAGGGGCTTCCCTGGTGGCGCAGTGGTTGAGAGTCTACCTGCTAATGCAGGGGACACGGGTTCGAGCCCTGGTCTGGGAAGATCCCACATGCCGCGGAGCAACTGGGCCCGTGAGCCACAACTACTGAGCCTGCGCGTCTGGAGCCTGTGCTCCGCAACGGGAGAGGCCGCGATAGTGAGAGGCCCGCACACCGCGATGAAGAGTGGCCCCCGCTCGCCGCAACTAGAGAAAGCCCTCGCACAGAAACGAAGACCCAACACAGCAAAAATGAATAAATTAATTAATAAACTCCTACCCCCAACATCTTCTTTAAAAAAACAAACAAACAAAAAAAGACAGTACCTATGTTGAGACTTCCCTGGTGGTCCAGTGGTTAGGACTCTGCGCTTCCACTGCAGGGGGCGAGGGTTCAATCCCTGGTCGGGGAACTAAGATCCCATATGCCACACGGCACGACCAAAAACAAACAACTAGCAGCAGAAAAGCCCCACAGGATCCTGTTGGTCCAACGACTGCACTCACGGAGGCGGACAAGCACAGCTGATAGGGTTTCTCCTTCTCAACTCCCCAGTAAGCACGCAGGGTCTCCTTCTGTGGGCACAGCTTAGATGGATCATCTATTGCATTTTTCATGTTTTTTCTTTTTTTAAATTGAAATAGAGTTGATTAAAAATGTTGTGCCAGTCTCTGCTATACAGCGAACTGACTCAGTTATACACGTAGAGACATTCTTTTTTTCATATTCCTTTCCATTATGGTATATCACAGGACACTGAATATAGTTCCCTGTGCTGTACAGTAGGACCTCGTTGTTTATCCATTCTATATATAATAGTTTGCATCTGCTAATCCAAACTCCCAATCCATCCCTCCCTCAACCCCCTCCACCTTGGCAACCACAAGTCTGCTCTCTATGTCTGTGACTCTGTTTGTTTCATAGGTAAGTTCCTTTATGTTGCATTTTAGATTTCACATATAAGTGATATCATATGTTCTTTGTCTTTCTCTTTCTGACGTCACTTAGTATGATAATCTCTAGTTGCATCCATGTTACTGCAACTGACATTATTTCATTGTTTTTTTTGATCACTATCATTTACTATTATTTCTTTTTTTTAACATCTTTATTGGAGTATAATTGCTTTACAACGGTGCGTTAGCTTCTGCTGTATAACAAAGTGAATCAGCTATACGTATACATATATCCCCATATCTCCTCCTTCTTGCGTCTCCCTCCCACCCTCCCTATCCCACCCCTCTAGGTGGTCACAAAGCACCGAAGTGATCTCCCTATGCTACGTGGCTGCTTCCCACTAGCTATCTATTTTACATTTGGTAGTGTATGTATGTCCATGCCACTCTCTCACTTCGTCCCAGCTTACCCTTCCCCCTCTCCATGTCCTCAAGTCCATTCTCTACGTCTGCGTCTTTATTCCTGTCCTGCCCCTAGGTTCATCAGAACTTTTTTCTTTTTTACATTCCAAATATATGTGTTAGCATACAGTATTTGTTTTTCTCTGACTTACTTCACTCCATATGACAGACTCTAGATCCATCCACCTCACTACAAACAATTCAATTTTCTTTTTATGGCTGAGTAATATTCCATTGTATATATGTGCCACATCTTCTGCATCCATTCATCTGTTGATGGACATGTAGGTTGGTTCCATGTTCTGGCTACTGTAAATAGTGCTGCAATGAACATTGTGGTACATGTCTCATTTTGAATTATGGTTTTCTCAGGGTATATGCCCAGTAGTGGCAGTGCTGGGTCATATGGTAGTTCTATTTTTAGTTTTTTAAGGAAACTCCATACTCTTCTCCATAGTGGTTGTGTCAATTTACATTCCCACCAACAGTGCAAGGGGGTTCCCTTTTCTCCACACCCTCTCCAGCATTTATTGTTTGTAGATTTTTTGATGATGGCCATTCTGACCAGTGTGAGGTGATACCTCATTGTAGTTTTGATTTGCATTTCTCTAATGATTAATGATGTTGAGCATTCTTTCATGTGTTTGTTGGCAAACTGTATGTCTTCTTTGGAAAAATGTGTATTTAGGTCTTCGGCCCATTTTTGGATTGGATTGGGTTTTTTTTTTTTTGATATTGAGCTGCATGTGTTGCTTGTATATTTCGGATTAATCCTTTGTCAGTTGCTTTGTTTGCAAATATTCTCTCCCATTCTTAGGGTTGTCTTTTTGACTGGTTTATGGCTTCCTTTGCTGTGCAAATGCTTTTAAGTTTCATTAGGTCCATTTGTTTATTTTTGTTTTTATTTCCATTTCTCTAGGAGGTGGGTCAAAAAGGATCTTGCTGTGATTTATGTCATAGAGTGTTCTGCCTATATTTACCTCTAAGACTTTTATAGTGCCTGGCCTTACATTTAGGCCTTTAATCCATTTTGAGTTATTTTTGTGTATGGTGTTAGGGAGTGTTCTAATTTCATTCTTTTACATGTAGCTGTCCAAGTTTTCCCAGCACCGCTTATTGAAGAGGCTGTCTTTTCTCCATTGTATATTCTTGCCTCCTTTATCAAAGATCAGGTGACCATATGTGCGTGGCTTTATCTCTGGGCTTTCTATCCTGTTCCATTGATCTATATTTCTGTTATTGTGCCAGTACCATATTGTCTTGATTACTGTAGCTTTGTAGTATAGTCTGAAGTCAGGGAGCCTGATTCCTCCAGCTCCGTTTTTCTTTCTCAAGATTGCTTTGGCTATTCGGTGTCTTTTGTGTTTCCATAGAAATTGTGAATTTTTTTGTTCTAGTTCTGTGAAAAATGCCATTGGTAGTTTGATGAGAATTGCATTGAATCATTGTAGATTGCTTTGGGGAGTATGGTCATTTTCACAATGTTGATGCTTCCAATCCAAGAACATGGTATGTCTCTCCATCTGTTTGTATCCTCTTTAATTTCTTTCATCAGTGTCTTTTACTCTTCTGCATACAGGTGTTTTGTCTCCTTAGGTTGGTTTATTCCTAGGTATTTTATTCTTTTTGATGCAGTGGTAAATGGGAGTGTTTCTTTAATTTCTCTTTCAGATTTTTCATCATTAGAGTATAGGAATGCAAGAGATTTCTGTGCATTAATTTTGTGTCCTGCTACTTTACCAAATTCATTGATTAGATCTAGTAGATTTCTGGTAGCATCTTTAGGATTTGCTATGTATAGTATCATGTCGTCTGCAAACAATGACATCTTTACTTCTTCTTTTCCAATTTGGATTCTTTTTAATTCTTTTTCTTTTCCAATTGCTGTGGCTAAAATTTCCAAAACGATGTTGAATAACAGTGGTGAGAGTGGGCAACCTTGTCTTGTGCCTGATTTTAGAGGAAATGTTTTCAGTTTTTCACCATTGAGAATGATGTTGGCTGTGGGTTTGTCATATATGGCCTTTATTATGTTGAGGTAAGTTCCCTCTATGCCTACTTTCTGGGCAGTTTTTATCATTAATCAGTGTTGAATTTTGTTGAAAGCTTTTTCTGCATGTATTGATATGATCATATGGTTTTTCTCCTTCAGTTTGTTAATATGGTGTATCACATTGATTGATTTGTGTATATTGAAGAACCCTTGCATTCCTGGGATAAACCCCACTTGATCACGGTGTATGATCCTTTTAATGTGCTGTTGGATTCTGTTTGCTAGTATTTTGTTGAGCATTTTTGCATCTATGTTCATCAGTGATATTGGCCTGTAGTTTTCTTTCTTTGTGACATCTTTGTCTGGTTTTGGTATCAGGATGATGGTGGCCTCGTAGAATGAGTTTGGGAGTGTTCCTCCCTCTGCTGTATTTTCGAAGAGTTTGACAAGGATAGGTGTTAGCTCTTCTCTAAATGTTTGATAGAATTCGCCTGTGAAGCCATCTGGTCCTGGGCTTTTGTTTGTTGGAAGATTTTAATCACAGTTTCAATTTCAGTACTTGTGATTGGTCTGTTCATATTTTCTATTTCTTCCTGGTTCAGTCTCGGAAGGTTGTGCTTTTCTAAGAATTTGTCTATTTCTTCCAGGTTGTCCATTTTATTGGCATAGAGTTGCTTGTAGTAATCCCTTATGATTCTTTGTATTTCTCTAGTGTCAGTTGTTACTTCTTTTTCATTTCTAATTCTATTGAGTCTTCTCCCTTTTTTTCTTGATGAATCTAGCTAGTGGTTTATCAATTTTGTTTATCTTCTCAAAGAACCACCTTTTAGTTTTATTGATCTTTGCTATCGTTTACTTCATTTCTTTTCATTTATTTCTGATCTGATCTTTATGATTTCTTTCCTTCTGCTAATTTTGTGGGGGGGGTTTGTTCTTCTTTCTCTAATTGCTTTAGGTGTAAGGTTTGGTTGTTTATTTGAGATTTTTCTTGTTTCTTGAGGTAAGATTGTATTGCTTTAAACTTCCCTCAGAATGGCTTTTGCTGCATTCCATAGGTTTTGGGTCATTGTGTTTTCATTGTCATTCGTTTCTAGGTATTTTTTGAATTCCTCTCTGATTTCTTCAGTGATCCCTTGGTTATTTAGTAGCATGTTGTTTAGCCTCCATGTGTTTGTATTTTTTATAGTTTTTTATTTTCCTGTAATTGATATCTAGTCTCATAGCGTTGTGGTTGGAAAAGATACCTGATACAATTTCAATTTTCTTAAATTTACCAAGGCTTGATTTGTGATCCAATATGTGATCTATCCTGGAGAATGTTCCATAAGCACTTGAGAAGAAAGTGTATTCTGTTGTTTTTGGATGGAAATAAGTACTGCAGAGCAGAATTGAGAAAGAAGAATGAAAAGAATTGAAGACAGTCTCAGAGACCAGTGGGACAACATTAAGCACACCAACATTCTCATTATAGGGGTCAAGAAGAAGAAGAGAAAAAGAAGGGGTCTGAGAAAATATTTGAAGAGTTTATAGTTGAAAACTTCCCTAATATGGGAAAGGAAATAGTTAATCAAGTGCAGGAAGAACAGAGAGTCCCATACAGGATAAATCCAAGGAGAAACACACCAAGACACATATTATTCAAACCATCAAAAATTAAATACAAAGAAAAAACATTAAAAGCAGCAAGGGAAAAGCAACAAATAACATACAAGGGAATCCCCATAAGGTTAACAGCTGATCTTTCAGCAGAAACTCTGCAAGCCAGAAGGGAGTGGCAGGACATATTTAAAGTGATGAAAGGGAAAAACCTACAACCAAGATTACTCTACCCAGCAAGTATCTCATTCAGATTCGATTGAGAAATTAAAACCTTTACAAACAAGCAAAAGCTAAGAGAATTCTTTCTTTTTATGGCTGAGTAGTATTCCATTGTATATATGTACCACATCTTCTTTACCCATTCATCTGTCGATGGGCATTTAGATTGTTTTGCATTTTTAAAACCGATCCATTATCTTTGTATTTTGCTGAAATTTCTCCAGGAATATGGTAAACGGTTGAATAACAAGCCCAGAGTTTTTTGTTTTTTGTTTTTTGTTTTTGCGGTATGCGGGCCTCTCACTGCTGTGGCCTCTCCCGTTGCAGAGCACAGGCTCTGGACACGCAGGCCCAGCAGCCATGGCTCACGGGCCCAGCCGCTCCGCAGCATGTGGGATCCTCCCAGACCGGGGCACGAACCCGCGTCCCCTGCATCGGCAAGCAGACTCTCAACCACTGTGCCGCCAGGGAAGCCCAAGCCCAGAGTTTTTAAAAATTTATTTTATTGAAGTATAATTGATGTACATTTTTGTGTTAATTTCTGCTGTACAGCAAAGTGACTCAGTTATACACGTATATACATTCTTTTTCAGATTCTTTTCCATTATGGTTTGTCACAGCATATTGAATATAGTTCCCTGTGCTCTACAGTAGGACCTTGTTGTTTATGCATTCTATATGTAGTAGTTTGCATCTACTAATCCCAAAGCCCAGCTTTTAATACTAGGTTTCCCTTTGCTTCACAGGGATTATGGAGCACCATGGCATGGGCTATGTGAGAATCTAGAAGCCTCCCCAAATGGAGCTCATGCCTGCTAACCTCTGCACGGCTCTTCGTGTTCAGAAGTACGTTCTCCCCATCAATCTGCAAAGAAATGGTCCTTTGCCCTTTTCCTTTTACTGTGCCCGAGCTGGGTTTTCTCTCTCCTGTGCCTTTCTTTCTTTTGATGTTTTTGTTAATTAAAGTACCACTTAAATATAGCAAAGTGCACCCAGCTTCACAGTTGGGCTTGATGACCTTTCAATACGTATCACCATCCCTCGATCCAGGTACAGAATATTTCTGTCACTGGACAAGCCTCCTTTATGTCCCTGCCCTGTCAACATCCCCTCCCTCAAAGCGAACCATCACTTTAACTTCTTGCAGCACAGATGACTTGGGGTCCAAACACGTTTCCTTACATGTTTTTAGGAACAGAGTGCCTGGGCTTCAGGGCACTTCCATCTGTCCCTCTTGACTTCCTGTCATAAAAAGTGAGAAAAGCAGGTATTATGGTGATAAAGGAGAGGTGGGACAGAGCGGGTGCTCCAGGCTCTGGCTACTCTAGTCATTTAGATCCTGGCTCCCAACCTGGGGCTGTTCTGCCCCTCGAGGAGTTTGACAATGTCTGGAGACATTTCTGTGTCATCAGAACCAGAGGTGAGAGTAGGGAGTGCTACTGGCATCTAGTAGATAGAGACCAGGATGCCGCTAAACATCTCACAACACACAGAACAGCCACCCACAGCAAAGAATTATCTGATCTAGGGACTGGATGTGACTGTCTTCCTTTTAGTTTCCTCCTCTGTTGCCAGTTTGGGTCTTCTCTGTGCATCTCTTCAGGGTACCATACTGGAAGCTGGGAGAAGGGTGTCAGACACAGCCAGCCTGCTACCCTAATCCTAGCTGTAACCCTCACCCTAACCCTAATATCAATAGTGCCAAGATTGAAAACTCCTAACTCAGAGAATGGCCCCTTTTAAACAGGGGTTGACTTAAGATCTCTTCCTATTATCTTTGGGCCTCTCTGTACAGTTCAGATGCAAAAAGTGCACAGGTGGTGTATAGTCCAAGAATAGATTCTTAATTTGTCTCCATCATCGGTAACTAGTAGACATTTCATGCAAAAGCTGACTGGCTGTCTTCCTTTTAGTTTCTTCCTCTGTTGCCAGCTTGGGTCTTCTCTGTACATCTTTTCAGGGTACCACACTGGAAACTGGGAGAAGGATGTCAGACACAGCCAGCCTGCTATCACAGTAATCCATAGGTCCCTTTTATATTTACATGTATAACTTTCATATTAAAATGCAATGAACATCAACATTATTATTTTAAATGAAATGCTTTTGTGACTATGAAATAGGGAGCAATTTCACCCCATGGGAATTCCAGGAGAGCAGATGAAATTGAACAAATTGTTTTCTTGACTGTGGACCTTAGCTTTTTCTAAGGAAAGGCTGTTAGCAATGTTCTCTTTTAACAGTATGTTATTGATCAGGCTCCCAGGGAAATTTGCTAGCTCTGCAGTGTAGGTCAGAATCACAATTTGTAACTGACCACTGATGCTTTTTCCCTAGGAAATAACAGATTCTGCAGTCAAGGGCAACGCATTCTAATTTCCCCTCCTGGATCTCAAGAGCATCTCTTGAGCCTCATTTTTATTAAGATATAAATTGTACTACAAGTGTGTGAGAAACACGCTTAGAAGGAAAAGGCTCACAGAGCCAATGACAGTTTTGTTTTATTTCTGTTTAGTTTAATCAGACAACAAAAATTGTACAGGAAAATACCCGTATTCTCTCTCTACCTCTACCCCGAATAGCAAAATTCTTTATAAAATACAGCTTATTTATCAGGCATTATTGAGAAATTAGGTATTTCACGTCAGTAAACTTTCCGGGTAAATGAAACTTAGCTTTGAAGCAGGAAAACTCATTTTGTTTAAAGCGTGAAATCTTATCTAGTCTCTGTCAATAAAAATTTTACTCATGCTTTAGAGCACCATCTCTTTATTCGTGAGAAATTTCTTTTATTGACCTCGTCAAAAAGAATCTCTTCTACTTAGCATTGCTGCTGGATTTTAATTGTGTTTCCATATGTTACACCTATATTGAGGGTCACTCCAAGAACATGTAAATAAAATAAATGAGTTTGCTCCCTTGGATAAATAAGCTATCAAACCAACACATGATGGACAAAAAGGGAGATCAAGAAAGACACTTTAAAGAGGATTAAATGAGTTAATGTATTTAAAGCACTTGGAACTATGCCTGGCACGTCATAAGCCCTAAATAAACATCACTGACTATAATTATTGATTTTATTATTAGAGTTAAATAACATGGATTGCTCCCAGAGAACAATACTTGATTGTAGTGGAATATAATGTACCCATCAGATGGAGAACTGTCCTTCCTTGAGAGACCAGAAAAAAGACAATGCTAGAGGAAAATACTGGCTGGACCCAGCCCAGCAGTGTCTGAGAGAGGATGTCTTTGCCAAGGAGACATCTGTTGAGCAGGGGCAGGTACATCTCATATTGTGGAGATGGTGATACGAGTAAATATCTCCACTCTTTCTCTGTTTTCTCGTTTCAAGTTCATTGACCAAGAATATAAATCAGTTTTCCCAGTTGAGAGGCTTAATAGAGACTACATGCCCAGTGGACTGCAATCTAGATATATTTTCTTAAAACCTGGACTAGCTGGCATTTAAATAATTTAGCTTTCTGTATGGGGTATCCATGGACAGAAGGTAACGGTTGGAGGGAAGGTCTGGACTCTTTGGCACATCTGTTTTTCCTGTGCATTAATACTGGGTTTGTACTTCAGGCTCCATAAGTTTGGTTATTGTGAATCTATTCCTGGAAATTGAATCCACTCAGTAAGTAAGCAACAAGTTGGGTTTCTGAGTCAGCCTTTTGGCTGGGAAGAATTCACTAAGGCATCCCAGAGATAGCATAACCTCTCTTCACATTGCCAAGAACCACAAGCCATTACTTCTACAAATTTAGCTATCTTTAAGGCATTATTTGTGTTGCCTTATATTACAACTGTTTATACACTTAATCACATTCAATTATAAATTCCATGAACATGATAATCATTCATTTTTACCATCTCCTATGATACTTAATATATGAAATGCTGATGAGAAGATAGAAATGAATATTTTTTATATATTCTTAGAAGGCATGCCAATTGGAAAAAATTTGTAGGGAAGAATTAGGCAGTACTAATCAAACTTTCATATGTGCATACTCTTTGACTAATTGTAACTCTCAAAGTCTAGTTTAGAGAAAAACTTGCAAGCGTGCATAAAGAGATGTGTACAGGCTATGCTTTAGCACTGTTTATAATCATTAAAAAATTGAAACAGTCTACATGTTCGTTAATAGAATGAATAAGTAATCCATTGCATATCTGTCCTATTGAATACTCATCAGAAAATTAAAAGAATGAGGGAATTCTAATGTTCTATCATGAAAAACGTTCTAACGCATATTGTTGGGAGGGGAAAATAACAACACACACACAAATAAGGATTACATGGCACATAGACAACAATCATGACATGATACCATATGTCTTCTCTGAGTACATTTACATACATATAGATGTGTAGGAAAATCTGTAGGGGTACACGCCAGACTGATAACTGTGAACAGCCCTATGGAAAGGAAAAGATATATCTGAGTTTGGGATTATAAACTTATTTGTAATGTTTTAATTTTTTAACAATAAGAATGTATTCATATTTTAACTATGTGAATACAATTTTTTTTTTAAAAAATTATTAATACTAAACAGCACAAGGGCAAACAAATAGATGGAGAAACGTCATAGATAAACCTAGGTGAAAAAAAATCTATAAAGATGACAATACCTCCAAAATTAATTTGTAAACTTTAAGTACTCAAAGTAAAAATCCTAGCTATTTTTGGAAATTTATAAAAGAATTCTATGAGGAAGCAAACTTAGTTTGAAATAAATGAATGACATTCATAGCATATATCACGGAATTTTACCTGTGTACAAGAGTTTTTTAATAAATTTTACTTTAAGGATTCTGCTGAAGTTCAAATCAATGTTACAATTAAAATCAAAAGGCAAAGATTCATGTGCTTCTGAGTTGACTGTCTACTTGTTTTTACTTTTTTATTGCGGTTTATTGAACATGCACACATGCAGGTGTATAGATCATAGGTATGCAGCTCAGAGAAATATCACAAAGTGAAGAAACCCAGGTCCAGAAACAGAAGGTCACCCAGAAACTCCCCTCCTGCCGTTTCCATCATTGGCCCCTCTACTCCCCAAGACCAACCGCCATCCTGACTTCTGATACCACAAGCTTAATTTCGTCTTTTCTGAACATTACAAAACTAGATACCATACAGTATGCTTTCCTTTATGCCTTGCTTTCTTTATTGAACATTATGCTTTGAGATTCAAGCCTATTGTTACCTGAACCCCACAGCTCATTTTCAACGCTGTACAGTGTCCCCTTGTGGGATAATGGACCACCTCTTGGTCATCCCTTTCATTGTTGATGGACCTGCCTTGCTTCCAGTTCTACTTTTTCAAACAAGACCGAGCAACAGACACTCTCACACACTGGTGGTGAAAGTAAATTTAACCACTTTGGGTAATGGTTTGGCCTCATCTATCAAAGTTGAACATACTATTCCTTGTTATCCAGAAATTTTGCTCCAAGTACATACCCAAGAGAAATGCATGCCCTTGTTTACCAAAATAAAGGTACAAGGAGTGTTCCTAGCAGCGTTTTTCTTATTTTATTTTTATTTGAAACATGGCAATTACTACACTTGTCATGTGAGTTTGAGATAAATGGGATAAACATAATGGATATATTTATATTTAGAAACCCTGCTTGAGATGCTGTGAAACGGTGTTTTACACCCTATGGGACTTAGCCAAATAAAACCGATCTAGCAATGAACCTAAATATTAAACTTCAGCTTGCTGGAAATAATACCTTATGCAGGAGTGTCACCTGTCAACCTTGCCATTGTGCTACTTTGTTAAAAAGCGCTAGACACCTATCAGTTCGCGGTCTGCATAGCTCTTGGAACTAAGATTTTATTTCATCGTGAGCTCGGGTATTACAGTGAGTTTTCCATTTAATAAAATAATTAGCTTCACTAATGATTTAATTGTCATCTTAAATTACTGTTAACTGAACCTGAATTCTACTTCATTAACTTTAAAAATATAAGGCCATTGCTAAATTGAATTTAGAATGTCAGCAGCTAAAATAACAAAGAAGAAAGATATTCACTCTGTGGTTTTCAAACCTCCTGCCCCACAGATTATTTTAAAGGCAGAAATAACTCCGTATGTTATATGATCTAAAACAATAACTTAGAGAACATCTTCTTTTTAATGACATTCTTAATCAAATCACAAACTGAGCATCAAGAAAAAAAATCTATGAGCATAGAGAAATTATTTCTCGATATTTGAAACATTATGAAATGCAAAGACATCCCTTATTAAGTTAAAATGTCAAGTATATAACAAAAGCTAGTTTTACAAATTTACGTTTAATAGCAAAATAACCAAAATTATTTGGAGATGGCAACTTATCAAAATTAATTCACTGTGTAGGCTATTCTGGTTTTATTTAAGACTTTGAAAATGAATTTAAATGGAGATTTTCCAAAAGACCCAGCAATTCCACTCCTCCAAAATAAATTTCCACCCATGAGAAATGAAAACACATGTCCACACAAAGATGTGTATGGTAATGCCTTAAGCAGCTTTATTTATAATAAGCAAAAGCGGAAATAACCCATATATCTGTCAACCAATGAATAATAAACAAAATATAGTATAGCCATATAACAAAATACTATTCAGGAGCAAAAAGCAATGAGGTACTGATACATATTAAAGCATGGATGGGTCTCCAAAACATTGTGCTAAGTGAAAGGAACAAGACGTGAAAGATCACATACCGTATGATTCCATTCATGCAAAATGTCCAGAAAAAGCAAACGTATAGACACAAAGTGGATTCATGGCTGTCGAGGTGAGAAAGACAGGTGACGGCTAGTGGACACGACGTTTGTGTGATAAAAAGTTCTATAATGAGAATGCAATGATGGTTGCACTGCCCGGTACATATACTAAAAATTACTGAATTATTCACTGAAACTGGGTTAAGTTTATGGTACATAAATTATGCCTCAATAAAGCTGTTTTTAAAAATAAGATTTTATTCTGGAAATGAGCCAGGGTGTTATGGATTGATTGCAGTTTGACATCGGCGCATGTGAGGCCTTTCTGTTTGTCTTCTCAAAAGTTCTTGTGTTGCTACAGATGGCCAAAAAGTACATGAAAAGCTGCTCAACGTCACTAATTATCAGAGAAATGCAAATCCAAACTATAATGAGGTATCACCTCACACCAGCTAGAATGGGCATCATCAGAAAATCTGCAAACAACAAATGCTGGAGAGGGTATGGAGAAAAGGGAACCCACTTGCACTGTTGGTGGGAATGTAAACTGATCCAGCCACTATGGAGAACAGTATGGAAGTTCCTTAAAAAACTAAAAATAAAATTACCATATGACCCAGCAATTCCACTCCTGGGCATATATCTGGAGAAAACCATAATCTGAAAGGCTGCATGCACCCCAGTGTTCATTGCAGCAGTATTTACAATAACCAGGACCTAAAGCAACCTAAATGCCTATCAACAGATGAATGGGTAAAGAAGATGCAATGTATATATATATATATACACAATGGAATATCACTCAGCCATAAAAAAGAACAAAATAATGCCATTTGTATCAACATGGATGGACCTAGAGATTATCATGCTAAGTGAAGTAAGACAGAGAAAGACAAATATATGATATCACTCATATGTGGAATCTAATTTTAAAAATGATACAAATGAACAAAACAAAACAGACTTACAGATATCAAAAACAAACTTACGGTTACCAAAGGGGAAAGGTGTGGGGAGGGATAAATCAGGAACTTGGCATTAACATACACACACTACTATGTATAAAATAGATAACCAACAAGGACCTACTGTGTAGCACAGGGAACTCTACTCAATACTCTGTGATAGTGGAATACTACTCAGCCATAAAAAGGAAGAAAGCTGGGTCATTTGTAGAGATGTGGATGGACCTAGAGTCTGTCATGCAGAGTGAAGTAAGCCAGAAAGAGAAAAAAATATCATATATTAATGCATATATGTGAAATCTAGAAAAATGGTACAGATGAACCTATTTGCAGGCAGGAATAGAGACGCAGATATAGAGAACGGATTTGTGGACACAGGCGGGGAAGGGGACGGTGGGACGAATTGGGAGATTAGGTTTGACATAAATACACTACCATGTGCAAAATAGCTAGTGGGAACCTGCTGTATAGCACAGGGAGCTCAGCTCAGTGCTCTGTGACGACCTAAATGGGTGGGATGGAGGAGGGAGGTCCAAGAGGGAGGGGATATAGGTATACACATAGCAGATTCACTTCATTGTACAGCAGAAACTAACACAATATTGTAAAGCAATTATACTCCAATAAAAAATAGATAGATAAACACAATTTAAAAAATTACTCTGTGGGGCTTCCCTGGTGGCACAGCGGTTGAGAGTCTGCCTGCCGATGCAGGGGACACGGGTTCGTGCCCTGGTCTGGGAAGATCCCATATGCCGCGGAGCAGCTGGGCCCGTGAGCCATGGCCGCTGAGCCTGCGCATCCGGAGCCTGTGCTCCGCAACGGGAGAGGCCGCAGCAGTGAGAGGCCCGCATACCACAAAAAAAAAAAAAAAAAAAATTACTCTGTGATAACCTATATGAGAAAAGAATCTAAAAAAGAATGTGTATATATATATATATATATATATCTCTGAATCACTTTGCTGTACACCTGAAACTAAGACAACATTGTAAATCAACTATACTCTAATAAAAATTTTTTAAAAGTTCTAATGTTGCATCGTCTGCATTTTCATAAAGCTCACTGTGCAAAGGATCATAAAACATAATAAAAATGTAAAGCTATTCCATTAGCTGATAGAATAAGGAATCAAACAGATTCAAGGAGGTATTTATAAACTAATATAACTTTTTAAAAAATACATCCAGGGGACACAGAATTAACAGAATTGTTCATGAGGATTTTTTTTTCATTACCTCCTTCTTCACCCTCAAGTTCCTTCTCCATTCAGGATCCAGAGTAAATTATTTTTAAACCTAAATGAAATCGCACCATTGCCCTGTTAAAAGCCTTCAGCAATACGAACAATCTCTACCTCACTCCTTACCCCAGTCTGTAAGGCTGCTATGTTGTCACCTTTGTCTACTCTCTGGACTCAGTTCATATCGTGTTGCTAGCACCTAAATAAACACCAGCCACGCTGGGCTTCTCTGCTGTCCTAAAAACTCCACGTTTGTTCCAGCCTCAGGGCCTTTGCACTGGCTATGCCTTGAAAGGCAGCAAAGCACAGAGGTTAAGTGTACAGACTGTGGTCCCATATTGCCTGGCTTTCTGTTTAAATATTAACAGTGTGACTTTCAGTGAATTATTTAATTTCCTTGCACCTCATTTCCTCATCTGTATAATGGGAATAATAACTGGACATACATCACAGGGTTTTTAGAGGATTCAGTGAAATAATGTTTGAAAAATGCTTAGAAGAGCTTTTATATAAAATCTTTTTCCAAATTATCTGCATGAAATGATCTTTCTTCCACAGATCTTTTCAGAGAAGGCCTCTTATTCAAAACTCGGTTCAGGGACTTCCCTGGTGGTCCAGTGCATAAGACGCCGAGCTTCCACTGCAGGGGGCGTGAGTTCAATCCCTGGTCAGGGAACTAAGATCCCACATGCCGCACGGCAGAGCCAACAAAAAAAAGCAAACTTGGTTCAAATGTCATTAAGTAATTTCCAGCCCCATTTATTCAATACATATTTATGAAATGCTTGCTATGTGCCAGACACTTTTTGGGTACCATGAAGAAAACAAAGATCCCTGCCTTTGTGTGTGGAGTTGACTTTCTCATGGGACAAGACAGATGATACAGGATAACCACAGCAAATATAGCATACGTCAGAAGCAATAGACTGTCAGAGGCTGTGGGAGAAAGAAAACAGAGCCCAGGCTACAAGAGACAGGCAGCTCAGGAGCTGGAGTGGGAAGGAGCCTAGCAGCACCCTCTGGGTGGTCAGGGACACAGAAAGGTAGCATAGAAGCAAAGAGTTGACGGAGTCGAAGGGAAGCAGAGGTTGTGTGTAGGAAGCGCACTCCACACCGTGGGAAAAGCCAAAGCAGAGGCCCCGAGGCTGCAGAGTGCCTGGTGGGTCTGAGGACCTGCTGGGGGCCGCAGGCTCTGGAGGAGGGGCAGCAAGGGGGGTGGAACTGTGGCCAGAGAGGGATGTCAGGGTGGGCCGTGTAAGGCACTGCCTTCTTCTCTCAGTGGCAGATGGATGCTAAAAGACCCCCACCACCCCTGACTCCTGACCCCTGAAACAGTGAGGTGTAAATGTGTGCTGGTTTAAGCCACTAGTCTATAGTAATTTGTTACCCAGCCACAGAAAACGAAGGGGGAGCCTTTGAAGTGTTTTGAGCAGAGGAGCTGGGTGATCTAACTTGTGTTTTAGAAAGACTACTCTGGCTGTTGCATGGAGAATAGACTAAAAGAGGCCAAATTAGAAAACCATTGCAATAGTCCAGGCAAGACATGATGGGGGCTTGTACTAGGGTGTGAGGTCATGAGAAGCAGTCATATTTTCTCTTTCTCACAGATCTTCTACCTAAATTTTCATAACTTTTTACTTCTTCGCTATAACCTCTTTCCTTCCCCAATCCACTCCTAAAAGAATGAAAGTCCTGTGAGGACAAGTACCTTGTCCAACCTGTGCATCACTTTAATCACTGCATCTAAAGCACATGGTGGGGATTAAATGAATGTTTGTGGAATGAGTAAGTTGAAGAATGAATGAGTAAATGGAATGAATGAGTAAATTAAATGAATGAATATGGGTTCAAATCCACTTTTTATCCTTTGTGCAGTATAAGCGTGATTTTAATATATGATAAATGAGACATTTCAGATTAATGAAAGGATTTTAAAAGCTGTTATTTGGGGCTTCCCTGGTGGCGCAGTGGTTAAGAATCTGCCTGCCAATGCAGGGGACAGGGGTTCGAGAGCTGGTCCAGGAAGATTCCACATGCTGTGGAGCAATTAAGCCCGTGTGCCACAATTACTGAGCCTGGGCTCTAGAGCCCGAGAGCCACAACTACTGAAGCCCGCATGCCTAGAGCCCATGCTCCGCAACGAGAAGCCACTGCAATGAGAAGCCCATGCACCGCAACAAAGAGTAGCCCCAACTCGCCGCAACTAGAGAAAGCCCACGTGCAGCAACGAAGACCCAATGAAGCCAAAAATAAATAAATTAAATTAATTTTTTTAAAGAGCTTAAAACCTGTTATTTGGATAGCTAACAACTTAGAACAAAAACTAGATACTTAGCTCATACTACACACTAAAATAGAAGGCAAATGGTTTAAAGGGTTTAATATTTTAAAAAATCCTAAAAAAACAAAGAAAAAAACTTGAGTATTTTAATGTGGAAAAGGACTCTCCAAAGGCAGAAACTACTAAAAAAAGATTAATAGGTCTTGATAACACAAAAATTCTTAACTTCTGCACAGCAAAATCATTATAAACAAAATTTAAAACCCAACAACAAACTCAAACAAACATACCAAAGAAATCACTACATATGGAATAGTGGATAACATCCTTCACAGATTAAATGACACTTAAAACTATATACAGGAAAAAATCCCCCATAGAAAAATATGGCAAAAGTATAGGAATAAAAATTTTAAATCAAGACATATAAATGTTCAATAAGCATAAGAAACATTCAACCTGACTATAAAGCACACAGATGCAAATTAAACACTTTTCACCTTATCAAATAGGTATTGATTTCTTTTACTACAAATATCTATGTTGGCCAAGTCACTGGTTAGTGGGCAGTGTCATCCACTCTGCTCACATGAGTATGAATTGATACACTATTTCAAGAAATGAGTAGTAGCATGCTGCCAGTACCTTTAACATGTCCATAGCCACTGACCTCCTAATTCTACTTACTATAAAGAAAGTATCCAAGATGCACACAAATGTGTATGTCAACACAATGGAACACGAGACAGACAAAAATATAATCATTATAGGAGAGATATTCATTGTATTGAAAAATGTTCTCAATGTACTAAATTGTTAAATGAAGAAAAAAGTTATGAAGCAGATTATACAGAAAGTTCCCAATTTTTAAAATGTATATATACAATTTTTATTTTTGTGGTGATTACATGAATATATACATGTGATTAAACTGACTGAACTATACAGACGCAGTGCACCAATGTCAGTTCCCTGGATTTGGGCGTTATACCATCGTTGTATAAGATGTGACCATTGGGCGTAACCAGGTAAGGATACACAGGACAGATCTGTACTATTTTGGTCAATTTCTTATGACTCTATAATGGTCTCAAGACAGGAGATTTTTGAACATATACTTTTGAGAATACAGAGAAATACAACAAACTGCTAACAGTGGTTTCCACTGATTTATAAGATTTGGGTGATTTTGATTTTCATCCCACTTTTAAAACTTTTCATCAATGAGCAAAGATTAGTCTTATAATCAGAAAACGTTATTATACTGTTTTAACCAACATAAAAGCCTAAAGATGTCCCAAGAATTAAAACCTTTTTTTGAGTATGCATGTATGTGTGTGAGGGTACATATATACACATGGTATACATATGAGGAAAGATGGATGAATTGATGATAGATAGATAAATGGATAAATAGATGATAGATGATAGATATACAGATAGATAGATAGATAGATACAGGTGATAGATGGATATAGATGATAGATATAGATAGATAGACAGGGAGATAGAGATATAGATAAACAGATATGGCCATTTACAAAATTTATCAGATAGTGGAATGGATTATCACAAAAACATTTCTGTTAATGTAAGGAGTATGAATACGTGAGCCACAGACAGAGTTTTCATATTAGTGTTTAGTGACCATGTTGTTAAATAAATTCAGTTAATAATCAGTCCTTTATATTTACGTTAATTTTGTATTACATGTTATATTGTGGTCAACTACAAATATAGATGTTAACACCAACAAACATCAATTACAAATGTCATAAAATGGCCTTGTTTCGTCTCCCTTCTCCCTATCAGTGCAGTGTCCTTGACCGGTTTCCTTCTCCTTGATACCCCTCACCCACAACACAAGGATTGTGATGAAATAGTTTGCAGTGGAAAAAAAAACACAGTTTGCATCTGGTATCTCCTTGTTAGCGTCTGTGGTTGTGGGCAAGTCTCATCCTCTCCGAGCTTCAGTTACCTCCTCTGTAAGATGGAAATACTAATACCTACTGACATTAACTGAGAAGATACAGGCAAAGTGGACGAGTAGGCTCTCAGTAGCAGATGTGAGTACGTGCCTTTCTATTTGTCCACTTACTGCCCATTTCTTTACTTCTTAGTGTCAACTCTTTGAAGCCCTTATTTTCTGAGAAAACACGTGGATAAAAAGGTTGCAGAGACTAGGGCACTCATTTTCTCAGCAAGCTCCTATTTTAAGACTTAAGCTCACTTCTTTAGGGGGAGGGGGGTAGGGTAGGGAGAGGAAGTGGAGAAGGGAAGAGACTGATAATTTTTTGTCACCACAAAGAGTCCGGTGCTGTGTGAAAGACAGCCTCTCCCTCGTAGAGCAGTTACTGGAGATCCAATTTTACTGAACAAACCAGGAGCACATGTCTCTAGAAGAACTCCCCAGCACTTTAAAAGAAAGCTAAGAGAAATTCTATTCTAACCTCTCAAGGCACTATTTCTTCCCCATGTCATTTTTAATGCTGCTGGATGTCATCATGCAATGACTTTAGCAGAAGACGACTTTTCAAAATGGCACAGTTTCTCACCTTTCCCCAAGAATTCATCTTATATTTCAAAAGGCCTGGTCAAGCTCTTGTCTCAGTCAGACTAACACATGGTCTCAGACTTAGCAGTTTCGAAGAGGGCGATGGGGAATGAAAGGGATTGATCTGCCCCTACAACATAGCACAGCCTTCAATCTTAAGAGCCTTCACATCCTGGGTTCGCCTCCTCTGCTTTTGAGCATTGCCACAGACTGAGCATTTCACACCAAGGTCATCCAGCCCTAGCTTCCAGCTGACTTTCAAAGCCTCCTCAGGACAGCCCACCGTGGTCATTCCCAACATGCAAAGAAATAACTGCAATGTGTGTGCTCCGTAAATAACCGTAAGTGAGAAATGAAATCGGCCCGTCTTACATCTGACTCCCAATGCAGCAAGCCCAGGGGTCTTTGGTCTGCTGGTCTCATTATATAATAACCCCTCTGGTTCGGAGGTGCATGTATATCAGTGGTTGAGCTGTTCGTCTTTTACCATTTTGTCATCTCTCAGTCCGAATCTAAGCGTATGGAATAGATTCTGCAGGGTCAAGCAGGTAGGACTAAATTTTTTAACGTGCACATATTCAGGTAGAAATCTCTAGTGTTTCACTGTAGTGGGCATTTGTTTCCATGTTCTGAGCCTGGCTGTTCCACTTTACCCCTCACCCTTGGAGCTGCCAATGTTTCCAGAAAACTCCTTTTCTGGGAAATTTAGCCAGAGTCCGTTTCTGTTGTTTGCAAGCAAGAACCCTGAGCGATATAACCTTCAAGACAGCGTGATACACTCTCAGAATCTAAGATAATAGCAAGAAAAATATCTGGAGAACTTTAGGTAATGTGAGTACTAAAAAAAGTATACTTGAAAGAAAAATGTTAATGAAATACTATTGGGGGGAAAGCAATTTACAAAACAGTATGTATAGTCCCATTTTTGCAAAAGAAAAACATATGGGTATTATTTACTTGTCACAAAAGACTAACCAGATACATACCAAAATGTTGAGAGGATGATTTTCTTGAGAAGGGTATGCCTCTGATACTCATTTAATTCTTTTAGCCTCTCCATACTTGCTGTATTTTCTACAGTGAACACGTATTCCTTTTGCAATATAAAAAAATGATCAATGTTATTTTAAGAAATGCATGCTCCAGGATGAACTTACAGAATAATTAGGGGTTAGTTACTGATTGAAAACTATGCGGGCAATTAATGAATTATTATTCCAAAGACCTGCCTTTGTAAAGGCTCTTGAATCTTAATACCAGTGGAGTGTCTCACCTATTGTTACCCAATCCTCACAAACTAAACATGTACAAGTAGGTCATGTTGTTCATCATGACTCATAAAGATGAATCATGGAATATGGCTCATGCTACTAAAAGGCTGTAGCTAAACATACTATCAATGTACATATTCAAGTATCTATGTTATTTTGAGGGTTTTTTTTATTGGCTTGGTATTTGAGCAGTTATTTCTTCTTCATATGGGTTAAAACAATGCATTATAACTGCTGGTACACAGGCTAGAGAAGAATACAGATAAAGGAAATTAACAAAGTATTAGCTAATTTAGCTAGACGGCAATTTTAAAATAAGAATTTTTCAGTAACTTTCAAAGCCTGTGGGTTAAATTCAAACTTTATCCATATTTTAAAAGACTGCGCCCTGTTACAAGGCATGATAATGTCTTCACCTCTCAGTTCCTGTCCTGCTAAAGTCTTTTGAAACATGAGTCTGTTTTTTCCTTTTTGTTAATTACTCTGCATTGTGTCTGGTTTTGCTTTAAAAGGTTTGAGGCAAAATGCTTCAGGGCTCTTAGAATGCATTCACTGGCCTTTAAAAGTGTTTGGAATCAAGGACCCATAATAATATAATCTGTTAAATGCTAACTGATCATTACAAATGCTACATCTCTTGGCTGTACCATTTCCTAGGGTTCGGTCCAGTCTCTTTTCTTCTATATCACTTGTTCTCAGGACTTCATGATCTCAGGACTTCTTTACACTTTAACAATTATCCAGGACTCCAGAAAGCTTTTTGTTCATGTGGGTAAATATTTTTCAAAATTTACCATATTTGAAATTAAAATAGAAAAATCTGAAATATCGATTTATTCATTTATAAATAACAAACTCATTATGTTAGCATAAATAACGGGTTTTATGAAAAATAACTCTATTTTCCAAAACAAAATAAGTAGTGAGAGAATAGTGTTGTTTCACATTTTTGCAAATCTCTTTAACATTTGGCTTCATCGATGAGAACTGGATTATCCCATCTGCTCCTGCGTCCACTCTGTTGCAATATCACACATCATTTAGTCTCTAGAAAAACTCCACTGCATACTCATGAGAAAATGAAGGTGAAAAAAGCAAATAACATCTTAGTATATTATGAAAATAGTTTTGACTTCAGGGGCCCTCTGAAAAGATCTCAGGGAGCCCACTCCCCTGGGGTCCCCAAGCCACCAGAGACATAAATGAATTAATGTCATTTCAAGGTTGTACCAGAGCTAAATCCGATATCTAATTCATGGTGCTGAATGTTTTCTGGGTCAAGGGTTTCTTTCCTGGTGGCAGCTGTTTACCTTTTAAGCCATAGCAATGGATAAAGGTCTCCTTGGAACTTGCATTAAGATGCAAAGAGATTTGCGCTGCCTCCCCAGTTTTCAGCTAGGATAAGAATCAGGGCCACATGTATAGTAGACCCTCTTTTTGGGCAATTCCCAACTCTATCCCTCTATCTCAGAAAAAGAATAAAGCGGTGTTTGTCCCTAAATAACTGAAGGATCCCAGATATTCCTAAGGAAAGGAACACCTTCCATCCCCACCACAAATTATCCCAAAGACAGCTCCTGAGGCTACCTTCACTTTCCCACTAGTCCTCAAAGGAGAATGTAGGTTAAGATATAACTACTAATGCTTTGGTCAGGCACCTTCTGCGTGCCATGCAAGGTGCTAACCACTTGACATGCATTTTCTATCTTATTCCTTCTTATGCAAGGAGGATTCTTACCTTCCTCTATGAAATATTACAATTTGATGAAAACACTTTAGTAGCCATATTTAATGCAGTAATTGTTCCAATGATCCATCATGGTCAGTCATCTAAGCTAGAAGATTGCAATTAAAAAAAATAAGTATAGAAAGTAAGTATGGAAGAAACCCTTGTATCTATTTTCCAATCCCAGATTACCTGATGCCCTCCCAGTCCATCCAGAAAATATACTGACTGACGTCAATGGTACATTAGCCATGACCAGTACATACACACACCCTACGTGATGACAGGGATTACACCAGCCGAGTTGTATTTTACTAAGAGTCAGTTAAGTTTGTCTTCAAATTATTAATGCCAGTTGGACCATGTGTTATTATAATTATGAGACCATGTGTTATTATAATTATGTCATTTAACTGAATATTCTATAAACTGATAAGTATGAGGGTGACAAAAGTTGTTTATACAAAATCTCAGCTGAATGCCTGTGGAAAGTTTTAATAAAGGCAAGTCCCTTAAAAATACTAGAGTCGAGGGGCTTCCCTGGTGGCGCAGTGGTTGAGAATCTGCCTGCTAATGCAGGGGACATAGGTTCAGGCCCTGGTCTGGGAGGATCCCACATGCCGCGGAGCGACTGGACCCGTGAGCCACAACTACTGAGCCTGCGCGTCTGGAGCCTGTGCTCCGCAATAGGAGAGGCCACGGTAGTGAGAGGCTGGCGCACCGCGATGAAGAGTGGCCCCTGCTTGCCACAACTAGAGAAAGCCCTTGCACAGAAACGAAGACCCAACACAGCAAAAATAAATAAATAAATAAACTCCTCCCCCCAACATCTAAAAAAAAAAAAAAAAAAGTACTAGAGTCGAATCAAATGGGTGTAACAATTTTTAAAGGACTGGAGGAAAAGGTAGAATGTTAGATGGATTCTACTCTCAAATTTCTCTAAGAATGTTTTTAATATCTTGTTCAAAAAATTGAAAATTGTAGATGATTCATAATGGGTGAATATTATACAAGGAAGATAAAATGGTACTTAAATCAACAAACTCAAACTCCAAGAAAAGAATTTTGCCTTACATTAAAAGATTAATAAGTGAATATCCATTTATATTCTAAATAAAAATAAAATTTTTGTTATGTATGTAACTTTTTAAAAATGGTTCTCTTTGGCCAACAAAGTACTCAAAAATGAGTACTTCTTACACAATCATGACATTTGCATCCTTGGAAGTATACTAAAATGTGTAACTGATTCAGAAGAGGGTTTGTTCATATTGCAATTAAAAACTAAACAAGTTGGTCCCAATTAAGTGCTAGTATTGATTGCACTACTGTACATTGTATCATTTATTAGAGATGCTATAAAAATCCAGAAAGCAAGCACCATGCTGTGCTGAAGTCGTCAGGAAGGCTTCATGAAGGGGGTGGGATACAAACTAGATCTTCAGGATTAATGAGGAGTAGTTCATCTTCTGTAATGTGTGACCAAATGATATGATGAATTCAATGAGTCGCTCGTGACCATCAGTGGATTCCTTTTCTGTCACCGCTTACCTTCCCATTGCTCTATATTCCTCCCAACCCCTCCAAAATCTAGCAACATACTTTATGGTCACTGTTTGTTTATTTCACCTTTGGCTTTCTCAAATTTCCACCTCATTGTTTTCTCTGTGAAAATCCCCCTTCCTTATATCTTTAATAACTTTGACTTTGCCAATACCAGAAGCCTCGATCTTTAGTCATTCTGCAACTTGGACATCTTTTTCCTAACCTTTATTGCTTTTTACCCCACTATTTTCAAAAGATGTAAGTAGCAGAATGACTGTCCTAAACATTTTATGATATAAATATAAAGAAAATAAAAATCACAAATTACTCTAGAATATTCTATGTTTCAAAAGTAGTCCCTGAATCTACACCCCTGAGCCTCTTGAGTTCAAAAAAAATTTTTTAATGTTGTCTCTTCATGTTCTTCTCATGTCATCACCTGTCATGTTCTTCTCCTGGCTGTTCAAAGGGCTGGCTCCTTCCCTCCCTTCAAATGCCAGGGTATTGATAAGTATCACCTCCTGAGAGAGGCTTTGTGCAACCCGCCAGCATGTCACCCCCACCTCTACCCTATTCCTCTATGTCACCGCATTCTGATATCACGCTTACTACTTCCTGAGCACTTAGCAATAATGTCTAATTAATTGTATGCATCTGTCTACTTGTTAAGTGTCTGATTTTCCTCCAGAATTTAAATGCCGTAAGAGCAGGAAGCATATCTGTTTTGTTCACAAACATTTATCCAGAGCCCTGTATGATACCTGACATACAGCAGGTGCTCAGTAAACGTTTCTGAATGAATTAGTAAATGAATAAATTCATGATTTTGCTGTTAAGAGGTAGTCACTTGTAATCGTTTGATGAATTTTTCCTATGTGTGCGCATACACAAAAAAATAGAATCATACTATGTGTTGTCTATTTTGTTCACCTAAAATGTCTCATAAACATCTTTCTATGGCAGATTCTGCTGGTCTTCATCTTTATTCAAAAGCAGCGGATTTCCCATACACAGAAGCTAACTGATTCCTTATTTTTGAGCATTTGGGATGATTTTTAACTACTTCAGATAAATTGAATCTCTGTTTTTTGAATGTTAACGTATTGTCTTTCTTATTCATTAGCTGTAGTGATTTTCTCTTTTTTCTCTAAATAAATGTATTTATTTATTTATTTATTTTTGGCTGCATCGGGTCTCCGTTGCTGCGCGCGGGCAGTTGCAGAGATCGGAGGCTACTCTTCGTTGCGGTGCGCAGGCTTCTCGTTGTGGTGGCTTCTCTTGTTGCGGAGCACGGGCTCTAGGCGCGCAGGCTCCAGGCAGATTCCTAACCACTGCACCACCAGGGAAGCCCGTAATTTTCTCTTTTTACTTTACGTCATCTAAGAATTCTTGTTTTCTGTTACTTTAGTCCTACAAAAAATTGTTATACATTCTATTTTAGTGTAGCTCTTCTTTGTGTTACATCATATCTCATATTATTTCAATACAGGAGAAAAATGGTCATTTTTTTTTCTCTCCAACTGCAGGAATTTTCTATTCAAACTGCAACATTTTCACCTCAAAAAGCAATATTTTTTTTTTTTGCTGACATTTATTCTTTATGCTTCTCTTCACTCTGTATTAGTCATTTCACTTTCTCCTTCACATTCAGCATTACGATGTTTTATTTTCATAGAGTATTCACACTTGCCTGGCTTCTCACAAGTATACCAAGGCAAAAACCGTATTTACAGTAATTGTTCTTCTCATTATTTTGGCCATATTATTATCGTCCAAAATATAGATAACATTTTTAAATTTTGTGCTATATCAATTGATCAATCGCCGTTTAAGTCAGTATCTTCAAGTCCCAGTTAAGTTTTTCATGAACTGTCTTAAATATCCTATTAAACTCTTACATCTCTTTGCTCTAGATTCTTGTTTGTGGCTCCGTTCTCTACTTCACATACTTTTAGTTTTTCTTATGTTACTCCTATTGTTAGAAAGAGTACTGGGGCTACCAAACGTGCTGTCTAAGCATTCAAAGGGCAAAAGCAGACGTTCTCTGAGAGCCAAAGCAAAACCAAAACACCAAAAAAAGAACGATGGCTTATCCACATGAGATCCCCCAGGAAATTATTTACACTACTGTGAATGTGTTCTATAGGAAAATGTAACAAAGCAAAACACAATAAACAAAGGCATAGATACTTTGCTACGAAGTTTTTCTAATGGTTAAGTAGGTAGGTACCTACAGGCAACTGATGATATTCATCAGTATCAAGAGATGTCATTATCCCCAAGAGGAGGAAGAATTCTGGCCAGTATTGGAATGTAAAGTACATTTGGTACAATTGAGCAATATGCATAAGGTCCTGTTGAAAAGGGACTTGCTTAAAGTAGAAAAAAAATGAGTGACATCACCTACCCAAGATTGATGGAAAAGTCACCTGCTGTGGGCCATGAAGATGGTAAACCCTGCACCACCCAAAAGGTGAAACCAGGACTGCTCATCTCACAGAAACTCTCTGTCCACTAGAAAATACTTACTTAGAATTGCTCAAAGGAAACGCTCTCTTTTCTGTGATTTCTCCATTTTGACCAAAACAAGAAATGCACCTATCCTCTTCCTTTATTTTTTTTCAGCCAGTCCTCACTCATTAAGTTTCCTACCAAATAGCTTCGTTGTTGCTTTACAGTAATTATATATGTGATTATTTTAGCTATTAAAATTGCTATCATTTTCTGAACTCCTACTATGTACCAAGAAGCAGTAAGCATTTTCTAGTATTTCTTATCCATAGAACGAGCATACAAAGCAGGCATTACCCTGATTTTACAGAGGAGGAAACTGAGGCATAGGTGAAGTCACTTTGCCAAGATCCCCCAGCTACTAAGCAAAGAGGAAGAGTTGGAATCAGGTCTGATTCCCCAAATATACATACTTTCTGCCCTGTCTCGGAGAGTCATATTTTGATAGCACAGAGCTAGGCATTCATTCATCCACTGACATGGGAAAGTAGGATGAATTCATTTTGTAATCATCCAACTAATTCAAAACAATTACACAACCATCTAACTAAGCTTGTAAGGGAAATACAAAATTTCTAAAATGAAAGCTTTCTACCTTTGAAATGCATAAGATACTGACAATAATCCACTGTCACCTGCCTTTTAAGTTTTGCCATTTTTCTGACATTTAGGGAGTTCAAACCAAATTTTACTGCAAAAAGGCAAAAACTTCATGTATGTTTCCTAAATCCTAAGGCAGCCAGAATGTTCCCTTCTCATTAATCCACTGCAGACTTTTAAAATCATTATCCTCTTCTACTATATCAAAATTAATTGGGCCAAGTCCAGTAGTTAAGGACTTCTCAGCACACTCGCCCTCATGCATGCACGTGAAAGTAGGTGGAATTCGCGTTCATAGCACTTACAGAGAGATATTCCCTCACTTGGAGCTAATGTCCAAAGTGCGAATCCATAACGTCCTCCATAGACTTGCCTCTTATTCACAATGAACCAGTCAAATTATCTTCTCATCCGCTGGGAATGCTCTAGTAAAATGACACCCCCTAATGATAAGAAAAGCTGGAGCCAATTCCAGTCCTCCAAAATTATACAATAATTGGGTGTAAAAATGGTGACACAAAGTTTGCTCATACGAAATAACCCAAAAGGAAAAATCATTAAAATTAAGCCATGGACAATTTCCCATTACAACCATTCACAGAAATATTCATGATATTTAAATTTGCAAAATTCCTTTCTCTAGTTAGAACAGCTAAACTTTTTTTTTTTTTTTTTTGGTACGCGGGCCTCTCACTGTTGTGGCCTCTCCGGCCATGGAGCACGGGCTCTGGATGCGCAGGCTCAGCGGCCATGGCTCACGGGCCCAGCCGCTCCACGGCATGTGGGTTCTTCCCGGACCGGGGCACGAACCCGTGTCCCCTGCATCGGCAGGCGGACTCCCAACCACTGCGCCACCAGGGAAGCCCTAAACTTCTAAATAAACATTAAACCCATATTGAAAGAGTAAACTATTTAAAAATTAAATAATGGCCATACTCAGACATAGTAAAAAATGACACTTTTTTTAAATCAATTACTTAGTGTTTTTATTCTACTCAGTTGAAAACCAAGATTATCATCCCTTTTATGTTTTATTTTTTTTTTCAAAGAACAGTTAACATGTTTAAGTAAAGATCATAGGGAGGGGGAAATACAGTAGAATATAAGAAATCATTGTGAAAAATAAATCATTTTACTCCTTTCCCCAATAAAAGTAATAGTGAAAGCCTATAACTTTATTTGCACAGATTCAATTATATAATAGTCCAACTTAGGCTAATGTCAACATTGTCCAGTGAATCTTAGCATTAGAAACTACCACTCAGTTCTACAAGCTGCTGTGTGTAAGACCTGAGTTACGCTAGGCACAGCAAGCCATGGCGTGCACAGATAAAAAAACATTCTCCCTGCCATCCAGTGGTTAAGACTACGCACTTCCAATACAGGGGTCACAGGTCTGATCCCTGGCCGGGGAGCTAAGATCCCACATGCTGCATGATGCGGCCAAAAAAAAAAAAAAAGGTGTTTATTAAACAGAACGATTCTTAACGCATGTGCACCAAAAATTATTAAGCATATAAGGGAGGTACAAAAATGCAATGGAAAAAATGAAGTGTTTATTTCAGATGAGGAAAATCAAAAAGACTTAGTGTTGGATATTCTGCTGAGAGTTTGGGTAGAGATTCAAGGGGTGGAGAGGAGGACAGAACAATGTGATTACAACATGAAAACAGGAAAGAAAAGCTAGGTTACAAAAGCCTTGGGTTACGAAAGGGACAGAGTTGGGGATACTGGCTGTACACCTAGACATTGTCAGCTTACTCTGTAGGCATAAGGAGCGTTGAACATTCTCATTTCTCTGTGAAGCTGAGACAGGCTAGGATGTGGGAGCCTTTGCTGCAGTGCTGCAAGGCTTGCACCTGAACAACAAAATACAAAGAAACTATGAGGGACTAAAAATAACGGTGTACATGCGCAGTCGGGGCAAATTATGGACAACAAGATACAAAAAGACCAAAAACCCAACTGTCACTTCTGAAGAGCTAGGAGCAAAAGCAGGGCACTGCGCATGCCCCCTGCACTCAGCGCCACCTAAGGGGTGGGCAGACCACCTAAGCCACACCTCTGGCCCCACCTCTGGACACACCCCTCCCCTCACCCCATATAAGGAACCAGCTCGCCCCTGCTAGGGCAGTGAGCAAGGGAACCTGTTGGTTGTTCTCGCTCCCCTCTGCTGCAGCAGGGGCCCCAGTAAAGCTTTGCCTGAATTTCTTGTCCTGGCCTCTAGTCAATTTCTATTGCTTGGGGAAGGCCAAGAACCCTGGTTGGTATCAAAACCTCTGCACAAAAGGGACAAACTCTGACTTGTCCTCAAAGAGGTCACTGTGCAAATGATTTGGAGAGAGGACAGACTGGACAGGAGACTCCTGTAACAGGAGAGGGCAAAATCTAAAGAACCTAAAGGAGTACAAAGAGCAAACATAAGCTACTTAATCTTCCCATATTTCAGTTTATCAATTCATTGAATACACACATTTGTTTCGCCTTGCAGCTGTATTCCCAATGGAAACATTAGCAATAAATAGAAAAGCCCCTTAGACAGCTCACCAAAGAAGATATACACATAGCAAAGAAGCATATGAAAAGATGCTCCACATCATATGTCCTCAGGGAAATGCAAATTGAAACAATGAGATACCACTACACACCTATTAGAACGCCCCAAGTCTGAAACACTGGCATACACCAAATCCTGGCGAAAGCGTGGACCAAACAGAGCTATCATTCATTGCTGGTGGGAATGCAAAACGGTACCGTCATTTTAGAAGACAGTTTGGTGGTTTCTTACAAAAATGAACATATTCTTACCATAGGATCCTGCCATCATGGTTCTCAGTATTTACCCAAAGGAGTTGAAAACTTATGTCCACATAGAAACCTGCACGTGGATGTTTATAGCAGCTATTTTCATAACTGCCAAAGTCTGGAGGCAACCAAGATTTCCTTTAGTAAGTGAATGGATAAATAAACTGTGGTCCACCCAGACAAAGGAATATTATTCAGTGGTAAAAAGAGATGACCTTTCAAGCCATGGAAAATCATGAAAGAAACTTAAATGCATACTCCTGAGTGACAGAAGTCTATATGACATTCTGGAAAGGGCAAAACTATGCAGACAGTAAAAGGATCAGTGGTTGCCAGGGGTTAGGGGGAAGGAAGGATGAATAAGCAGAACACACAGGATTTTAAGGCAGTGGAACTACTCTATATGATACTGTAATGGTGGAAACATGTCATTATAAATGTTTCCAAATCCACAGAATGTACAGCACCAGAAGTGAACCATAACGTGAACAATGGACTTCGGGTGATTACGATGTGTCAATGTAGTTTCCTGAATGGTAACAAGTGTCCCACTCTGGTGGGAGATGCTGATAATGGGAGAGTCTGTGCATGCGTGAGGGAAGGGGGTACATGGGAAATCGTTGTACCTTGTGCTCAATTTTGCTGTGAACCTGAAACTGCTCTAAAAAATAGTCTTTTTTTAGGCCCATTAAGTAAATTTGGGAATTCAAAACAATGCATGCAAAATTCAGATGCACTGTAGAAAAATTAAACTGCTTAGAAATTTCATTAGGGGAATCTATATAGATTTTGTAACATTAATAATTACTACAGGGCTTCCCTGGTGGCGCAGTGGTTGAGAGTCCACCTGCCGATGCAGGGGACACGGGTTCGTGCCCCGGTCCGGGAAGATCCCACATGCCGCGGAGCGGCTGGGCCCGTGAGCCATGGCCGCTGAGCCTGCGCATCCGGAGCCTGTGCTCCGCAACGGGAGAGGCCACAACGGTGAGAGGCCCACGTACCGCAAAAAAAAAAAAAAAAAAAAATTACTACAACAATGCTAAACTCATTTTGAAAGTAAATTAGAAGTAATTTTTTTAAGCTACATATCAAATGTACTTAAATTCTCTAGAGCTAATGTTTAGTATTCCTATTACTACAATAAAAATTTTTCATATTTAGCAAGAGCTTTGGAAAATCAAGGGTTATTCAACCTGCACATGACTTTTTTTAACATTGGTGTTAGTATGTTGAACACGTATGTATGTGGAGTTTTATTTTTATAGATAATTAATTCATATATATGGACTTCTTTCCTCATAAGGTTATTGTGGGATGCCACTAATGTTTGGTAAAATTTAAAGTGTAAATATACAGGTACTGTATGGTCTTAGAAATGGAAGCCTATTATACATTTATGAATTAACAGTGACACTATATAATACATAACTGTAAACTAATGTGAAATTGCTGATGAGTTACTGTGAGCACAAATATTGGGGGAAAAATTGAAATGCTTTGCAAAGTAGCTTATAATGAATTTGAGCTTCAATTTGCTAGTGATTTTTCAAAACTCAACTAGAAATAATTCTCAGTCTCCTTCACCATATCTTTTTTATAACAAGAATAAAAATGCCACAATAGCAATGACAATTTATTTTTAATACAAAAATTGTACAAGATGTGTGAAGAAACTTTACCGAGACAGTAAAAGGCTTAGGTAAATATATATTAACCATATATCTGGATTGGAAGACTCAAAATTGAAAAGAAATCAATTCTCTATAAAATAATATGTGAATATAATACAATGCCAAATAAAATCCTAAGATACTATTGATGCAGAAAGGTCTTGAAAAAAAATCCTGGTTTGTTTAGAAGAATAAACATGAAAAATTGAATATCCAGAAATTTTCTGAATAAGAAGAGTAATGAAGTGAAACTTATCGTACTATATTTTAAAATACATTTTAAAGTCATTTCAAAAATGAAAAAGTCTTGACAAGGGAGCCAGAGTAAACATATAAATCAACTGAAAACAAATAAGTGATTAATGATGATAAAGAGAGACCTTCGAATCAGTGGGGAAATGGTAAATATTCAGTAAGCCTTGTTGGGAAAACTAGAGAAAAATCTGCAGTTACAGAAAAAAAGAAAAGTGTATCCCTAATTCATACCTTCATCCAGAAGAAAATCCAGATGAATTAAAGATATAAATATTAAAATATGTAATTGTAAACATAAAAGAAGGAAATTCGGGTGGCTATTTGCACAATCAGGTTGGGGAAGCATTTCTAAACATGACGTAACAAGGAAAAGGGCAAAAAATCTGACTGCCTAAAGCTATTTAACATGGCACTGCAAAAATGCTGCAAACAAGGTTAAATGACAAATTTGGACGGAAATTATAATATGTGAGGCAAAAATATGACTGTAAAAATGAGATATTATTTGTTACATCTATTAGTGAGGGTCCTGGGAGAAAACAAGGCACACTTAAGCAGGGTGACTGGGAACAGCTTAATGTCACGGGCTTTTCACACAAGTGTGGGAAGGGCTGAGAGACCAGCCAGGGGCGGTGAAGGTCCAAGCAAGCAGCAGCCCTGGAGGGAGCCATCTCCCACCCTAAGTCAGGGGCAAGGGAGGAATAGCTCCTGGAGACCACCAGACAGGTGCCGCCACCTTTGACGGAAGCATGCAGCCCATCCACCATCGGCCTGGCAGGGAGGGAGCAGAAGAGTCAATGCCTTGACTTCACTCTGCTCCTGTCTGCCCAGCTCTGCCAGTGGTCCCATTGCTGACCCATGTAGAGGCCAGAGAGCAAGAAGCCTGCTGATGCAAAAGAGAGCAGGGTGAAGGGCGGAGAGCGAGGCGCGGTGGAAATGGAAAACTTGTCACTGGCAACTATGAAAATAATGATTAACACTGGTGCTGCAGAGGGTGTGACAAACTGGAGGTTCAAGTGTGTGTTTGTGGTTGTGTAAATATCTCCACCCTTCTGGAGGTCAAGTTGACAATGTGAAATGTGCCTAGCCTATAACCCAGAAATTCTACTGCAAAGGATCTATCTTCCAGAAATAGACAAAGTAACAGCGTGGGTATTTGTGTGTGTGTGTGTGTGTGTGTGTGTGTGTGTACATACGCACATATATGAATATTCATCAGAGCACTGTTTATTATAACCAAGATTTTATAGCAACCTAAATATCCATCAGTAGGGAATGGGTTAAATATATTATTGTATTCATAAAATGGATTATTAAAATTGATCATTTAGGCTTATATTTCTTTTTTAATTTCAGTTTTATTGGAGTATAATGGACAAATAACTGGCTTAGATTTCTTTATAAAGAAGGATGTTCATAATAAACCATTATGTGACAAAATTAACACAGAGAATAATGAGCATGTATGTACAGAAAACAAATCAAAGGGATATATACCAGGAGGAAAGTGGTAAAATTATGGCTGATTTTTGTTTATTATTTTTATCTCTGGTTGTGTGTGTTTTCTAAGTTTTTAAGCAATCAATACAAATTGTTTAAGAGTTGGGTTTTTTAAACAGAAGAAGAGAGAGAAATTTGAATGTAAAACTAACTCTAATATCAGATATTTTTGGCGCTTTTCAATTTAGGTTCTTACTGGTTTCAAAAGAAAAATGTGTATCCTTTATTAACCAAAAAACAAAAAAAACTAGATAGAGGTCTGCATCAGGGTAAATGAAGGCCTCTGTAATGAAAAGCCTGGGGAATGGAGAGCTATAAATATTTATGAGCAAATTGTATTTGGTGAGGAAAGAGACGTTTTTAATGATAGAAAAAGGTACATTATAGAGTTGCTCCAGCCACAAAAGTGACAGGATCACCAGTCATCAAACTCATCTTTTCCTCTAGCCGCTGAAATACAGTGCCAACCTCACAGCATGAAACCCATTATAAATTGCAGTCCTAATTTTACATTAATATCACAATAAGACTAAGAAAATTTAAGCGTCAAGCAGCATACAGCACACAGTACTACTTATGTCTTGTAGATGAACTGAAGTTTCTTAAAAATCTTTCCATATCCGTTAGATTAACTAGCTGTTCTTAGCTATTAGGGGAAGGCAGTTTATTCATAGAGATAATCAGAAAATCAGCCCATGAAAATAAAAGTATGTTCCATTCTGGGATCTGCATTAAACCCACAATTTCTGGCTTCAAGTTAAAAATGACAAATAGACCAAATACATTTCTCTCTCCTTCCTCTTTATAACTCACTAATGATAGTGAAAGGAAAATATATACACCTACCATAAGAAAGAGAACATGAGGGAATCCACTGGCAGACAGGAAATTTCAAGAAAATTCTGAGCGATGGAAGGAGGAATAGCACAATGTGTACACAGAGGCAGACATGGAAACTAGGGCACAAAGTTGCCTGCCTTTCTTGACAGAGCCCCAGGGGGCCTCGAATTAGAAACTAAGTTACATCACAAAGTGAGAGTAAGATGTAAAACTGAACAGAGGAAGACAAATTGGAAGTCTGCATGGTGGCCATCATACAGGACGACCTCCAGTGATCCTTACGTACTGGTACTCGTTTGTTCAGTCCCCTTCCGTATTAAATACAAGAAGCCCTATATGACCAATAGAATATAGCAGGAGTGACAAGGAGTGATTTCTTTTTTTTTTTTTAACTTTTTATTTCATATTGGAGTATAGGTGATTGACAACATTGTGTTAGTTTCAGGTGTACAGCAAAGTGATGCAGTTATACATATATTCATTCTTTTTTAGATTCTTTTCTCATATAGGTTATCACAGAATATTGAGTAGAGTTCCCTGTGCTATACAGTAGGTCCTTGTTGGTTATCTATTCTATACATAGTAGTGTGCGTGTGTTAATCCCAACCTCCCAATTTATCCCTCCCCCATGTTTCCTCTTGGTAACCATAAGTTTCTTTTTGATATCTGTAAGTCTGTTTCTGTTTTGTAAATAAGTTCATTTGTATCATTTTAAAAATGAGATTTCACATATGATATTTGCATTTCTCAGTCTGACTTACTTCACTTAGTATGATAATCTCTAGGTCCATCCATGTTGCTGCAAATGGCATTATTTTGTTCTTTTTTATGGCTGAGTAACATTCCTTTGAATATATGTACCACATCTTCTTTATCCATTCCTCTGTCAATGGACATTCGACATATCTTGGATACTGTAAACATGCTGCCATGAACATTGGGGTGCATGTATCCTTTCGGACCATGTTTTGCTCCAGATATATGCCCAGGAGTGGGATTGCAGGATCATATGGTAGCTCTATTTTTAGATTTTTAAGGAAGCTCCGTACTGTTCTCCTCAGTGGCTATACCAACTTACATTCCCACCGACAGTGTAGGAGGGTTCCCTTCTCTCCACACCCTCTCCAGCATTTATTGTTTGTGGATTTTGGGATGACAGTCATTCTGACAGGTGTGAGGTGATATCTCACTGTAGTTTTGATTTGCATTTCTCTAATAATTAACGATATTGAACATCTTTTCACATGCCTCTTGGCCATCTGTATGTCTTCTTTGGATTAAAGACCTAAATGTGAGATCAGACACTATAAGCCTCTTCGAAGAAAACATAGGCAGAATACTCTCTGATGTAAATCGCAGAAATATCTTTTTCGATCTGTCTCCCAGAGTAATAGAAATAAAAACAAACAAACAAACAAAAATGAATGGGACCTAATTAAACTCAAAAGCTTTTGCACAGTAAAGTAAACCATAAACAAAATAAAAAGACAACCCACAGAATGGGAGAAAATATTTGCAAATGATGCAACCAACAAGGGATTAGTCTCCAAAATTTACAAGCAGTTCATGTGGCTTAATATCATAAAAACAGGCAACCCAATCCAAAAAATGGGCAGAAGACCTAAACAGACATTTCTCCAAAGATTTCTGAGGCTCGATCTTCAGAGGTTTTGCAAGCTTCCACTTTGTCCACTTGGATTGCTCCCTTCTGGAGAAGCCATGCTGTGAGGATGCTCAAGCAACCCTGTGGAGAGGCCATGTGGAGAGACCAGCACCAGCATCGACTTCCCAGGCATATGAGTGAGTCCCCTTGGAAGTGGATCCCCCAGCCTCAGTCAAGCCTTCAGATGACTGTGGCCCCAATTTATGAGCAATCCCAAATCCAAACCACCAGTCAGAGCCGCTACCAAGTTTCTAACCCACAGAAACCTTCAGAGGTAATAAATGACTATTTTAAGCCACCATGTTCGGGAGAAATTTGTTATGCAGCCATAGTGGTTACAAGAGTCAATATGTGACGTGACAAGTATCAATACTACAACTTCACACAGAATATTTCGCACAGGGATCTGCTTTCCCAGCATGAGATCGGAAGCTTCTGCTTTGGACAAGAGTCTGCTTTAGACTCTCACCCTTGGAAGTATTCTTGAGTCCCAGGGCAGGCCAGCTCCTTGCTCCATCACTTGATACACAGAGGCACCTATCAACAAGCCCCAACCTTGCAAGAGAACTCCCAAGCAACTTTCAACACCTCATTTTAAAATATAAAGAGACAATCGGCAATCACCAGATGTTTGTAAAAAGTCTTCCACATGAAAGAGAAAGTCCAGTATGAACAAATAGAAGTTCATTTCAAAAAGAGAAAGAAAAAGAAGAATAGGTGCTGGGAATAAATGAGAACTTCAAAAATTTCTAATTGGTGGCATCAGAGAAAATTGACAAAATATTAAATCTAGTTTTTTAAAAATCAGGATGATATAAAACAAGTAAAGTTCTTTGAAATTTAAATATTTGCCAAAATTTAAAAATTCAATAGAAGGGTTGGAAAATAGAACTGAGGACATTCCCCAAAAAGTACAACTAAAAGATAAAAAATATGAGAGAAAAAAATTAGAGAGAATCAGTCCAGGAGGTAGAATATGTAGGATTTGGTTTTCCATGAAGAGAGAATGGATAAAGAGGAAGGTTGGTCAAAGAAATGAATCAAAATTTTTTCCTAGAACTCATAAATTCAAAGGACTCACTGACTGAAAATGTGAAGGAAGTGAGAAAACGGAAAAGACCTATATCAAGACACATTCTGAATTTAGAATACTAGCAGTAAATGTAAGATCCTAAAAGCTTCCAGAGGCAGGAAGGGAAGGGAAGGAGGGAGGGAGGGGGAAAACCAAACTGCAAACTAAGCAGTGATCCTGTGAGCCGAATTGGATTTTCTCAAGAGCAAGCAATGCTGGATGCTAGACCGTGGAGGAGAGCGTACCCAATGTCGAGAGACCAGTAGTCCCATGGTTATGGACATGGACTCTGGAGTTGGTTCACCTGGGTTTGAATTTCTTGTGTTTCCACTTAGGAGCTACCTGACCTCATTTTAACAATGTTCCTCTGCCTCCAGGTAGGTTGTCAATGGCCAGAGGCAGTCAGGCCCACGGTGAACGAAACAGAAAAAACGATCGGGACTTCTGAGTTGGGTTAGACAACATGGTTACTAGGAGTAAGGCCTGGCCTAGTCCTAGAAAGCAGTGCTGACAACAACCAGGATGAATAACTAAGCCCTCAGTCTACCAGCTGAAGTAGAGGGGTGACCTCACAGCCATGGAAACCAAAGTGAGTTCTCTGGGACAGTGACCAAGAAGGATGAAGATCTTGGAAGGTGGTCTCCAGTCCCCATTCCCAAGAAAGAACCATCATAGAAGGCAAACACCAGTGGGACAGGACCAGTTGAGCAAATTGGCTCCTGGGTGGGAGTTAAGATTTGAGAAGCTGACATATCTCCAGACCCAGCGGCCAAAGACGTCTACGCCTTCCTTCCTAGAAAGCAGAGTTTGGTGTCACTTGCAGAACAAGGTCAGTTTAGCCAGGAGGGGTCACCAATAAGCCTTAACATGTTCACTGAATTGTAATGAATGTCTCCACCCTAAACTCTGAGAGCTCTGGGGCAGCAATTGTCCATCTTTATCCCCAGTGCTGAACACCTGGTCAGCACTCGCTAAATAAGGGAGAGAATTATGCAGGATTCTATGAATGAAAGATGCTTTTTAGAGGCCACTGAATCAAAGGCTAAAGGCTTAAGATGGATATCCAGGCTTGGAATTAGTTTATCGCCCAACTGGACCCCTCCTTGGAGGCACTATCGCTTCCACTGGCCACTACCTCTTGCTGGTCACCTCCAAACCACACCCTCTGACACCTGCACTGCCCTAAAAGATGCCTGGCCCCTGGCAAGGGCAAAATGGCCGGTCATCCACTCTGATCCAGCTGATCAAAACGGCTAAGCCTGCCCAGAGGTCCCCTACCTCCTTTCCTCCGCTGTGAGGATCTGTTCTACTCCAGGAAAATCACACAAAACTCCAACTTTCTTGATTTTTTTCCTGGCTGCCTCTCTTCTCAGGCATCCGTTGTCTTCTCCTTCTCTTTTGAGAACACAGTCTAAACTCACTGCCCAGGAACTGTGGGGAGAAACTTGCTTAGTGATACACAAACAAGGAAATTGAGTCTCAGAGAAGATGAACTTGTTCTTGGTCACAGAGCTCATCGGTGTTGAAGATAAGATTAAAATAATGCTGTCTCAGACTCGGCAGTTTGTGTACTCCATCAAACCGTCAAAGCTCTTGAACCTTCCACAAGCAGCCTCCCTGATCTCCCCAGCAGCTTCACGCTGCTGGCAAGTACAAAGGAGCCCAGGCGTATACCTCCTACCTCCACGTGCCCTTTCTTTCCAGAGGGAGGAGACTGTCAAAAGCTTCATGCCCTATGAATCCTGGACTACACTTTGGTTTCAAAAAGGTCACATTCAAACTCAAGTCTTAGGAACACTTGCGTTCTTTGGCCTTTATCCTAAAAATATGGCCTCTTGCAAAATTCCACAAATTTGGAACAAACTCAAGGGGCAGGTCTGTCTGGAATGGGAAAAAGTAATGAAATGATGGTACACTATTTTCAAGGAAGTGAGGCTTTGCCATGGTGGTGTTCATATACTAATTGGAACTGGATGTATTAATCATACTCGGAAGAAAACCCTAAGTTAATGAATAATAAGAATATTTGAATTAGCAGATCAGAACAGGAATCCAAGCAGCTACAAAGCCCTGCTTACCGAGTCATTTCATTTTGGCTATGTAGGTACAATTACTGAAGCTCTTTAAGTTCTTTATTCTCCAAAGTGAATAACTGTCTCTTTCTATATTCTTATGTATACTATTCCTCACTTAAGAATGTCCTTTTTTTTTTTTCGTGATATAGAAAAGAGAAACCTTAAAGACCTTGCTGAGTTATCACAAATTTTAAATTGGTCATACCAGAATTAATGAAATTTTAACACAATACCAGAATTATCTGTGGATTGTAAAAATAAAGGTAACATCTTGATTTTTAAGTGGTATTTCCTACCACACGGGACATTAATAACCACATATTTGCTAAAATTTTTTAAATGCCCCCAAATATTACTGCCATGTACTTAATCCCATTCTTCTGAATTATGTGATTGTGTGGAAAATGTAAACCTACTTTGATAATCTTTCCTAAAGAAGCTTTTCCTTTCACTATATTTTATTTTCTAAAGTTTTTATTCTCAGTGTTCTATAAAATATTTTACGGCTGATCACTTGATTCTATCAGCTGTCCCTTCTAAAAGTGTTCAATAGCCATAATCCCAGTCATGGCCAAGAAAACCATGACATTTACAGCCCAAATGGGAGCACGTCTGAGATCAACAGGGGGCGCTATTAATAAATACAGCAGGCATAAGCCAACCGTCCTAGGCAGGCAGAGAAGTACGGTCAGCACGGCCCAGGGATCCCCGTCCAAAGAACGCATCCTCAGTAAAATTTTCAAAGGATAAAGCTGAAGGTATAAGGATTCTCATTGGTATAAAATATGCATTGGTGAAAAAACGAGAAGCAACCTAATATGGGAAAAATTAAGGTAAGGGAATAGAAGCTTGATTATAAATGTAGTTCATTTAATATTCTGTAACAATAAAAACGAATCGTCATGAAGATGATAACAACAGCATAAAATGGCAGGAAAAATACCTATAGTATATTTTCGAGTGAAAAGAGAATGCAGCTTCACATCAGCCCTGGACTCAGAGCTGTCTAAAATTTCATGCCGTTATGTACGTGTATGAAGACGTGACCAGCTAGGGAATTTGTGGGCCCTTCTGAGTGTGGAGCCCTGTGTCACTGCCAAGGTCACACACCCCTGAAGCTTGATCACAGACTAGCTGAGGACAGACTAGCTGGAAAAACAGACAATGAAAACAAGTGAGTCATTTATCAAGGTTATGGAATTTACGGGTTTTATTTTTGTTATGGCTATTATAATATCATTTTTCCATAAATTCAAGGAAAAAAATTTAATTGGTAATGCCTCCTTAGGTTCACATAGTGAGAGAAACTCTGTTTTGACAAGGTGGGCATTTTCTGCCACCGTGAAAACAGACATACCCTCAGGCTGTCGTTCTCAATCCTGCCTGAACACCAGGCAGGATTGAGAATGACCCCCGTTGTTCTGCCACTTTATACATTTCAGGTCCACGCTTCGCTCACGCTGATTTTAATGCAGCAGGTCTAAATCAAAGCAACTGACACCCAGCTACAAAATATTCTAAAAGGCCTTTTCCAACAGAAGGATTTCCAGTGTTGGTTTTGGCCTTTGGGATCTCATTCTCTTTCAAAAATAAAGCATTTTTCATAATTTAATCATGACAAGTCATGTGGGGGAAGGGGTATGGTTTGTGGTTTTGGCTTGCTGTTCTGTTTTGTGTTTGTTTTGTTCATAAAAAACTCACTCAATCTGGAAATTCTCATCCTTAGGTGAGCTTTCCAAATAACAAATACACAGGCTATGAAATTCTACGGTAAAATAACACTCCATTTGTAAGAAGCCCAAGAAGAAATGTTAGGTACAGAGAAGGAGAGATTTGTTTAAAGAATTGTCGAGATTTTTTCCATCTCTAGGTCTTCAAGAAAGGATCTGGCATGGCTTTATATGGGGTTTATTTTGGCAAACCACAAAACGTATGAATAAAAACAGTATCCCAGACAACCGGTAACAACCAAAGATACATGGAAGATATCTTCATCCAGGTAAGTGGTACACCCACCATGCATTTCTCAATACAAGCATCATCTCCTTGCAATGTCTGTCATGGGCACCGGCAGAGTCAGAATTAGGGTGAGGCAGGTGAGGCATCTAAGGTAAAAATTAAGGAGGCCCTTGCACCACCCAGAGAGTGGGTGCCTCCCACTAGCTACCTGCTGGCCGCACTCCGAGCACAAGAGTAGAGATTTATAGCATGCATGTTGTAATCTTGACCCCAGAACCAAATAACAATTTTTCCCTTGACAGATTTTTTGAGAAAATTCTCAGTCATCAGTAAGTCGTCATTTGAATTAGACGCTATCTCCAGGAAATCTGGTTTTCAAGTATCCATTAACAATAGGTCAAATGATGCCTAGTTAAATCCTTTGATGACATAAATAGAATCTCTGTACCATTTATTCTGTAGTTTTAGACCTAAAATGACCTTTAAACAAAATGTTATCCACCACATCCCCATTCTGCAGAGTAACCAGAAACCCTTTGCACACAAGCTAATGCTCTGTACTCCACTGGTTGGCATCACTCTGAGAGGTAAGAAGGAGTGAGAAAAAGAAAAATTCTTACAGAGGGGGGAAAAAAGATGGGAGAACCGCTGTCCACACTAGGTGCCCCCAGCTCATCTCAATTCTGGGCACTGAGGTTTTCAACCTACAGCCCCAGTGCCATCAAGTTTAGGTGTTGCATCCTTTGCTGTTCAGGGCGCGTGGAGCAAATGGTGCCCAGCAGCCAGCCTTGGCATTACTTAAGAGTCTGCTGGAAAAGCAGAATCTTAGGTCCCACTCCAGACCTTCCGCATCGGTACCTGCATTTTAACAAGACTCCCAAGCGATTTGTAGACGCTTCCACACTGAGACGCATCTTCTACTCCAGCCCACTCCTTCTCCAACAGCCTTTGAAGTAGTATCAGTGTCATAAGCAAATGGACCTGCACATCTGGGTAAATCCAGGCTTACCTGTCTCCAAGCAACCGTGGCCTCTAACCCTTGACGTGTTTGCCCAACCTCACCATGGGTTTCTGCCGCAAGCACTCTGTCTCCATTCACACTCTTTGGGAATCCCATTCTGTACCCGAGAGGACTTAGGAAATTTGTGGGGGTGATTTTGGGTTGTCTCGGGATGGGGTGTGCTATTGATATTTAGTGGGCAAGAGTCAAGGATAATAATGTTCGGCCATCCATGGGATCATCTTGCATACAAAGAGTGGCCTTGGATTCCATGAAAATTTCAAGCATCCCCCTGGGCATTCCTGTAGGTGAAAAAAACGTCCATCGTTATCTGAGCCTAAAACTCAACTTCGTTTCACAGACGAGCACAAGGCATTTTTGCAAGACTGCAACTAACTGTGCAAATCAAGGGAAGTGGAACAGGTTTTTTACCAAGAATTGTTCAGAAATTTCCTGAAAAATCACATTAATAATGACAACGCCACTCCTGGTAATTCAATAGCTGATTCGACACGCCTGTGTCAAGCTGCATTCGCAGATATAACCACTTCTGCAGTTATAACTTCTAGGGCCAAGCTACTCAAAGTGTATGCCAGGTGCCAGCAGCACTGACATCACCAGGAAGCTTATCAGAAATACAAACTCTCAAGGTCTACCCAACACCTACTAAACCAGAATCTGCTTTTTAACAAGATCCCAGGAGATGTGTATGCAGGTGAGTTTGGGGAGCACTGTTCCAGTGGGGTTGTGCACAAGCATTATATATTAAAATAAATTTTATCAGTTCATTTTTAATTTCTATTTTATAGTTAGGGCATACTGGTTTTTTAAAGTTACCTTTGTAATCAATCATCAATGCCTAAGGATTTAATCAACCATGCCTGTGTAGTGAAGCCACCATTAAAATCCAAAAGGAGGGGTTTCAGAGAGCTTCCAGGTTGGTGAAGAAGAATGCCTTCATGTGCCACTGATCAGGGCTCCAAACTCAAAGAGGACTGAAGTTTCTTTATTCTCGACCTCACCCTATGAATCTCTTTATCTGGCTGTTAGTTCCTGTGCTTTAATATCCTTGGTAATAAACAACTCATCTGCCATGTGGCTGACAGGTCTTGGTGCTCCAGCCTGGTGTCAGGCCTGAGCCACTGAGGTGGGAGAGCCGAGACCATTGGTGGACCACCGTTCAGGACGTTGGTCCACCAGAGACCCCCCGGCCCCATCTTTGTTTTCATCTTTATTTTGTCAAACACATGCAAATCCTTTTGCAATTATTTTTTAAATTTAATTTTTATTTTATATCGGGGTATAGTTGATTTACAATGTTGTGTTAGTTCCAGGTGTTTTGTTTTAAACAGAGGGCATTGTGTCAGGGTGAAAGCCACTTAGTTGGGACTTGACCACCCGCCCAGTCATTGATTATCGATTCTTTTTAGCCTACGAAGACTAGGGGAAGACTTGGAGCCGCCTAATTTATGGTGTCACCATTGACAGACATTCCTGGTGCTGCCACCCATGAACTAGATGGATCGCCTTAGATAATCACACCCGTCCAAATCAGGGTGAAATCCCAGGGTTCTTTGGGATAGAAACTATCTTTTCCCTCACTGGCTATCCTCTTTCTCTTGATGATCAGACCCATGGCCAAGTTAGCTGCCCCCTCCACCACGACAAAATTTCCTCCCATACCTACGAAAGTTTTTCAAATCCTGATATGCTCTGCAAGTAATCCCAGCAGAGTTATGAAGCAGGTACAGATAGGATCTAGCGGCATTCAAACTTGAGGATTATATAGGAAACTTTCTGAGCTTCCCGAATGTTACATACACCTACATACAACTAAATACACAAATACATTTCCAAAGCAAAAGTGGATGACTTGGCAAGGATGAGAGAGGTCTGTGCTGATACCTGTATAACACATCTTTCCTCGTTATGGCGTAAACTCTCGAAGAATTGCTTCTTTCAATTATAAAAGCTAAATTATGTCATCTTAGTTTGGATTATCCCATTATCAAGAGAGTTAGGAACTGAATCACCCAAGTTGCAGCTACACAAATCGTCTAAGAAAATCTAGTCATTTCCAAGTATAGTAATATTTGACCTTGTGTATAGGAAGCATGCTAGAATTATCACTTGGGCAAAAGTTTTAAGGACACATTATATATCTGTGATACTCACAGCATTATTCTTCCTTTTGATGCAGTTTCTAGCAATCCAAAGAGAAGTACCCAATTTGCCAGTTATATTTCCTGGCTAGGGGCTTGGTATAAATCATTTACAATGATCACTTTATGCCAATTTTTCATTATGTACTTGAAATAATTTTTCATTCCAACTATCCTACCCTAAATCCTCACCTCTAAACTTGCAGCTTAACTAATAGCATGATTTGTTCTATAAACAGAGAAACAGACTCACAGACACAGAAAGCAGATTTGTAGTTGCCAAGAGGAGGAGGGGTGGAGAAGGGATGGATTGGGAGTTTGGGATTAGCAGATGCAGACTATTATATAGAGAATGGATAAACAACAAGGTCCTACTGTACAGCCCAAGGAACTAGATTCAATATGCTGTGATAAACCATAATGGAAAAGAATATGAAAAAGAATATATAAATCCTTATATATATACACACACATATATATAAAACTGAATCACTTTGCTCTATATCAGAAACCAACACAACATTGTAAATCAACTATACTTCAATAAAATAAATTAAAATAAAAACACTTTTCCTTTCTGGTCCAGAACCGGGCATTGCATTTACTTGTCATGTCTTTTGAGTTAATCTGGGATAGTCGCTTGGTCTTCCTTTGTCTTTCATGACCTTGAAGAGTACAAGCCAATATCTTATACGATGCCCCTCAATTCGGGTTTCGTCTGATGTTTCCTCATGATTCATTTATGCATCTTCATTTAAGTAACCATGTACATGAAGACATGGAAGACCTCAGGATATTCTGCTAACGGAAAAATGTGACCACGTTTGTCATGGTCACAAAAGAAAGCAGAAGGCCTACTCAAAGAATTTAACTAAAATTATTTTAATGAATGTACCCTTTTCAGAGGTGTGGACAGGGTTAAGGAAGCAGCAAGAGGTCAAGGGAACCAACACGTGAAGGTAATGCATCCCGGGATTAGCAGAGTGGGAGCTTAACCAGCACTGAACTGATGGAGCAGGAGGAAGGGACCACTAGCTGGGGGTGAGGAAGAGGGGTCGCCAGGTGGGGTCTTCGGCCACAGAGGAACACGGGCTGGGAGTCTCCTTTCCAGTCTCCTACCACTGCCTCCCTTTAGCCAAAACTAACCAGAAGCAAAAAGACCAGGGAATCGAGGTGATATGTCCATAGCAATCAGCTTTCCAAGGTGCAGTGCAGGAGAGGGAAAGGTAGAGAAGAGATCTTAGGGAACAAGACAAATAGAGAACAGCCCACACAGGGAGCAAGTCCCAGAGTGTAAGGATATTTTAAAAAGATGTCAACTTGGATTTTTCTCAGGGTGCAAAATTTCAGCAAAATTTCAGCTAGGGGTCAGACCTGAAGACAGAAGGCCCTAAGCTCTCTGTGTTTGGTGCCCACAAAGCAGCCAGTAATGGGGCCGCCCTCCCCAGAGATCTCACAGACAGAAGCAAAAATGTAGAACCAGGCCTACTGCCACCGCCGGTACCTGGCCCTCCTTAGACTATATAGAAAGCGAACTGTTCAACGGTCTTAAAACCGCAACTCATGGGAAGAATCTATCCCCTCTGTCCCCCAAGAGGACAGAGAGAGAGCAGGTTGCTTCCCCTTCCCAAAACAAGGGAGGTGATCTTTAGTGAGACTCCAAAAAAATTATGCGTAAAGATTGGGGGTGACTGCAAGAAGCAGAGATTGGCATTTTATTCCCTATATGGATGTCTGGTTGACCAGCAGACCTGAGGGTCGCTCCACGCTCCCTACATAAGACAGCAGACTAGCAGAGAGATGGCAAGTGGATGAGTGCCAGTGGAAAGAAGGTCAGGATTGTCCCCATCCCCTCAGGTTCTTTTTTTAAAATGTTTATTGGCGTATAGTTGACTTACAATGTTGTGTTCGTTTCAAGTGTACAGCAAAGGGAATCAGTTATACATATACACATATCCACTCTGCATTTAAGACTGAAATTTTCAAATAAATATAATCCTAAATATTGAAATGAAACCATTCTAACAACTGAAAGTAACAAGAAAGTTATGGTGAGGACTGAGGTTTCATTAAGGAGCCCACTCACCACCGAACGGAAAAAGGGAAGTTTAAAATATCACACTCATTTCTGGAACTTCCCTGGTGGTCCAGTGGGTCCAGTGGTTAAGACTCCGCACTTCCACTGCAGGGTGGGGAGGGTTCATTTCCTGGTCAGGGAGCCAAGATCCCACATGCCTCGGGACCAAAAAACCAAAACATAGGAGCCAAGATCCCACATGCCTCGGGGCCAAAAAACCAAAACATGAAACAGAAACAATATTGTTAACAAATCCAATAAAGACTGTAAAAATGGTCCACATCAAAAAAAAAATCTTAAAAAAAAGAAAACCATTAGAATAAATAGTGCAAACGCCATTACGATTTTAATGTTCATTCCTTTTCTAAGGCTCAGTATTAAATACCTTCTTCATAAATGAACTTAGCATTTTTTCAGTGTTTTCGGTAGATTCGTATTCATGTAATTCTTCCCAGGTTCCCTTTGCCATCTGAAAAAATGTGTTGTTCACGGTAAATGCTTCCCGTGAACACAGCCATCACTCAAAGTTTTCCTTCATCTGCATGGTTCTGACGTGCCTTTTCCTGCATCCGTCTCTCCCGCGGAGCATCTCTAACGAGCCTCCCGGAAAAGCACACGTGCAATTCTGAAGGTGCAGAGTGTCCCAGAAAAGCTCAGCAACTTCTCCCATGTTCCTTTCTCTGTTGCCTCCTGCGCTTTCTCCTGCGCCCTTTCCTAGCTCACATCGGATTACACATCTAGTGCTTTCCCTGCTGAGCTGGTGATGGTACTCAGACAACTGACTCTCCGTATTCCAGTCTTCGTACATTCTACACGCATTTACGAGGGCTTACCATGTGTCGGGGCTATTTTGGGGGCTGGAGGATAACAATGAATAAAATATGTTCAGCCCTTGCTGACCACACACCAAGGCAACGACCTTCCCGTGGCTTATTGGCCACAAGTAAGCCAAGAACTATATTCCAAGCTTAGCATGAATACCACCCCTCTAATACTTTATAATTTTCAAAAGTGACTACCATGATGATCTTGGCTGTTAATATTGTACTTTGAGTAGGTTGGCAAAAAAAAAAAAAAAAAAAAAAAATCCAAGCTTACAGCTCACTTTCTTTCACATTTTCTGCCTGTGATAACCTACCTCTCTGGGTCATAAAATCTTAACAGAGTAATCTTAAGTTTATGAGGAGTGAAAGCTGTTAACAGTCATTTTTTTTTTTTTTTTTTTTTTTAATTTTTTTTAATCTCTTTTTATTTATTTATTTTGCGTTACGCGGGCCTCTCACTGTTGTGGCCTCTCCCGCTGTGGAGCACAGGCTCCGGACGCGCAGGCTCAGCGGCCATGGCTCACGGGCCCAGCCGCTCCGCGGCATGTGGGATCCTCCCGGACCGGGGCACGAACCCATGTCCCCTGCATCGGCAGGCGGACTCTCAACCACTGCGCCACCAGGGAAGCCCCAACAGTCATTTTTAAAGATGTTTATGTAGCATAATAAAACCAGACTGGACATGACTCAATCCCATGACAACCTTTAGAATGCTGTCACAATTGCCACTAATTGTTGAAAGAGCTTAAATCAGCTTTGTAAGTGAATGTCTCTGGCATAAAGATTCACGTGGGACAAGAATGAGATTAGAGGTTTATTCTTCTATTACTGTGCTGCCTGTAACTCTAAACTCCCTGGAAGGCAACAAAATAGTTTAGGGACTTTAGTTGGAAACACCTGATTTATAGTGATTGTCTCAGCTCTCTGCTTGCTTTTGAATAAAGCTAATCTTAATGCAGCCATTCAGGTACAAGCACATCTTTAATGAACTTTCCGTTAATTCCTCTCTTATCGAAATAAACCCTTGATAGAGTTGTTTCTCTACATGGAGTTTACATTTTTTTATTTGAGAAGAAAAGAAACAAAAGTTCAAAGAAAATGGAATGTACAGGCTAGAAAAGAAGGGAAATTAATAAACCCATGGCACGTGAAACTCACTTCTGAATCTGGCTCTTAGGATTCATTAAATATCGTGTCTGTTGAGAGGATACTGTGGATCATTTTTAGAATCTTTTGCTTGGGTATAAATAATCCTCCTTCAATATTTCAAACTCCTGGATAGTATGTTTTCTGGATTTTCTTTAACAATGCATTGCTTACCAAAATTGTTAAGTAACATATTCTACTATTCTACAACTGCGTTGATTCACAACTAAAAACAAAAACCTTCTGTTTAGAGAGGGTGGAATTATGACAAGTAATTACAATTTGTTGGTTTAAAATGATTGCTCCTGTTGCATCTTTCAAATCTGTTTCCTTGGTTCCCTGCTCAGCTTGAAGCTGAATCCTTCTCCCCCTCAAGTCACATTCCTTTTAAATACAGACTCACTCAACGCTTACCCCTCAAGTGACTTCTCACCAAACTATTCCTTAACAATATTTCAGTCCAGGCAGAACCAAATTCCAACAGAGGGAATGTGACTCCAAGCCAGAACCTTATCTTTTTATAGAACAGAGTAGAATCCACAGCTATTTGACTTGTATAATAAATAGTGCATACCCAGTGTCACATCCACGAGAACTTAATAAAAGAGTTTGATGATGAAATACCTGGGGCAAGAGAGCCACGAGGAAATCCTAGAAGGAGGATCAGGGCCCAACCCTGCAACAAATTTAATTTAGCCCACCAAATCACAACATGCAATTGATAATAACAGTGAACAAAGAAGAAAAGCTCAGAAGTTAATCCTTAGGCACTACACTCATGATATTCGATTATAGCATGGAAAATACATGTAATAAAATATACTAGAAGATTAACGCTTATAAAACTGTTAGCCTTCTCAACATCTATTGCACTTATCCTAGTATGCATAGTAAGGCATTGAATAGAAGCCTTTGATCAGTGATAGTCCAAATTACAAGCCTAACATCCTACCTATTAAGCATTAACAAATACAGATGGTCATTTTAACATTCACATAGACAAACTGCACAAGCTACTGCTTCTTTCGACCCCTGTAAACACACTGCCTTGGTTTGGAAGCATCACTTTTTAATAGCATTGCTGATTAATAATCTTCAAGAAATTACAGAAAACAAGAGAAGTACAAATGAACTTTTCAATGGGGTAAGAGGTAGATTCCACAAATTCTGTACAAGTGCTGTCCAATGGGAATATTATAGCTATAATAAAAAATGTTAAAAGAACCAGATGAAATAAATTTTAATAGTATATTTAAACTCAATATATCAAAATATTACCATTTTTATGTAATATACAAATTATTGATAAAACATGTTTAATCCTTTCCTTTTTTCTATGTGTCCAAAATTTGATTATGTATTTTTTTTGAAATATAGTTCGCATACAATACTACGATAGTTCAGGTGTACTATACAATGATTTGATATTTGCAAAATTATGAAATGATCACGCTGTCTATAGTAACCAACTATTCACAAAGTTATTACAATGTTTTTGACCATATTCCTCATGCTGTATGTTACACACCATAAGTTATTTATTATACACTGGAGGTTTATGTCTCTTAATCCCCCATCACTTATTTCTCCCACCCTCTCAAACCCCACCCTTCTTGCAATGACCCATTTGTTCTCTATACCTATAGAGAACTGTTTTCATTTTGTTTTGTTTGTTTTGTTTTTTAGATTTCACATATAAATGAGATCATGCAGTATTTGTCTTTTTCTGACATACTTCACTTAGAATAAGCTCTAGATCCATCTGTGGTGCTGCAAATGACAAGATTTCATTTTTAATGGCTGAGTAATATTCCATTGTGTGCATATGTGTATATATACATATATATATATATATGTGTGTATATACACACACATACACACCACATCTTCTTTATCCATTCATCTCTTGGTGGACACCTGGGTTGCTTCCATATCTTGGCTATCGTAAATAGAGCTGCAATGAACACAGGAAGGCATATATCTTTTCAAATTAGTATTAGTATAGTTTGAAATCAGGAAGTGTGACACCTTCAGATTTGTTTTTCTTTCTCCAGATGGTTTTGGCTATTCTGGGTCTTTTGTGTTTCCATACAAATTTTAGAATTATTTATTCTAGTTCTGTGAAAAATACCTTTGGTATTTTGATAGGGATTGCACTGAATCTGTACATTGCCTTGGGTAGTATGGTCATTTTAACAATATTAATTCTTCCAATCCATGAGCATGGTATACCTTTCCATCTGTTTATGTCATCCTTAATCTCATTCATCAGTGTCTTATACTTTTCCAAGTACAAGTATTTTGCCTCCTTGATTAGATTTATTCATAGATATTTTATTCTTTTTGATGAAACTGTAAATGAGATTGTTATCTAAATTTATTTTTTCGGACATTTTGTTGTTATTGTACAGAAATGAAACAAATTTATTAACTTTGTATCCTGCAACTTTACTGAATTCATTTATTAGTTCTAAGTTTATCTGGTGGCATCTTAAGTATTTTTAACACATAGTATTATGTATTTTCCTTTTATCACATTGAATATAAAATGCCACTCCTTTCTTACCTGCGAAGTGTCTGCTGAAAAGTCAGCTGATCATCTTATGGGAGTTCCCTTGTACATAACTAGTTGCTTTTCTCTGCTGCTTTTAACATTCTCTCTATATCTTTAATTTTTGCCATTTTAATTATAAAGTATCTTGGTGTGAACCTCGTTGTGTTCATCTTGTTTGGGACTGTCTGTGTTTCCTGGACCTGGAAGTTTGTTTCCTTTCCCAGGTTAGGGTAGTTTTCAGCTATTGTCTTCAAATGAGTCCTCTGCCCTAATATCTCTATTTTCTCCTACTGGGACCTCTATATAGCAAATGTGAATATGTTTGATGTTGCCCCAGAGATGTCTTAAACTATCCTCATTTAAATTCTTTTTTCTATTGTGTTCTGCTTGGGTGATTTCCACTACTTGGTCTTCCAGTTTGCTGACACATTCTTCTGTATCATCTATTGATTTCTTCTAGTGCATTTTTCATTTCAGTTACTGTATTCTTCAGCTCTGCTTGATTCTTCTTTATATTCTCCACCTCTTTGTTAAAATCCTCACTGTGTTCATCCATTCTTCTTCTCCCAAGCTCATTGAGCATCTTTATGATCACTACCTTGAACTCTTTATCAGGTAAATTGTTTATCTTCACTTTGTTTAGTTCATTTTCTGAGGTTTTGCCTTGTTCCTTCATTTGAAACATTATTAGTCTGTCACCTCATTTTGCCTTGTTCTCTGTGTTTATTTCTACATAGTAGGTGTCTTGGTCATGTTTCCTGATCTTGCAGAAGTAGCCCTATGTAGGAGACATCTTTTGGAGCCAAGAAGCCCACTCTATATGTTCTAAGGTTGCCCCCTAAGTGGACTGTGTGGTCTCTTCTGTTGTGGTGAACCACCTACTGTAGGCACACTGGTAGGAACATCTGGGTCCCTTGGTTGGCCTCCAGGTCCTGTTTCGTGCAGTGGTTGCCAGTCCAGTGGATGGTGGATGGGACCAGGTCCCCACACAGCTGGCTGTATGGCTCTATGGATCCCAGACTGATGCTGACCTGCTGGCACACAGCTAAGCCCTGCACTAATAGGCTAGAGGAAGGACTCCAAAATGACTCTCACCAGCACCACGGTCCTGATTATAGAATGAGCTCCCAAAAATGCCTGCCACCAACATTATGTACCAAGGAGGAGTCCCAGCAAGTGAGTCTGACCCAGGCACCTTTCTGAGCTGGGACTCAGAGCATGTAAGATTTTGCATGAGCCCTTTAAGAGCAGAGTCTCTGTTTCCAATAGCTCTCCTGTACACAAGTTCTGCTGACCTTCAAAGCCAGCTGTTCTGGGGCTCCTCTTCCTGGTACAGGACCCCCAGGCTGGGGAGCCTGATGTGGGGCTTGGACCTCTCACTCCTTGGGGAGAAGTTCTGCAATTGTAATTATCCTCCCTTTTGTGGGTCTTCTGCTGCGGGTGTGGATCTCGACTGTACCGCACCCCTGCCCCTCCTACCCATCTCTTTGTGTTTCCTTCTTTATATCTTTAGTTGTGGAAAATCTTTTCTCCTATTCTTTGGGTCATTCTCATCAACAAGTGCTCTATAAATAGTTTTAATTTTGGTGTGCCCACAGAAAGAGGTGAGTTCAGAGTCTTCCTACTCTGCCATCTTGGCCACATCCCTGATGTGTATCTTATATTTACACAATATCTTAATTAGGAGGACCAGCCACATTTTTAGTGGCCTATAGCCACATGTAGCTCTTGGGCTGTAAGCTACTAACCTATAAGCTACTAACCCCAGCACGATTCTAAAACTGATTGTGTCTTGGTAAAGCCTGAAGCAAAAGCTTATGCACTACTACTTCATTAAAGATGCAATACCAGGAAGTAGAAATGGGACAAAGGGAGAGTGCAGCAGGGAAGGAAGGTCAGTGAGTCAGCCACAGCTTGGAAACAAGGACAATTGTTTGTTCCATCTCATACAACCATCTTCTGAGACATGTAGACCACTATGTCTCAGCAGGAGGAAGGAAGAATTTATCAGCTAGCTTCCATCTCACCTTGACCCAAGTTTACTTCACAGAACATTAACTCCCCCACACTTTCAATTCACATACAACATGATGCCAGTTCAGATTCCACAGCATCTCACACCCTAGGGGCTATACGGAAAGCCTGGAGAAGCAAGCAAGTAATGTACAGCTGGGGTAGGATGCAGAGCATTGTTGGGTTGTACCCATGTGAAGGCAGTTGCCATAGCAGCTGGGAAAACAAATGGCCAAGGGCCCCAGGGACAAGAGTGGTAGAGGGTATGTGAGGCGGTGGATAAGAAATGTCTGATGCAACCAAGAGAAGAATGCACAAATGACTAAGAGTTGCCGCTGGTGCACCCAGACTGAGTCATGTCAGACTAAATTCATATTATGCTTTGTTCAAAGCACCAGATGTGCAGATCATGTTATGACTTGCCTGGATCTCCACCTCTCCATTGTCCATCTAATCTTTAAATCTGATGTAGCTCAGTTCCTTTGTACAAACCAAGTGTTGCCCTCCTCAAATTTGTGTATGGAAAGAATTTAAAGAACCCCAAACCAATAACACCACATCCAGAGGGCTTTGCCCTGATTTTCTTCTGATCCTAGGACCCAGTTCTGCTAAGCGGATTTCTGTACTGTTACTTAGTTCTTATCCTTTTTTCCTCTATCTCCTTCCTCTTTCCCATGAAGCTGGAGACCAGTATCTGCCAGGATCCATCAGCCTGAGGCTGGGGTTGTTCCTTCATTTCTTTGTATTTCTGTTCACTTCCCACGGCATTGATCTACCTAGAACCCAGATGACTTGTTTTATTGGGTCTTCCAAGTAGAGATGTTTCCCTGGTGTATCCCTGTCACCCTGGTCTCCACAAACAGCCTTCCTGAGTGTTACTGGATTTCCCACAATATCTGCAGCTTAATCTATCCCCCTGCTCCACCCTCCCGAGTGGTCATTCTACTTTAAAGGGACATCAGTTCTCCCAAGTGCAAAGATCTGCTGTCTTTGGTTTTTCCTACCTACAGCCTTCTCCAGGGGCTTCTGCTCCCCCTCCTGTAGTTTGCACACCCCTTTCTCTGGACAGACACAGCCCTGTCCCAGGGTTCATGGCTTGGTGAGCAGAAGCACCTTTGTACAAGTCACAAGCTGCCCCACTTCACCTTTGCCTTCACTTTTGCTTCCTGGAAAACATTTCCTCCACACCCTTCCAAAGACTTTCTTCTCATCCTTCCAGTCTTTGCTTAAACGTTCTCCCTCAGAGAGGTCCTCTCTGGCCACCCATTCTAACGTAGACCCTTACTAACATCTCATGTTACCCTCAAAGCACCTGTCATAATTTATATATTGTATACCCGTTTGCTTATTTACTTATCTGTCTTCTATTTCAGACTCTAAGGTCCATGAAAGCCAAAATTACCAATTTATATCTAGCCTCCTTCATAGTTCTAAAATCGATATTTTTTGAATGAATGAATAATCTATTTACCTAGCAGTCAGGCTCCTTACATTAAAAATCAAGGGAATGACAGAGACTAAGGGCCAGGATCTCACAGGGGTCAGGCAGGCAGCGTAATATGTAAACCACTGGTTTGCAACACTAGAAAATAGCAGGATTGGGGGGAAACTGCAAAAAAAAACCACAAAAGACATTTGATTTCAAATTTCAGATATATTCTACTGGCCCAATGGAACTCACCCTGGTCTCAGCCCATTACCTCTACCCAGACTGCTGGACTTGCTTCAGCTCCTGCAGCTTGAGGACCAGGAATCCAGGACCCATGGGCATAGCGCTCTCTTAATTCTCTTAAAATAGCCTCGTTGGCAAATGAATGTGGAATTTTACCCCCAGGACTTTGTATGTGTTATTCCCTCAACTCCTTTCACATCTGTCTTCTCCACCTTCACTTTACCAACTCCTATTCACCCTTCCTCAAGGAGCCTTTCATGACCATCCCCACCTTCTCCCCATCCTGTGTGTTCGCACCGTGCCCGGCACTGCAGTTTACCTGTTTGTCTCCCTCCCAGACTCCCCTTAAGGGAAAGGGCTGGGAATTGTGCCCTGCTGTATCCTTGGCACCTGGCACTGTGCTTGACACAAAATAGACTTCAAACTATTTACTGAAGGAACAAATGACTCCACCATAGGGATTCTTAGCTGGTTAACCCACACTGCTTTGGAAGCTAAAGAATGGATCCAGATACAGGTGAAGGTCGCTAACGCTGCAACCAGGCTCCATCCTCATTGATCTCCTTTCTGAATGACTCTACTGAAGGCGAGCTCTGCTCTGACTTGCGAGGCGTGCAAAGCAGGGCAGAAGAGTCAGGGTGTTGGGAAACGGCCAAAGGAGAGGAGATAAGAGATTGTGGCTGTGGTGAGTGTGGGCTGAGGTCATGGTTTTGTAAACCGAGCCTGAATATTTTTGTGAGTGCTGGGATGCACAGGATGGTGGAAGAGCGTGGAGGAGGAAGCGTGGCTCAAGGTCGGAATGTGCATCTGTTTATTGGATTTGCTTCCTGGTGGTTTTACAAGCCTAAGGCTGGAGCTCTTCCAGTGGTTTCACTTTTGTTTTGCCAGAAAACCCGTAAGTGCTATTTTTAAAGTAGCATTGCTGGCAAGATGCTATAAATTAATCTGCGTGTACCTTTCCCACCCACCTCGATTATATAATATGGTTAGAACCCAGCTCCCTCTCTTGGTCATCATATACACATAAATCTAACTGGTTCATTCTCCCTCTTAAATGAATGGAGTGACATTTGCTTTATTCTTGAGTTTGATGTCAGGATTGCTGAATGTCTGTTAAGCTTTAGGAGAGAAGAGTTGATATAAATGGAGCCAAGAAAATCATATATTTTATATGACGGCCAAACGTCTAATGCAGTCTCTAAAAACAATCCACCCAGTGGAACCCTTTGGGGTACTGGTCTTCTCTAGCTTATTGTCTCGCGAATGCCTCTCTCCATGAATCATAGAATCATATCTGTTAGTAGCTAGTAGATCCCCATTGATGCTAGCCCTAGGAAATTATAAAAGTAGGGATGCTGCATGTGTGTAACTACTTAATTCTCACAGCAGCCTACTGAGATGGGTGCTTATAACACACCGTGGAGTTACCCTGCATAAACACTAGACTTGCATTGAACATGAGGGGCTGGAAATTGAGTTAATAATAGATCACGCCTACATGATGAAACCTCCATAAAAATCCCTGAAGTATGGGGTTCAGAGAAGTTCCAGGCTGGTGAACAGATCTACATGTGGTGGATGGATGACGCACCCCCATCTCCACAGGGACAGGATTTCCTGCACTCGGAACCCTTCCGGGATTCCCTGCACATATCTCTTCCATCTGGCTGTTCATCTGTATCCTTTATCATATCCTTTATTATATAATAAACTGGTAAATGTAAGTAAGTGTTTCCCTGAGTTCTTTGAGCTGTTCTAGCAAATGATTCAATCCAAGGAGGGGGTTTGGGGACCCTCTGATTTGTAGCCGAACCAGAAAGAAATTGGGAGTAAACTGGGGACTTACAACTTACTATTGGCATTTAAAGTGGGGGCTGTCTTGTGGGATTAGCCCTTAACCTACAGGGTTGCACTAACTCTGATTAGTATCAGGATTTAATTGAATTGTAGGACATCCAGCTGATGTCACAGAGAATTACTTGGTGTGAGAGAAAAAAATATCATGTCTGATATCAGAAGTATTATGTGGTTATGTGTATAAGCAAAGGAAGACCCCCAGGAAAGTTTTTCCTGTATACCCCCAATGATCTTCACCTTCTAATACTGACACCCTTGTTTTAATTTTCTTCCTTGGGTGTGGGCTAAACTTACTGACTTGCTTCTAACACATAAACTATGACAGAAGTGTTGAGATAGCATATTCAAAATTAGGATATAAAAAGGTTACAGCTTTCATTATGCATTCTTTCTTCTCACTCTCTCCTGGATCTTGCCATGACTTATGGACTGAATTGTGTCTCTCCCAAAGTTCACGGTGAAGCCCTAAGTCTCAATGTGATGGTATTTGGAGATATGACCTTTAGAGAGATACTTAAAGCTCAATGAACTCATAAGGGCTGGCGTCCTTATAAGAAGAAAAAGGGACACCAGAAATCTCTCTCTCTCCCCACCCCACAACTCTTCCATGCAGAGAAAAGCCCACGTGAGGGCACAGGGGGAAGGCAGCTTTCTACAAGGGAAAAAGAGAGCTCTCACCAAGAACAGAAATTGCTAGCACCTTGATTATGGACTTCTAGCCTCCCAGAAAAGTGAGATTATATATATCTATGTTTAAGCCACCTGGTGTGTGGTATTTTGTTGTGGCAGCCTGAGCATACTAATACCTCATGCCATGAGGTAGTCAGTTATGCCAAAGTCCATACGGCAAGGAACCAACAACCACGCAAGTGAGTTTGGAAGCAGATCCCCCTTGATCAAACCTTCAGATGAGGGACTTCCCTGGTGGCGCAGTGGTTAAGAATCCGCCTGCCAATGCAGGGGACACGGGTTTGAGCCCTAGCCCTAGCCCTAGATCCCACATGCCGGGAAGCAACTCAGCACGTGCACCACAACTACTGAGCCTGCGCTCTAGAGCCCACGCTCTGCAATAAGAGAAACCACCACAGTGAGAAGCCTCCACACTGCAACAAAGACCCAAAGCAGCCAAAAATAAATAAATTAATTAAAAATGAAAAACCTTCAGATGAGACCACAGTCCTGGCCGACAGACTGACTGTCACCTCATGAGATGACACACGGTTAAGCCACAACCAGATTCCTGACCTACAGAAACTGTAAGATAATAAATATTTGTTGCTATAAGCTACTAAGTTTTGGTGGTAATTTGTTAAGCAACAATAGATAACTATTACATGGAATGTCAAGAGAGTAGGTGGGTGTCCCAAATGCATTACCATCAAAAAAAAAAAAAAAAAGTCAGATCAGTGAATGGGGAATTCAAGTGTGAAGCCGAGAGAAATAGAGGTACAGGAGGCAAAAGTAAGGAACAGACAACTGGCCGGGCAAATGGGACACCATCGTTGTAAATACCAGAGCCAGGAGTTTCAGCCTGGGCCCACTTCCTAACACCATTAAGTTGTACATTAGATTAAAATATATGAATTTGGGTGGGGCGCACAGACATTTGGTCTATAGCAGCCAACACACAATGTGTTATCATGCAAATTATCACCGTGGGAAACCAAACTTTAATGCCACTGGGGAACTCTGGGAGACAGAATAGAACAGGCATCTCAGAGTTATCCCACCCAGGGGTGGGGGAACTGGTGTATCTATCCACTAACTCTTGTCCATCACTGGTTGAGGGCCGGGGATGGGGGCATGAATTCCCAGCACCTGCTGCCTACAGAGAATAGGGAGAAGTTAGCTGGTGTGCATGGCCGCTGTAAATGCCAAGAACACTGGAATCTGATTCTGAAAGCAACTGCTTCCTATAGGTCCCCTGAAGTAGCCTTTAATTATTTAGGTAGCAACTATATACAGTCTATCTAAATGACTGTATAGCACAGGTAACTCTGCTCAATATTATGTAACCACCTAATTGGTGGTTACATTGGGAAAAGAATTAGGAAAAGAATTGGGAAAAGAATTTGAAAAAGAATAGATACATGTATATGTATAACTAAATCACTTTGTTGTACACCTGAAACTAACACAATATTGTTAATCAACTATACTCCAATATAAAATTAAAAGTTTAAAATTAAAACAATGGCATCTTTGAAAATTATTGTTGTGAAAACCTGTCAAAATGAAGCAAGTTGCTGTGCTTTTTAAGAGATTTGAAGAACGATGTTTAAACTCAGTCTCACTCGTTTCAAGTCTTGATTTGTTTCAGAGACCTTTGAAAAGTTACTTTGCTTCTCTGAGCCTCAGTTTTCTTACCTGTGAAATGTTTCCAATAATTCCTACTATATTGGGTAGTGGTAAGATAAAGTGTGGAAAACATCAAGCATAGAGATAGATAATTGCTTTCTTTAAAAATTTTAAACTTGCAATGATAACTTAGTGATGGCAGCTTTGCCTATATAACGGATTGCTCAAACAAAAACAGTAATAACAAGTCAAAGGCAGTACTAGTGTATGTAATAGACTGAATGTTTGTGTACCGAATTTCACGTTAAATCCTAACCCCCAAAGTGATTATGTATGGAGATGGAGACTTTGGCAGGTGATTAGGTCATGAGGGTGGGACCCTTATAGAAGAGATCCCTTCCATCTGCCACGTGAGGACACAGAAAAAAGACAGCTGTCTATGGGCTAGGAAGAGGGCTCTCACCAGACACTAAATCTACCGGCACCTTGACCTTGGACTTCTCAGCATCCAGCACTGTGAGAAATAAATGTTTGTTGTTTATAAGCAACTGGGTCTGTGACATTCTGTTATAGCAGGCTGACAGACCAACAGAGTACGCTTAGGATAAAGAACTCAACAATGTCTATCAGTATTGAAATACTTAATCTACGATTGTTAAAATAACATTAAAAATCTAATGCTGTTTTCAGGTATATGCATCCAAATATTTTTCCTTCAAACCTGCTTTTTCTAGAAAGCTTTCATTATTAAAGCTGTTATATATGAAAGAACTATGCAATCAAAATGGTGAAAATGTATCTAAATAAGTTGCCAACATCAGGTAAAAATGAACTTTGGATCTTCAAAAGCAAGATGACAGAGAAAATGAAGGAATATCTCTCCAAAATTGAGATTTTCAGTTGTAAAACCACATTAGCACACACAAAATTTAACGTTATATGAACCAGTGGTTGGAAGCACCCATTTTCAGGAGTTTGTTTCTGGAAAACTTGGAGCTGGAGACAAAACTCGAGTTCATGAAACACTGCCAAACAAGCGAAGCAGTCGTAACCGGTCAAAAATAAACTCCAAATACGTGAGAAATGAACAGAAACACTGTACCATCTTGTAAGTATCATAGTTCAAAACCCCTGACACTCTCTGATAAATAGAAACAAATACTTAAGATCACATTAGAATTAGCAACGCTATCATCATGGTGCACGAAATTACCAATGTGACAAACTGCTATGATTGAAAGTATTTATTTTTGAGCAATTTTTTGTTTCAGTCAATTCCCCTGGAGGCTCCAGCCTGACACATGGTAGATGTCTGAGAGATGTTTGCTCCCCTCTCTTTATCAGTATGCCTATCAGTATACTGTTAAAGGAAGAAAACGCTAACACAGATTTCTGAGACCCGACTCCAAGCGCAAGCCATCACCAAATAGGGACTATTGGTAAAAGCCCAATTATGGGAAATAAAACAGAAGGATTGCTATAAAGTGCTTTGGGGTTGTTAATGGAAGAAAAGAATACCAAAGAGACAGAGGCAGAGATTAGACACCGAGAGATCCAGCCAAGGCATCGAACTGGATAGTGGTCCAAGAGTCTAGGTGGTACCTCCCAAATAGTAAGGTCTAGGAGGTCCAGAAGCAGTGTCTGGAACAAGCAGGCAACACGGAACGGCTCAGAAGCTGGATGTGTCAATTCAAAGGATCTCTTGAGACATTCTTTTTACTAAACCAGAAATAAAACTAGAGATGAAACCTTACGCCGTCATAAAAGACTGGACCAAGTGCATCCAATGCCTCGGATCTCTAGCACAGGTAGAACCCTGGAATGGAAAAGAATGACTCAGTAGCAGCACTTCTCAATGAAAATATGTCTTTAGGAGACTCAAGTCCTTTCAGGCGGGTTTTGTGTTCGTCAGATTTTAGTTATTAATTTTTCCCAAAGATCTTCCTAAGAATGAGATGCACTGACCCGTGAACATAAACATTCTGATTTTGATGGCCTCGATGTCCAAAACCCTACATTACAACACACATTCCAGTTTACTGACCACAGGGGAATTAAGTCAGTGGGAATCCACACTTAAAGGCATAAGACAGCAACAGACTTTTAGATGTGAGCTGCTCCAGAAGGGGTTATGACCTTGGGAGGCATCTTTCTTTAACCAAGTACAAGTCCCAGCGAGGTACTGGCTGAGGCATGTAGGCAGCCAACCTTCCAGGCAACTGGGAGAATGAATGTTGTAGTCCTGGAGTGGGAGATCTGGGTGGTACATCCCAGCACCACTTACCTTTTCTTTTTTTTTTTTTTATTGGAGTATAGTTGCTTTACAATGTTGTGTTAGTTTCCGCTGTACAACAAAGTGAATCAGCTATGCGTGGACATATATCCCCTCCTTTTTGGATTTCCTTCCCATTTAGGTCACCGCAGAGCACTGAGCAGAGTTCCCTGTGCTGTACAGTAGGTTCTCATTAGTTATCTATTTTATTACATAGTATCAACAGTGTATATGTGTCAATCTCAATCTCCCAATATATCCCAACCCTTATCCCCCCTTGGCATCCATATGTTTGTTCTCTACGTCTGTGTCTCTATTTCTGCTTTGCCCATAAGTTCATCTGTACCATTTTTCAAGATTCCACAAATATGCTTTAATATATGATATTTCTTTTGCTTTTTCTGACTTACTTCACTATGTATGATAATCTCTAGGTCTCTCCACGTCTCAGAAAATGGTACAATTTTGTTCCTTTTTACGACTGAGTAATATTCCATTGTATATATGTACCACATCTTCTTTATCCATTCCTCTGTGGATGGACATTTAGGTTGCTTCCATGTCCTGGCTATTTTAAATAGTGCTGCTGTTAACATGGGGGTGCATGTATCTTTTCAAAGTATGGTTTTCTCTGAATATATGCCCAGGAGTTGGATTGCTGGGTCATATGGTAATTCTGTTTTTAGCTTTTTAAGGAACCTCCATACTGTTCTCCAACCACATACCTTTTCTTAAGATGCAGGTAAATTAATGAGAAACTAGTCTAAAGTGGAAATGACATCTAAAAATCTGTTGCTGGGCTTCCCTGGTGGCGCAGTGGTTGAGAGTCCGCCTGCCGATGCAGGGGACGTGGGTTCGTGCCCCGGTCCGGGAAGATTCCACATGCCACGGAGCAGCTGGGCCCGTGAGCCATGGCCGCTGAGCCTGTGCGTCCGGAGCCTGTGCTCCGCAACGGGAGAGGCCACAACAGTGAGAGGCCCGTGTACCGCAAAAAAAATAAAAAATAAAAATCTGTTGCTGTCACAATGAAAAGACCCACCATCCTCAACCCAATACAAGATATCTCTGAAGGTTCATCCCAGCTGGAGTTCCCCACAGGATTAACTGAGGTCCTTGTTGTGACGGACCGCATTGCAGTTCAACTGCCCTCCCTGCCCAAGCCTGTCTCCTCATTCCCTCAATAGGTATTGATTCTAAGAGCTCACCCCTATAAATGGCCTGCATGCAAAAAAATAAAAATAAAAAAAATAAAGGCATAAGACACCAGACACTATACCCTGAGTGTCCTTCTCTGAGGCTCAACTCCAGGCTCAGCCTGAGACAACTTGCCAGCCTCACATCCCAATAAATGTATTCTACGCTTGGGTGTCAATGGTTACCACCAAACTCTCCGAAGCCACTAATCAAATTCTTTTCATGTGGCTAGATGCAATTCTGTCTGGGGAGTTGCTAAGCTGCTTTATCTCCTTCCTGGAGATCCATGATTAGTTGTTGAATGTCTTCGTCGTGTTGGCCCCCCAGTTGCCGGTGTGGGGAAGCACCCATCTCTAGGCAGCAGGACAGTAGCTCTACTCCAGACGGCAGCTGTGCCACCTTTATTTGAGAAAGCCTATTGCCAAAGGTTTTTGAGAAATAGCAGAAAGAAGATGCAGTGTTTCTCTTGACCAGAATGATTTTATTTGGAAAGCTGTGATCTAGATGTAAAGAAGGTCTCTGCCTTCTGAAAACATAAACAGTGACCTTATCCCAGGGACTTCGTGCCATCGGGTTAGAACTTGTCAAAGAGCCGCAGGGTGTGCCCCGCCTTCAGACTTACCCCTGGGATGACTCAGATTGTGTTTACCCAATGGGTCCCCAGTTCCAGCAAAGTCAGCGGCATGGTAATAGCAGAAGCCAGTCTGCCAAGTGGCTAGTTGAATTTGTTATGGGTGGTGATGGGGAAAAGTTTTTAGTCAAAATGTATGATTTGTGACCAAAATATTCATATGATCTCAGTTTTGACTCCCTCAGCATGAAAGAATAATCAAGAATATAAAACCATAGCCCAAGCATTCGGGACCAGATCTTATTTGAAAACAGAGTGTTAAACCACTGTTACTGACCAGGGTTCTTGGCTTCCTTAATCAATAGAAACTGATCAGAGGCCAGACAAGAAATCCAGGCAAGGCTTTATTGGGGCCCCTGCTGCCGCAGAGGGGAGCGAGAACAAGTAACAGGTTCCCTCTCTCACTCCCCAAGGTGGGATGAGCTGTTTCCTTCTATGGGGTGAGGGTAGGGATAGGTTCAGTGGTTGGACCAGAGGGGTGGTGTGCCCACCCCTTAGGCGGTGTTGAGTGCAGGGGGCATTTGTAGTACCCTTCTTCTGCTCCCAGCTCTTCAGAAGTGGCAGTTGGGCTTTTTTGGTCTTTTTGTATCTTGTTGTCCATAATTTGCCCCAACTGTGCATGCACACAGCTATTTTTAGTCCCTTATAGTTTCTCTGTATTTTTGTTGCTTGAGGAGATGTTTGTCCAGGTGCAAGCCCTGCAGCAACGTGTCTCAGGTCCCAGGTCCCAGTCTATCTCACCACACACACCATGACTTGGGAACTGGGAAGATATTTTTAAGCCCGATGCACCTCCTTCAGTCCCTGAGACATTGAGTGAGTCACAAATCCCTCTGAGCTTCAGAATTTCTTGAGATAATAAGATCAATGTAACAAGTAGTTATTGAGTGCCTGATGTATACCAGTCATTCTTTTAAGTGCTGGGGATACAGAAATGAAAAAGAAAAAAGAGAGAACATTTCAGCCTTTATGAAGCTGAGATCTTTCAATTCATGGGGATTGGTTAGAGGAGTAGAAGAGATAACAAAACAAACATAATGTTATTAGCACTTAGGAAGTTCTCAATGTTTGGTCGTCCAGCTAACCCCGTCACTCAATTTGTTTCATAAATAAGTGCTATGGAGAGAGAAAGAGAAAATGTAGTGTGTCATTTCTGAACTGTGTTTGGAAATAAAAAAAACCAACCTGACCTAGGCCAATATTTTTTTACCAAACTTCAGATTCTGACATATTAGTGAGTTGTAAAGGGAGACGCAAGAGGGAAGAGATATGGTGATATATGTATATGTATAGCTGATTCACTTTGTTATAAAGCAGAAACTAACACACCATTGTAAAGCAATTATACTCCGATAAAGATGTTAAAACAAACCAACAAACAAACAAAATCAATTCAGTCAGTTAAGGCCAGCATTTTCTGAAATTAAAAAATGGAATGGAATAGTGTAGAAATGTAGTAAGGTTAAGTATTGATTCCTGAAGCTTTTGTTTCAATTGTGTGTGTGTGTGCGTGTGCGTGTGTGTGTGTGTGTATACATTGGGTCAGGATGTAAAATGCATCTCTGTAGGTCACAGTCAAAAAATTTTGAAAGCCATTAATCTATATATAGTTTTAAAACAAAGGAAAGAAATTTTCTTTCTGCTTTTGTTATTATCCCCAAATACCTAACTTCTTACCTAGTATTGACAATGATGACTACTATAAAAAGGTACAAGATAAATTCATGTTTTTAGTGAGAAACTATTCTGTAAAATAGAAAACTCTTCCGTAGGAAACTCTTCTGAAAGTCATTTTCTACAGGCCCATAGACGTTATTGACTTCTCAGGTCTAACCCAGAAGTAGAATAGACAGAAAGGGGACAGATAAGGGGTGTACTTGCTCCTTCTCAGCACATTTTCCAAAAGTGACACCTTCTCAATAATCTCTGAATTAATACATTTACATGATGGTGTTTAAATCTATCATGAAAACAGAGAAAGACAAATACCACATGATGTCACTTATACGTGGACTAAAAAAATGATACAAATGAACTTATTTGCAAAACAAAAATAGACTCACAGACATAGAAAATAAATTTATGGTTACAAAGGGGAAGATGGGGGGAGGGATAAATTAGGAGCTTGGGATTAACATATACATACTACTATATGTAAAATATATAACCAACAAGGACCTACTGTATAGCACAGGGAACTCTACTCAACATTTTGTAATAACCTGTAATGGAAAAGAATCTGAAAAAGAATATATGTATATCTGACTCACTTTGCTGTACATCTGAAACCAACACAACATCGTAAATCAACTATGCTTCAATACTTCAATTTAAAATATTAAAAATAAAGAATAAAAAATAAAAAAATAAAAAATAAAGAAAAAAATTATTAAAATTTTTTAATAAAAAATTAAATTGAGATAGGAAAGCAAGACTGCATGGCGGGAAAATAAAGTAGACATACAGCCTTGCCCCATCTCCAGAGGTGCTGCCTCAGATGCTAGAACCTTGATATGTGTCCAGCGCATCTTAGAGTCACCCAGCCCGGGTACAATATCATGGCTCTGATCCATGACCACACTGTTTCCATGAATCTTACCCTCACATCACCTGTCCATTTTGTAGATCATCCACTGTTGGGAACTAACGTACATCAATTTAGTCATGAACAGCTAGTAGGGGTTTTTCTGTAAATATCAATTGCCTTACTTCCCTTAGTATGATAACCTCTGGGCCCATCCATGCTACTGCAAATGGCAACATTTCATTCTTTGTTATGGCTGAGTACTATTCCATTGTGTATATATGTGTACCACATCTTTATCCATTCAGTTCAAGGAACTATATTCAACACCTCATAATAACCTATAATGGAAAAGAATCTGAAAAAAATATATATATACAGCTGTATCACTTGAAACTATCACTTGAAACTAACATAACATTGTAAATTAACTCTACCTCAATTAAAATTATTTTCAAATATATATATGTATCAATTGCCTTTAAAAAGCAGATGTTCTTAACTGTTTTTATATCTTCTCAGAATGACCTTTATAAATGCATAAAATAAAAGGTATAGGGATTAAAAAGAAAGCAAAATATATTGAAATACAGTTGTTGAAATATTTTTAAATATTTATGATATAAATATACATAGAATTCCCTACTAATAAATTAAAAGTAAACCTACTAGTGGTTCTACTGCTGCTGTAATTTCAAAGTAATGATGAGATTAAATGACATGTTGAGGTATCCATAACATCAGTAATGTGTCATAAAAATAAATGTGATTTCCATTAGTGACAAAGGAAAGTTAGCAACACCAAGGTGTGTTGCCTACACTCATAACTGAAGGAAATTCTATATTTCAGTTAGAGTTAGTGAAGATGAAAATGGAATTCGTGTTCATATCTAAGACCATGGACTCCTTGAATTCTACCTATACCAAAGGTCCATAGGGCTTCCCTGGTGGCGCAGTGGTTGAGAGTCCGCCTGCCGATGCAGGGGACACAGGTTCGTGCCCCGGTCTGAGAAGATTCCACATGCCGCAGAGCGGCTGGGCCCGTGAGCCATGGCCACTGAGCCTGCGCGTCCGGAGCCTGTGCTCCGCAATGGGAGGGGCCCCAACAGTGAGAGGCCCACATACCGCAAAAAAAAAAAAAGGTCCATAGACTGCAGGTGGAGAGCCCCTAATCAGAGAGAGGAGACAGTTCTAGGTCATCCTAAAATATCCCTACAAGGTAACAAAGAAAGTAAATGTCTGACAGAACCCTGCCATTTAATTAGCAGGCAATCCCAAGACAATCCTTTACTCTGTTCTTTAAACGATGAAATCCCAGCCCTCTGTCTCTTAGAAGGTCTGACAGCACCTTGCAGGAAAGTCTTTCCCAAGCCAATATGCCAAAATTCGAATACCAGAACTCCTCTAATTCTCAAAGTTAGACAACCAAAAATCTTTCCAACTACTGGCTGGAAATAGGACTGCTCAGAAATCACATCCGGAGCATTTTTCAGGGCCGCCGCATACAGCTGTGTTGGTTGAGCACTGTATAATCCTATAACTAAATGAAATGACCCTGTTGCCATCCTTAAGGGTACAGATTGCTGGGCTCTCTCATTCTTATACCTTAAGATGCAATGCTCAAATATTCAATATCAAAACTAGCACACATGACCCAATCAGAAAGGATGCTGACTATAAACAACTAGTATAGGCATAAAAAATGTGACCTAGCTGAATTTCAGCCTTGCCCTCTTCACGCAAGGATGGGGACCGTCTTCTAGACAATCCCTATATCTTGACCACTAATGTCACCAAGGAAAGTCAGTTTCTAACCATGTGTTCGTTAACAAAGCCTGTGGTATTGATCAGAAATCAACATAGGTAAAATGCTCAGAGTAGCTATCTCTGGAGGGTGGGCTCTTGGTTCAAGGCTGGCTAGCCGCTTCCGGTGGGTGTAATCCAGCAACTGTCTCTAGTATATGGATTACAATGAACACAAATGCAGATATATCGTACAGATTATACTAAAAATTTTTGTAAAGAATACCCAATACCCAAATTGGCCAAATACTCAATTGTCACTCCTTTGGTTAAGAACAACCTGTTAGGTTATTAAGCTGCAAAAATATTCTGGAAACAAGAAAGATCTCTTATATCTATCACTGACAGGATTTTTTTTTAACTTTCTCTTTGAGTTGGGGTGTTGCAGTTAGCCTTCATTAAATGATATTTTGCAAGCTTTGGGAAATTCCCAAAGTTTAAAGTTTCAGTGGAGAGACCCTGTCATCCCCTTTATGAAGCATGAAGGGATCCAGTTCAACAAGCCTGTCTGGAAAAACTAAAAGATCATCACATGGGAAGATCACGATGAAAACAGAGCAGTAGAAGAGGATAAAGCCGTTGCTCTTTGAAAGTGACCGGTTGCAATTGTGCGTGAGAGAAGAGGACATGAGTACAGCACAGCTGAAGACTCCGAGAAACAACGGGTGAGACTGAAAAGGAAGACATTTGGGCTAGAGAGAAGGGCACATTCCTTGCTTCCTCCTCCAAGGTCAAAGCAATCTCAAGGGTCCAGACAGCGGTGCCGCCTTCCACTAGGCTGCACCTAGTGAAATACAGTTTCTAAAAACGACCTAAGTTGGGATCATGTGAAAGGAAATGTGGAAGTGAAGTATTCAGCTAACCCAGGAGTCAAAAAATAGCCCAAACGAAACTCAGCATAAAAGCTGTAACGAGAAAATGGCAACTATAAAAAGAGAGAGACGTAACCTAACTAGTTCTGATCCAAAAAATAATTTTAAATAAAGAATGATATTTCGATAGCAGATACACTGAATCATGACCAAAACAAAGCCGACTAGAATGCCAAGGACTCAACAAACAGTCATGATTATAGTAGAAAATACCTTTTTTAAAAAAAATTCTGGGACAAAGCTAGACTCCATTTCCCAGCATCCTTTACAGCACTGTGTGCCACTCCTGACCAGTCTACTATGGATGAAAGTGATACACCTCTCTCCAGATCTGGCCCACACAAACCACTCATGCTCACCTCCCCACTTTTGCTGGGCTCCTGAAGAACTGCATAGAGTAAAAGCAGTGTGAAAAAAATGTGAGTACCGGGCTTCCCTGGTGGCGCAGTGGTTGGGAGTCCGCCTGCCGATGTAGGGTACACGGGTTCGTGCCCCGGTCCGGGAAGATCCCACATGCCGCGGAGCGGCTGGGCCCGTGAGCCATGTCCGCTGAGCCTGCGCGTCCAGAGCCTGTGCTCCGCAACGGGAGGGGCCACAACAGTGAGAGGCCTGCGTACAGCAAAAAAAAAAAAAAAAAAAAAAAAATGTGAGTACCAATGAATAGTGGAATTATGAACAATCTTTTTCCACTTCTTTTCAATTTCCTGTACTTCTCAAAATTTGTATGATAAGCAACCATCATAAAACATTTCAGTTTTATGATACAGTAAATATATATTTTATATATAAAAATCATTTTTAAAGTAAGTTATAACTTTACTGACTTACTAACTTTAATAACTCTAGATAGCATGGATTTTGGTGTGCTTGTTCACTAATATATCCCTAGCACCCAGGACAGGGCCAGGAACACTGCCGGTATCTAATAAACGTAGTTTGAAAGAATGAATAGTTTCTGGTATCCTCAACATTTTGCCTAGTTGTCAATGCTCCTTTTAAAATGTGACAGTCTCAATTAAATAAAATGCTTAAGACAAAACCAAAATACCTTCCCTATCCTCTTCATGGTGCAAAGTATCCTGAGACTATCGTGTTCCATTACCATACATCTAGGACTATTATTTATACAGACATGACCCAAAATTGCACCTGATGCTTTTTGGTTTTGTTTTCATAAGGAAAACACTGTTCACTTATAATCAACTAAAACCCTTAAGCCTTTTTCACATAATTTGCTGTCAAGCCTGATTACCCTCATTCTGCACGCACTTGTACAATTGATTTTTTACCCCCAAATGCTAGACTTTAAATAATCCTTGTTAAGTTTTATCTTATTTGTTTTGGTCCACTATTGGAGCCCACTGACATGCTCTTGAATCCCTAAGTCTTCAACCCTGTATATTATCCATCTCTCCACACATGCCTTCTGATAACTTTATCAACTTCTAGGTCTCCAGAGGTGAGGATAAAACTATTCAATGGATAAGAAGCAGCAGGAGGATTTTGCTGAACCCCCATTAGAAATCTCATCCAGGCATCAACACACTTGAGACAAGTATCTTTGGATGTGGGATTTGAAAGAAATCATCAAACTCATGGAGTTCAACCTCTAAGACGTACACTAAGCTCCACAGCCTATTGGTTATTCAATACTTTTATGACCCCACCTTTACAGACATGCTCATTATTTCCTTTCTATCCCATTCATTCCACTTTCCTAGAGAAAAGTTCTTTCATAAAGAACCCACCCTACTCCATCCCTGGAGGGAGAAGTTCTATTTACTTACAAGTGACTTCATTCCCTTGACCCCAGCGGATTAGAATAAGGAGGGGCAGCTAACAGGGTAGGAACACATCTAGAAACTAGGAGTCATTCATTTCTTTAACAAATACTGAATATCTACTATGCTCCAGGCACTGTTCTAGGCCCTTGCAATATATCAATGATGAAAATAGACAAAGATGGGTTTCCCTGGTGGCGCAGTGATTGAGGATCTGCCTGCTAATGCAGGGGACACGGGTTCGAGCCCTGGTCTGGGAGGATCCCACATGCCGCGGAGCAACTAGGTCCGTGAGCCACAACTACTGAGCCTGCGCGTCTGGAGCCTGTGCTCCACAACGGGAGAGGCCGCGATAGTGAGAGGCCCGCGCACCGTGATGAAGAGTGGCCCCCGCTTGCCACAACTAGAGAAAGCCCTCGCATAGAAACGAAGACCCAACACAGCAAAAATAAATATATTAATTAATAAACTCTTACCCCCAACATCTTCTTTAAAAAAAAACTAGACAAAGATTCCTCTTCTAGTGGAACTTTTATGGCAGAAGGAGAAAATATATATATTAAATATAATATACCCATATATTTTGCATTATAATAGAAGATGATAAATGCTATGAAAAAGAGAAAAAGTAGAATGGGATAAAGGGCATTGAAATGAGGAGTAAATTTTTAAATAGATTGACTAGGTCCTCATTAAAAAGGTGACATCTGAGCAGAGAGTTGGAAGAGGTAGGGAATGAGCCATGCAAATTTCTAGGAAAGGGGCATTTGTGCAGAGGAAACAACCAGTGCAAAAACACTAAAACAACAGGCAAATGGCATGTTCAAGGAACAAGAAAATCAAGGTCTGCAGCAGAGTGAATGATTTGAGGAAAAGACTAGGAGAAGAGATCAGAGCTATAATGTGAGTCAACATAAGGACGCTGTTTCATACTTTGGATGAAAGGAAAAGCTGTTGCATTTCTGTTTGAACAGAAGTGTGATATAATCTGATTTATTTTTTAAGAGAATAACTTTGGCCGCTGTGTCTAAAGGGGAGAAGTAAGATCTGTTAGGTCGTTACTGTGGCAATCTAAGTAAGAGATGGTGACTTGGACCAGGGTAGAAGCAGTAAGAAATGGTAGTAGTGAGAAGTAGTCAGATTCTGCATTTATTTTGAAGGGCAACAGTCTTTGCTGATGGACTGCATGTGGTTATGAAAAAGAGGAGTCATGCCAAGGTTTCTGGCCTGAGACACCAACTGTGACAAGAAAAGTAGGAGGTGGAGGAAGAAGATGGGGAGGGGTGGAAAATCAGAAGTTCCGTTTTGGACAGATTGGAAATACAAGTCTGGAATTTGGGGAAGAGATCCAGGCTAGAGATATATTGAAAGTTGTTCACATATAGATAGTTTTTAAAGCCATGGGATGCAATGAGCTCAAAAAGGATGAAAATAGATCAAAAGATGGAGTCCTGGGCACTGCAGCATCAAAAAGTTTGGGGAAAGGAGGAAAACCCACAGAAGATGATTAAAATTGGGCAATTGGTAAGCCATGGAAAGGTCAAGATAATATAGAAGACTGTTAGCCAAATGAACCAATTTTTTTGTTGTTGTTAGAAAGGCTTTAAGTTTATATCTTTAGCTTTTTAAATCTGTATTTTCCCTTTTTGGAGAATGGTATGATTGACTATGTCCTATCTCTCTCAGAGTCTTCAAAGATTATCCATCAAGATTAATGATAGATTGGGAGTATGGGACTGAAATGTACACAGCATGATTTTTAAAATAGATAACTGACAAGGACCTACTGTATATAACACAGGGAATGCTGCTCAGTATTCTGTAATAACCTAAATAGGAAAATAATTTGAAAAAGAATGGATATATGTATATGTATAACTGAATCACTTCGCTGGACACCTGAAACGAACACAACATGGTTAATCAACTATTCTCCAATATAAAATAAAAATTAAAAAGAAAAAATATTTCCATTTGCTCTAAAAAAGGAAAAAAGAAAAAAATGATTGAACAGTCCCACGTACTCAAGAGTTACACTTCTGGTACCTAAACTACCTCAGGGAGATCATCACATATGTGCCAAAGGAATCATTCACCCAGCATCTGCTTACATCAGAACATCAGAAACCATCTAAATAGTTAAGGGGATGAATACATTGGGATATACTCATAAGATTATAATAGCGTGCAGCAACTTAAAAGAATGGTTACATACATATGTATTTCATATACACATAATCCTATGTCTCATACGTATTTTATATATATATGAAAAAGAAATGAGTTCTAAGTTATTTTTTTGTCTGAAAAAGACAGCTGACAGATGAAATTTGATGTCATACAATATACAATACATTAGTATATGATGTTACATTAATGTATTACTTGTATAATAAATATTTATGTTAATAAAAAGAAAAAACTGATTAAATAGTCCCATATGAAAATTCTGTCGGTATCCTGGTGTAATTTACTTGAACCGATGACAATTTCTTTTTAAATACCTAGGTGCCCTCTTTTTTTTTTTTTTTTTTTTTTTGTGGTACGCGGGCCTCTCACTGTTGCAGCCTCTCCCACTGCGGAGCACAGGACGTGCAGGCTCAGCGGCCATGGCTCACGGGCCCAGCCGCTCCACGGCATGTGGGATCTTCCCGGATCGGGGCACGAACTCGCGTCCCATGCATCGGCAGGCGGACTCTCAACCACTGCGCCACCAGGGAAGCCCCCCTAGGTGCCCTCTTATTACTCATCATCTGTCCTAGGCATCAGTTCTCTCTTAACTGCATTTAACAATCATTCTTCTTAATAGGGTAAGCCAGAAGTATACATGGAATTAAAAAGTCCTGCTTTCTCTGTTTTCTGTTAATATCGTACAATATACCCTAGAAGCCGTCCTCTTCCTCCTTTGTTTGGTAGCTACATAGCTGATCATTGTTCTTTGCATTTTGTAAGGTCCAGCTGTCACTGCCGGAGTGAGGTAGGCCACGAGGTATCCTTCGAACTCATATACAGTGGGAAAGAGAAGAAACCAGTTCTGTAGCAAGAGACCTGGTCCAGCAGTAGGGCTGGCCCTTGAAGGGGTGTAAGCAGTAATCCAATATTGAATATCCAAAGGGTATTGATTAGAACTGGTGTCAGTGTTCAAGAGTTTCTAAGCCCAGAGATTTTGTTTAGCAGGTGAATACAAACCCAGGTGGAGCACGGTCTTCACCCCCAATGATGGGAGTAGATGACCAGGGCAGGGCAAAGTCTCAAGGAGTGAAACTCCCAAATGATGGGGTTATAAGGCTACGTAGAGGTGTGGTCTCAGTCCCAGATTCACTCTTGGCCCTTGAGAAAAGGTGATGAGATCATGCTTCCGCGTGATCCTTTCAAGCAGACCCTCAATATGCTTCTGGGATTTAGGAAACAGCTCTGGTGGCCCAAAAGAAGGCAGTCCCCTAAGACGAGAATGAGGATATGGTCCAAGAGAAAGTAGAAATGTCCCATTCAAAAGCCAAGAGAGTGGCCTCTGGCTCTGTACGGCAGACTGGATCTGTACGGCAGAATGCACAATTAAGACGGCAGCCGGGACTGAAGCACGTTAGCTAATTAGTGCACAGTCCACAAGACACCACTCACTGGTGGGGTGGAAGTTTCAAATACTCTTCCTGCCACCATTAAGAAGGGCTCAAGAATGAGTTTCCTAAGCGAAACTCACATCTGCATCAGCAGGTGCCTGCCCCATTTCCCCTCTAAAGCATGACTGGTTTACCAAGTACGCATTTCATTTTTTTAAAAATCTACTGTCTTCCTTGACCTGGATTTCCTTTTGCCTCTTATGGTTGTGGAATCATCACAATTCATTCTCTAAAAAGCTGATGGGAGGTCCCGGTCATCACGTTCTGCCCCTTTACTTGCACTCACTCTAAGATGACACTGTGACATCCTCTTTAAGTGTTTGGTACTCCCATACCCCCAGCAAATTCTCCCTAGTGACCCGGATAGAGTCATTTCATTTGTTGCTTCCTCTACCCTATGGAAAAGTGAAATCAGCAAACTCAAGAATTTGTGAAAAATTCCGGGTTGCAGAAAAAAATTCTAGGATTTATCTGAATAATTAGCATTTGTTTTTATTCCTGTTTCTTATTTGTTCTTCACTTTTGAAGTCTCTTCCAATAAGAACTTACTCAAATCTTCCATTCCGTCTGAGCATCTATGTCACCCTCCCTCATACCATTATTCCAAGAATGGAGAGCCTCACCAGATGGGCTCATGGCAAAGCAGGGGAAAACATGCATAATCATGAGAATAACTAGTATAATGTAAAACAAAATGTATGATGTAAAATTGAGGTTGACCAACCATCCTGGTTTGCCTGGGACTTGAGGGGAATTTTAGGGTGTGGTCCCAGTGCTCAAACTGGGAAAGTCCCAGGCAAACCGAGGTGATCACCTTAAAACAGTAAACAAACACTGCACCTGCCCTGAAAATCACCAGAAGTTCCCTCTAAGTTCCTATTTCCTGGGTTTCAAACAGAATTGTATTCCTTTATGATTTTTCCTTAAAACCGCTGCTGCGCACAGCACACGGACCTGACTAAATCTGACCTCCCTCTTAATCTCTGCTAGATATTGATAATTAGAACAGATTCACCCTTCAAATTTTTACCCAGTTCATCTACTTCTCTTTATCTCCACAAGCACTATCCTGGTTGAAGGCACGATCACTGAACACAAGCCTGGATTAACGCATACATCCTCTTCCCATGTTTTCTCATGCAGCGATGAAGCAGCAGTTTTTTTCATTTTTCTTTCTGTTTTGTTCTGTTTTGTGTTGAATGTGCAATCCATTATGAACCCATACTTTTGTAACATTCAATAAAAACTAGGAAAAGGATCATGCCCTTGGGTCTTGAAACAATGTCGAATTTGCTCTCAGAGTTTCTAAACGTTTCCTGTCCACTTCTATAATGACTTTGTCATGTATGGGGAACAGTCAGAGGAGCAGACAAGGACCACACTTTGAGAAACACCATTCGAACAGGTAGCATCTCTTCCACGCTCTCCTCCATTCTTAGTGCCAAAAAAAAATCGAGAACAGCCTTTCAAAAATTAGACTGTGTCAGCCCACAGCTCATAAAATCACAGAAGGAGGGGGAAGGTTATGAACCCAGACTTTGGAGACAGACCCCCTGGATTTAAATCTCTACTCACCACCTCCTGGAGTTCACTAACCCTGGGCAAGCCACCTCATTTCTATGTGCCCCACTTTCCTCATCTAAAAATTGAGATAACAATAACATCTACTTCCTAGGGTTGCTGTGCGGATTAAATGTATTAATTTTTGTAAAGTGCTTACAACAATGTCTAAGGCACAGTAAGTACATATGCTGCTTCTACTGTTATTACTTATTATTAGCTTGGCCTACAGCATCCTGCCTTTATAAATCTTATGCATCACTGCTATTATTGTTATATTACTATTATTATTATTAACATGACCTTCAAGTCTTTCCCTATCTCTCTGGCCTCATCCAAACAATTAAGGTGTCAAGCCAGCCTCTTACCACATGATAAAAGAGCAATACATTCAAGATTTCATGCAGATCATTTGTGGAAGATTAGATTATTTTTCAGCAAATATTCACTCCTTTCTCCCCACTTATGGGAGAACTATACACTCGCCTCCTTGGCTTTGCACAGGGCCATGAGTAAGTGAGACTTGCTTCGGTCAATGGGATGTAAGCAGGCTGGTGCAGTAGGGTTTGCCCTTGAGTTTCTGCCATCACCATGAAAAGAACAAGTTCTGGGCAGCCCATTGGCTCCAGAAGATCGAGAGTCACCTGGGTCAGACCCGAACGGGGCCAAGCCCAGACCAGCCCATCTGAGCTCAGCAGAGCAGCCCTGGCCAATCACTGAGTCACTGAAAATTGTGTGTTTGTTTGTTACACAGCCAAAGCTAACTGTTCACACTCTCTCACCTCTTTCCCTTTTCCTTTGCTTTAAATTCTTCTTCTCAGGATTTTGTCCCACTTCCCTGCTAGGAAACCCCACTCCTATATGCTATGGTACCTCTGGAGAAGTAGCACATTCGAAAAATATCTCCTAGTCCATCCCATGGTTTCAGAACTTGGGGAAGCTCCTGAGGGTTTACTTTGGGCACTCAAAATGCCCAGTTTTTAATAAATGTCTTGAATAAATATATATATTATGTATACATATAATTTTATATACAGGTAGAGGTAAAGCCCGCTCTTGATGGGTGCTATGTGAAATCAATCCAGAAGTGCAGAATTTGAGGTTGTCTCCTAATTCCCCATCATCTGAGTATAAGCTCAGGCTTATACATTAAAGCTGAGTGTAAACTGAGTGAAGAATATAAGAAACAGAAAGGCAGTGGTCTCCACACCCGGAGAGCACAGGTTCACAGGCACAAAAGGAAGAACTGAAATTGCTACCATTTCCGTTCCTTTCCCCCTAGATACTATAAAACAGAAGCTAACTAACTCTAGAGCTCTCAGATAAAATCTAAAATTAATTCTCACACATGCCAGTGATATTCTAAAGGTGCCCACTAGTTTGTAATCAGATTAACGTTTGCTATAATACTCAAACAGTTCCTTTATATTTTTCTCTCAGAATTTTTAAATAAATACGTATGGAACGGGATAGAAAGCCCAGAGATAAACCCATGCACATATGGTCACCTTATCTTTGATAAAGGAGGCAGGAATGTACAGTGGAGAAAGGACAGCCTCTTTAATAAGTGGTGCTGGGAAAACTGGACAGGTACATGTAAAAGTATGAGATTAGAACACTCCCTAACACCATACACAAAAATAAGCTCAAAATGGATTAAAGACCTAAATGTAAGGCCAGGCACTATCAAACTCTTAAAGAAAAACATAGGCAGACACTCTATGACATAAATCACAGCAAGATCCTTTTTGACCCACCAGCTAGAGAAATGGAAATAAAAATAAACAAATGGGACCTAATGAAACTTCAACACTTTTGCACAGCAAAGGAAACCATAAACAAGACCAAAAGACAACCCTCAGAATGGGAGAAAATATTTGCAAATGAAGCAACTGACAAAGGATTAATCTCCAAAATTTATATGCAGCTCATGCAGCTCAATATCAAAATAAACAAACAACCCAATCCAAAAATGGGCAGAAGACCTAAATAGACATTTCTCCAAAGAAGATATACAGATGGCCAACAAACCCATGAAAGGATGCTCAACATCACTGATCATTAGAGAAATGCAAATTAAAACTACAATGAGATATCATCTCACACCAGTCAGAATGGCCAGCATCAAAAAATCTAGAAACAATAAATGCTGGAGAGGGTGTGGAGAAAAGGGAACACGCTTGCACTGCTGGTGGGAATGTGAATTGGTACAGTCACTATGGAGAACAGTATGGAGGTTCCTTAAAAAACTACAAATAGAACTACCATATGACCCAGCAATCCCACTACTGGACATATACCCTGAGAAAACCAAAATTCAAAAAGAGTCATGTACCAAAATGTTCATTGCAGCTCTATTTACAATAGCCCAGAGATGGAAACAACCTAAGTGTCCATCATCAGATTAATGGATAAAGAAGGTGTGGCACAGATATACAATGGAATATTACTCAGCCATAAAAAGAAACAAAATTGAGTTATTTCTAGTGAGGTGGATGGACCTAGAGTCTGTCATACAGAGTGAAGTAAGTCAGAAAGAGAAAGACAAATACCGTATGCTAACACATATATATGGAATCTAAGAAAAAAAAATGTCATGAAGAACCTAGGGGTAAGATGGGAATAAAGACACAGACCTACTAGAGCATGGACTTGAGGATATGGGGAGGGGGAAGGGTGAGCTGTGACAAAGCGACAGAGAGGCATGGACATATATACACTACCAAACGTAAAATAGATAGCTAGTGGGAAGCAGCCACATAGCACAGGGAGATCAGCTCGGTGCTTTGTGACCACCTAGAGGGGTGGGATAGGGAGGGTGGGAGGCAGGGAGACGCAAAAGGGAAGAGATATGGGAACATACGTATATGTATAACTGATTCACTCTGTTATAACGCAGAAACTAACACACCATTGTAAAGCAATTATACTCCAATAAAGATGTGAAAAAATAAGTAAATAAATAAATACGTACTCCGGATGGTTTCCCAGAACTGTGGCACATGGTGGTCTTCTTTTTCCTACAAGGATAGTGGGAAATGGTTGCAGTAATGGTTTCTGAGCCCCTGCATACGACTTCTCTGGGTGAATACACACTTGGGTGTGGATTACTGCAGTGCATTGTTAATTAGCCAGCTCACAACTCCTGTGAATGTTATTGGATGTCAACTTGCAGCTGCAATGGATTTTGCTTGCTCTAAAAGCTTAGGCTCTCACTTCAGATTTTATTCCCTCATGTCAAATGCATGACCACTTGAGAAAGCATTTTGAAATTTGAACTGAGATATGAGATACGAGTTAATGAAGGAATTGGTCAAGATGGACCGTGTTATTATGTTTTAACCAAGAAATAGCCTGTTACTTTGTCCCTTGCTTATTTAGTTATTTATTCATTCATTCATTTATTTTTGGCTGCGTTGGTTCTTTGCTGCTGCACACAGGCTTCCTCTAGTTGCAGTGAGACGGGGCTATTCTTCCTTGTGGTGTGCAGGCTTCTCATTGCAGTGGCTTCTCTTGTTGCGGAGCACGGGCTCTAGGTGCCAAGGCTTCAGTAGCTGTGGCACGCAGGCTCGGTAGTTGTGGCTCGTGGGCTCTACAGCGCAGGCTCCGTAGTTGTGGCACACAGGCTTAGTTGCTCCGCGGCATGTGGCATCTTCCTGGACCAGGGCTCGAACCCATGTCCTCTGCATTGGCAGGCAGATTCTTAACCACTGTGCCACCAGGGAAGCCCTGGCCCTTGCTTCTTACCTTGTGAAAATTATGGCATCTTAGCACGAACTTGACTTTTGAATGTGTCAGGGGGTGGGGGTAGAGCTGGGTTACTGAAGTTGAAACTCCTCATTTTATAATTCATTGACCGAGATGAAGTGAATGTTGCGATGGTTTTTTAATGTCGATTTCAAGGTTTGCTCAGTTTGGCTTTTGGCCATGCTAAGGTTCACGGGATTTATGTTTGTGTAGTAAAACATACAAAAATTCCTACTTGAAGGTCACCACCGGGTTAGTGGCATAATAACTATATTCCAACTTGCCCAACCTTCTATAGCTGAAAGACAGAACTAAACATACCTTCCCTCTGAAAGAGCAGGTTAATTCTACCCCTTCGAGCTGCATAAACTAAAGCAAGAGGGGAGGAGAGGCTGGCTTCTGAAGCTCACTGGTGAAAGTACATTAAAGCCGGAAGCAGCTGGTGACACTACATCAAAGGTTCCAAAGAAAAAAAAACCTCTGAGTATCAAAACATCAAGGCTCTTCTAGTCTGCCAAACAATCTGATTGATTCTGCAGATCAGCCCCGACACTAAGTGATTTTCTTTAAGTTTTATTTTTTGTAGTTTTTTGTGTTTGTTTTGTTTGTTTTTTTGCAGTACGGGGGCTTCTCACCACTGTGGACTCTCCCGCCGCGGAGCACAGGCTCCGGACGCGCAGGCTCAGCGGCCATGGCTCACGGCCCAGCCGCTCCGCGGCACATGGGATCCCCCCGGACCGGGGCACGAACCCGTGTCCCCTGCATCGGCAGGCGGACCCTCAACCACTGCACCACCAGGGAAGCCCTTGTGTTTTGTTTTGAGAGGGTAGAATCATGATTCTTTAGGCCAGCACTAATACGAAAATATACTTAGCATTAAAAACTAGCAGAGTTGAATATTATCTTTAGTCTAAAGACAGGTGATGATTTTAAGTAAACTGCAAATGCTCTGTGTTCTGAATTACCTTTTTTTTTTTAACTTGAAGTACTGACCTACCGTACTATGTTAGTTCCAGGTGCACAACATAGTGATTTGATGTTTCTAAACATTCCAAGTGATCACCGCAATGAGCCTAGTTAGCTTCTGTCACCACACAAAGTTATTACAATATTACTGACTACACTCCCCGTGCTGTTCATTGATTGAGTCCCCATGACTCATTTATTCTGTAACTGGAAGTGTGTTGCTCTTAATCTCTCTCACCTCTCATCCCTCAACCCCCCTGCCCTCCTACAACGACCTGTTTGTTTTCTGTAACTACAAGTCTATTTCAGTTTTATGTCTGTTCATTTGTTATGTATTTTATATTCTAAATACAAGACTGCAAGTTTTCCAGTTTTTCTCAACAATAGTTTCTCTGTAAATAGTTGTAATTTTGGTGCCTGTGAGAGACAAGTTCTTCATACTCTGTCATCTTGGCCACACCTCTCCTCCTTGAGCTTGGATGCCTGTACTGACAAAGAAGAGTTGAGCGTAACAGCCTACAAGTACTCTGCATGTAACTCTTCCATAAAACATTGAAAAGCATATATTATCTACCGTGCCTCCTCTAAGCATAATTTAGAGGTGAATAAGGAAATTATGGGAGACTTATATGTTAGTAATGGAATTTACATGTCTTGAAGGGACAAGTTCTGTCAGAAAAAAAAAAGCAGTTTGCAGTGGAAGTCTCATCTTCACCAATAAAACACGTAAGGTTGAAATGGGTGATTTATTGGGAGTTTGAGATTGCCATGTACACACGACTATATATAAAATAGATAACCAACAAGGACCTACTGTATAGCACAGGGAACTCTGCTCAATATTCTGTAATAATCTAAATGGGAAAAGAATTTGTAAATGAATAGATACATGTATATGTATAACTGAATCACTTGCTGTACACCTGAAACTAACACAACATTGGAAATCAACTATACTCCAATATAAAATAAAAATTTAAAAACAAATTTTTTAAAAGACATTTGGCATGGCTTTCTGGCATGTTGTATAAAATTATCAATCAAAACAAAAGCTGCAGTGACGGTTTAGAACAACTATTGCTGAAAAGCACAAGAAGAAGAAGGAGAAAAAGGAGGAGAAGAGGAATCAGCTTCACCCTTAGGAAAACAGTCCCTATATGTGGCGCAGGGACTATGTTGATTGACAATTCTAAAATGAATGTTGATCAGAAAAAATGGAAGGGAAGCTGTCAGTGAATCGTTCCAGAGAAGAGAGCACTGAGCTGGGTTTTGAGCAATCTGAGTTGTAGCTTCATTTCCATCATTGATTGACTGATTGGCTTCGGGCAGATCAAGAGCCACTTGCTTTCACTGGGGTTCTACTGTTCACTAACTGCTGTTACCAGAATCACTGTGATGAACTGCATTCTTCTTCAAAATACTTACTGTCCCTCCCTGCAGGCAAGCCCTTCCCTGGAGAGAAATCATACTTTCTGCTCCTTTGAGGTTAGACTAAGCCTATGACTTCCAAGCAGATGTTTTAAGAGCCAGTATTTACTTCCTCATGATCTCTTTACCCATCCGTCAACCAGCAATGTCTCAAATAGAGGTTGCTCTGGGAGCCTGGCCCCAGAATGACAAGCGTCACCAAGGGAAGCCACAACTGACCTAGCTTGGACCTGTAGCATCAGCAAGGAATAAACCTTGGTCACTGAAATTTGGGGGTGATTTGTTACTAGGGCATAACAGCTTAAGCTGATTGATAAAATCAGACTGACATATTTAAGATTTAACTGAAACCCGTAGAACTTATGTTTTCCAGGCTTAAGAGGACCTAGCTGAATAAGCCAGTATTCTTTCCCCCTTCCTGAACTCCCTGTGATGATAAATTTGGGGCCTTCAGTTCTTCAGCCACATATTGAAAAAGTTAGAAGAAATAATCTCTAAAGTTCCTCCCCTTCTAACCTTCTATATTCTTCTGACTCCCTCCTTTCATAGACTTTTTTGTGTGTTTCGTAAGGGTTGCTTAGGTCATATTTGCTACTCTGAGTAGTTATCTTAGATATATTCACTTAGATGAGATCTAAAATATTTGCATATTACAAAAATCCCACAACTATTATGGCAGAGCTCTAGGGCATATTGATTTACACTCCTTGATACTTTACTGTGTAAATATGTTACAGGTTGTTGTATATTTGCCTACAACCTTTCTGATTAAATTGCACACTTCTCTGTAAGAAAAGTTTTTCTTTCTCTTTTACTTTGCTCCTTATCATGTCTCAGCATGTTTTAACAGGTGCTAATGAACTTGCTTTTTTTTTTTTTTTTCTTGCCACACCACGAGGCTTGTGGGATTTTAGTTCCCTGACCAGGGATCAAACCCAGGCCCTTGGCAGTGAAAGCACTGAGTCCTAACCACTGGACTGCCAGGGAATTCCCTTAACCAATAAATCCTTTTTTTTAATTCAAAATGATGGAAACCAGATTTGACATTTAGATAAAGCATTCATTGTAAAGATTTTAAAAATGGCAACAAGTTCTTTGATACTCCTCCCATCAAGAGATGAGAGTCTAACTTCCCTCCCATTGAATCTGGGCTAGCTTTAGTGGCTCACTTGTAACCACGACAATGCAGCAGAAGGAACACGTGTGACTTCTGAGGCTAAGTCAGAGAAAGTCATGCAGCATCCACCTTGTTCCCTGGAGCATTTATTCATGGAGCCCCGGAGAGTAAGAAGCGCAAGTACTCTAGACCACCAGGCTATGAGGAAGCCCAAGCCACAATGAAGAGGCCACATGGCACACACTCCAGGAGACAGACCCAGCAGAACCTGGTTTTCAGGTCATCTTAGCCCATGAGCTAGACATGTGATGGAAGAAGCCTCCGGATAATTCCAGCACCCAGCTATTAATGTCACCCCCAGTCATTTGAGTCTTCCTAGCAGAAGCCCCAGACTTCATGGAGTAGAGACAAGCAATTTTTGCTCTGCCCTATGTAAATCCCTGAAACACCTTTAAAAATCCACACGCATAAGAAAATGGCTTTGTTTTATGTTACTAAAATGAGGGGTGGTTTGTTACGCAGCAAGAGATAACTGGAACATAGAGGGGCTGCAAAAGTCAGCCCGAGCCACCACGTCAGCCCAGACAAGTGTCGCACAAAGAAATGTGTGCAACCACACACTTTCCTGCTTTGTTTGTTTTTATTAAGGTGTAGCAACCCACTGGGGTAAGCGCCTCTCCAGTAAGAGCAATCTGGAAGACAAGAGTATTAAAACATCAGGCAGAGATACAATCGAATTATTATCAAGCAATTGCAACCTGAAAAGAGTAGGCACTGACAGCGTCTCAGAACCTACTACTTTACTGTGCAATTGCAACACAACAACAGCACCAGTCAGAGATGTCATCACAAAGACAAGTGAAATCAATACTGACTCCAAAATACATCACAGCCCACTTTTAAATAAATATGTAAAAATCTGCTGAAGTTGATTGTAGCTAAGCAGGAGCAAACTGCTGTAACAATTTTTACACACAAAGCCCAGAGAAAAGAACACGGAGGAAGCACCCGACACGCGCACAGCTTGGGGCGGAGAGACGGAAGATCCACTTAAATTCACTCTGCAACGCGTCCTCCTTTACAGGCAACAGCGGATTTCACCTTACGGATCTCGGAAGCTCTACTCTGGGAGAGAAAAACCCACATGTTCAAACGACAACAGCTAGAAAGTTATTTAAAAAAAAAAAAAAGCCAGTGTCCTTTAATGTCAGTCCAGTTGCCTAAGAAGTCTGCTGTTAGGGAGCAATAAAAAGTGTTAAGTTCTTTGGGGTTGTTTTGTTTGGGTTTGTTTGTGTGTTTGGTTGGTTGGTTGGTTTTGGAACCAGGTACCGTATAAGTTTATAGGCACTTAATGACATTTCCGTACAGGGTACTATTCTAAGCACTAAAAGATATGAAGGCATAATATGATATGAGATATCATAAGATTTCATAAGATATGAAAGGCATAATCCTTGCCCTCCAAGAGCTTACATGTCAGTAAGGAAGTTATAGGTGTATCTAAAAGTTAACTACTGTGCAATAGCCCAGACATGGAAACAACCTAAATGTCCGTGGACAGATGAATGGATAAAGAAGATGTGGTACATATATATAGTGTAAAACTACTCAGCCATAAAAAAGAACGAAATAATGCCATTTGCCGCAACATGGATGCAACTAGAGATTATCATATTAAGTAAGTCAGAAAGAGAAAGACAAATACCATATGATATCATTTATATATGGAATCTAAAATATGACACAAATGAACCTACCTACAAAGCAGAAACAGAATCACAGACGTAGAGAACAGACTGGTGGTTGCCAAGTGGGAGGGGGGTGGCGGAGGGCTGGAGTGGGAGGTTGGGATTAGCAGATGCAAACTATTATATATAGAGAATGGATACACAACAAGGTCCTACTGTGTAGCATAGGGAACTGTATTCAATATCCTATGATAAACAATAATGGAAAAAATATTTTTAAGAAGTATATATATATATATATATATATATATATATATATATATATGAAACTGAATCCCTTTGCTGTATAGCAGAATTACAACAACACTGTAAATCAACTGTGCTTCAAAAAAATATTACAACTGAAAAAAAAGCTAACTATTGTGCAAAGTAGAAGGTTCTAAGAACAGGAAACAAAAACACTTTGGTACAGGCCTGTATCAGAAAGTTTTAATTTAATTTGGACATTAAATAGTCCAAATTATATTTTAAATCCATGAATATAAATTCAACCCCACCTCCATCCTTCTTTCCAAGATGGCAGACTCCTAGAAAAAGTAACCTTTTATTACACGTTTTTAAAATCCCTCGCCAAGTTCCTTCAGGTATGTTGCTACATAGCAGTGCTCAGCAAATATGTATGGATTTAGTGAGTGCAGGGGATTACGTGTAAGACCTACCACTGCAGGACAACCGGCTTAGTGTCCCAGGCTCTCTTTACCTCCTCTGTGGTGTCCATGGCTCTCGTTCTCATCTTCCCACTTTTAAAAGCTGTCAGTGTGGTTTTAATAAGACTTGAAGTGTTACCTTCAGAATTTTGTATTTTGAGCTTATCGTGAACTGTGCAATAAAAGATTTGGTTCCCTGGACAAGAAAACATCCCTGCTCCATGTACTTGAAATGGATAGATGAGCATGTATTTCACCTATGAATGACACAAGTCCTGGCTTCTTGACCCAACTTCCAGCTATAAAGTGGTCCCACAGTCATGCGGTCCACAGTCTACCAGCTCTGCAAGGGCCTCTAAAACGTTTGAGACCTGATGAAAGATTTATTGACTCTAAAATATGAAAAGAAGCCTGCAAAATTGAAGTGGAAACTGCTTAATTAAATACCTTCAAAGCGTAAAGTTATATTACCTAGATGATTGCACCCCAGCTTCTACATAATTGTACAGAACTTATATTTAGAGTGGGCTATGGGCACATTTTTACATATATTAGGAAAGGAGTGAACTGTCAGGTTGCAGAGGTGACTGTTCTTGGTCTCTAGCCTTCATTCCGCCCACCCCCTGCTTTTTTTCCTGCAAGGCTCTGCTTTTGTTCAGATACCAAGTCCTTCCACAAGCAGCTGTGTGCCTCGGGGAAAGCTGACCCCAGTTCTAGAAATAAACTTTATGGTCTGATGGTGATATCACTCCCTTTGGCAGTGGTTGGTTCAGAAACTGGCATACAGCTCAATTCTGACCAGTGAGATATGAAAAGAATTCTACTGAGGGAGGGGGGTTCTGGAGAAAGTTTCTTCTCTTCTAGAAGAAAGGCAGTCCCTTATGCCTGAAATTTCTCTGTCTGAACATGATGCCTGGAACTCGTTCAGCCATTCTGCTCAGACCTGAGGAAAAACCAGCGCTCAGGAGGGCGGGATGAAGAGACAGAAAGTCCCTGGTCCTTGACAACAGGGTCAAGCTGTTGAATTCACTTATCCTACTAGACCTTCCTACCATGTGAGATAAAAATGCCTCCTCTGTTTAATCCAGCTTCACTCAGTGTTTCCTCACTGCCTTCTAGGTACCCTGTCAGCCTAAGAGCCAATAGAAAACATCCCATCTCCCGCTTCTCTGTTATCATCTGCTTCAGGCATATTCAGAGGATGACAAAACGCCTTTCTATCACTGGCAGTAAGTCACCCAGCACAAGGGTCACATTGCACCGGTTCCAAGTCAGTTAGTTTGAATAGAAGATATCCTTTCTCATATCAATGCAACACATTCACTATGTGTTTTTTGTTTGTTTGTTTGTTTTGGCTTAAGTACACTATCTTTTTTTTTTTACTTTCATTTTATTCTTTTTTTATTGAAGTATAGATGGTTTACAATGTTGTGTTAGTTTCAGGTGTACAGCAAAGTGATTCAGTTATACATATATGTATGTATGTGTATATATATATATATATATGTATATATATCTCACAGTTACATATATCTAGATAGATAGGTAGATAGATAGATAGGTTCTTTTTCAGAATCTCTTCCCTTATAGATTATTACAAGACATTGAGTATAGTTCCCTGGGCTATAAAGTAGGTCTTTTTTGGTTAACTGTTTTATATTTAGTAGTGTGTATCTGTTAATCCCAACCTCCTAATTTATCCCTCCCCCATCGCTTTCCCCTTCGGTAACCAGAAGTTTGTTTTCTCTGTCTGGCAACACATTCACTCTTGACAATGGCTAAATTCAGCCTTGTGTCTGGATTCAGTAAACTGTTGTCCAATGGCTATAATCTGGGGACCTTTGGCAAGTCCCATGGACAAAAATCTCTCTACTAGATTTCCACCATTAAAACCAAGACAGTGGAAAAAACTAACCAAGTTATCGATTGCTCCTACCTAAGTAATCATTTGTGAGCCTACCTGGAATTGACCTACAGAACTATGTGATAGTAAATTGCGTGTTCTTGTAAGCCATTAAGTTTGTGAACATTTGTTACACAGCATTAGAAAAGAACTAGGGTGTCATATAAATCATGCAAAAATTTTTTAAAACACACAAAACGTATAATATATGCTAGGGGTCAGCAAACCACAGCGCATGAACTCAGTCAAGTCCGTGATCTGTTTTTATACAGCCCACAAGTTAAGGATGGTTTTCTATATTTTTACAGACTTGTAAAAATTAAAAAAGAAAAATACAGGACACAGACTACACGTGGACCACAAAATCAAAAATGTTTACTGTCTGGCCCTTTGCAGACAAAAAGGGCTCCTGCGATACACTATTTATTATACCTTTCTGTATAGGGACAAGTAGCGTTAACAGTTCAGGTGTCTTTGCTGCATTCACCCTCTCTGATCCATTTCCCAATAGCCTCTTTGCCCTGGGAGGCTGGTCTGTATGGACCACGAGGTGCCTCTGGTTCCCGGCTGGGTGTGCAGACAAGCAGTTTGAGGACAGGAGGAAGGTGAAACTGGGGTGTCCATTCACCCCTTCATCCAGAGCACTGTCTCAGGCAGGTACATCCTTCAACCAAAGGGCACAGCTCCTTTCAAGGCTGCTGTCCTGCACAGTTCTTTCCTCCAGAGTCCGAGACCTGCTCCCCCTTCTCCCCTTGGGTCTAGGGTGTCAGCAACCTAACATCCATGGTGATTTCCTACATTCTGCCCACACCTGTGTAAGAGTCTTTTCACTGCATGTTCCACACCTCACCCACCTCGAGTGTGGCCCCTGACTGATACACCCACTAACTTAAATATCGTGGTTACCTCTGGTGGGGAGCAAGGGAAAGGAATGAGAGATGAGAAGCAGAAACCTTCCACGTGATCTGTAGTGCCAGCTCTTTCATTCATAAAAGGACTTGAAGCAAATATAACAAACTCTTCATCATGGCTGATTCTGGGTGGCAAAACAGACACAAATGTGTTTTTTTTTCTAGTATTTACATATCTTTTAATATCTTTACAGACATGGAAAACAAACTCATGGTTACCAAAGGGGAAAGTGGGGGGAGGGGTAAATTAGGAGTTTGGGGTTAACAGATATGGACTACTGTATATAAAACACATAAACAAGGTCCTACTGTATAGCACAGGGAACTATATTCAATATCTTATAATAACCTACCATGGAAAAGAATCAAAAAAAGAATATATATATTGTATATCACTTTGCCGTACACTTGAAACTAACACAATATTGTAAATCAACTACACTTCAATAAAAAAAAAATTAAGCCACTTTACCAGTCACACTATTATTTTGGATTAAGACTGTCAAAATCACCTACCTGAATTCAAAGCGCAGAGACTCCCTGATGGGCCCCAGTCTTGCCTGATGGACGGGTGTATCTCTTAACTAGTAACCTCTTCCTGACTCACTGCACCAAGATGCCCACTGCCCGTGCTGCTCATCACCACCGCATGAAGCCATAGAGGCACCTCAGCCTGGCACTGACTCAGCACCACAGCCGTCAGCACTTCTCCCAGAAGAGCAGTTCCAGCGGCTCTCCTCCCCGGACCTCCCCAGCAGCTCTCTGCGCTGTCTGGGGAATGAAGTAATAAACCTTCCCTGCCAGTACTTATAAAATGTTCTGGCTTTATGGGACAGCGTCTCCTGCTGCTTTGGGCACAAGTCCAGTTTAATCAAAGAATCTGGAAGGACAGCAAAAAGACAATTTGACAACCATCACACTAAGAACAGTGGAAAAGAAAAATTAGGTTTGTGGTGAAAAAAGATCACACTAAGTGAAGTCACACAGAGAAAGACACATATCATTTGGTATCACCTATACGTGGAATCTAATAAAAATGGTACAAATGAACTTATTTACAAAACAGAAACAGACTCACAGACCTAGAAAACAAACTTATGGTTACCAAAGGGGAAAGGTGAGGGGAAGTGATAAATCGGGATACTGGGATTAACATATACACACTACTATATATAAAATAGACAATCAACAAGGACCTGCTGTAGAGCACAGGGAACCCTACTCAATACTCTGTAATGACCCATATGGGAAAAGATTCTGAAAAAGAATGGATATGTGTATATGCATAACTGATTCACTTTGCTGTACACCTGAAACTAACACAACATTGCAGTTAGTTCGATAAATTATCAACTATAGTTCAATAAAAAAAAATTTTTTTACAAGAAAATTCAAAAAAAAAAAGAAAAAAGCTCATCTTCAGAGCAAATGCAAAAAATAGGACTACTAGCTCGGATCTGTCTAGATGAGGCTATAAACGTGAAATTCTTGAGTTACTCATAAAAGAAAGCTTTAAGCATATTAGAAGACGCTCTCCTCCACACAAACACCCACAGAAGGATTTGCCATCCCTCCCCCAGTGCTATGAAATATGTGATCATCACTGCAAAGTCATATCTTACCTTGGGTAATCTATCCCCCTCATCAGGATTCTGACTTTTAGGAAAGTCCCTTTTGTGAATTGTGTATGCTCGGTGGTTCTATGTGTGCTTCACTTTTTACCAGCTGTGACAAGAGTTTTTAATCTTTATACAAGAGAAACCAAACCTGTGTAGGAACAACCTGTCAGGAATACTTACAGCCTGGCAGTTAACAGTTAACACTTCGCGCTCTCGCTCTCTCTCCCTCTCTCCCTCTCTCCCTCTC